>NC_056743.1:551734889-552024889 GCF_019279795.1 Protopterus annectens | reverse complement strand
ATGTATATATATATATATATATATATATATATATGTATATGTATATATATATATATATATATGTATATGTATGTGTATATATATATATATATATATATATATATATATATATATATATATATATATATATATATGTATATATATATATATATATATATATATATATATATATATATATATATATATATATATATATATATATATGTATATGTAACACCCTAATAATGGGCGATTTCAACTACCCCACCATTAACTATGAAAACTATTCATGTACCAACTCTTGTGCTCAACATTTTCTGGAATTCATAAATTCCAATGCATTGGATCAACTTATCCACACCCCCACTAGGTGCAGCAATATCCTAGACCTGGTTATTACCAACATGGGAAACTGGTGCTCCCCACCAGAGGTCAATTCCTCGGTCAGATCCGACCACAAGCTAATCACCCTAGACATCCACATCCCTCCCCCACCCCCCATTAGGGAAACCACGGTAAAAAATTTCTCCAAAGTCAACTTCACGCTTCTTAGGACAGAAGTGGCAAACTTCACAACACACTTGCTGAAAGACAATAGAGTTAAGACTGCTGCATCCTACACAAATGCATTTTATAAGCACTTACACAAGTGCATGGATCATGCAATCCCTAACAGAACCAAGATGCTATCCACCAAAAAAAGGAAGACAATCTGGTGGTCTCCTGCCATAAACAAACTCTACAACAGAAGAAAGAATCTGTTGCAAAAAAGAGTAAAATCCCATGATTGGAGAAACTCCCTGGTCTGCCTCAATAAGAAGCTGAGATCCCTCATGAAATCCTCCAAAGCTAGTTACGAAAAGAAAATCGCCACTGACTCTAAAGACAACCACAAAGCATTCTATAGCTATGTCAAGAATCTCAATGGCAATACTCAGATCTGCTCTGAGTTACAGCACAATGGCACTAAATATACTGAACCAACTGATATTGCCAACATCCTGGCAGATAGGTTCAGTGCTAACTTTACCCCTCTGTCATCCCCTAAAGGGCCCATCTCTATACCAGAAGAATGCAAAGTTCCTGTAATCACGGCTGCACAGGTAAAAAACACACTATCCAAAGCCAAGAACACAGCATCCATAGGACCTGACAACATCCCAGGCTGTGTTCTACATGAACTACAGAACAAACTGGCACCACACCTAAGTACCATGTTCAATCATAGCCTCACCTCAGGCTATGTTCCAACTGAATGGTGCACAGTGATGGTTATCCCACTCCACAAAGGGGGAGCCAGCACAGACCCCGGAAACTACCGCCCCATTAGCCTAACAAGCCTGGTCTGCAAGGCTATGGAACGTATCATCATGGAACTTATAAACAATGACATTGGTAATCTTCAGACTCAGGACCCCACCCAGTTTGGGTTTGTAAAAGGTAGATCATGTCTCCTAAACCTGATAGACTTCTTTGAAGCAGTCACCAAAGCCGTAGATGAGGGTAAGGTGGTTCACACAGCCTATCTAGATCTCGCCAAGGCTGTCAACACCATCCCCCACTCTGGAATTATAGATAAACTCACTAAACTAGGTATAAATCCTTATGTCACAAGATGGGCTGCCAACTGGCTCACTGTCAGAACCCACACTGTGAAAGTAGCAGACTCCAAATCCAACTTCAAACTAATGACAAGTGAAGTACCACAGGTTTCAGTCCTGGGTCCTCTCCTGTTTGGTATTTACTTCTCTGAAGTACAGGCTAACACAGAAGTTCTTTGGCTAATGAAGTTCGTAGATGACTGCAAACTAGGAGCCATAATCAAAACTCCAAAAGATGTGGACTTCCTACAAAAAGGGCCTCACTGAAACAGATGCCTGGTGTCAAAGCCATGGCCTCAAGCATAATGCCAAAAAGTGCATTGTCGTCCCTTTTGGTAAAAACTCTGTACCCATGAACTACCACATAGGCGGTAGTCTACTTAACACCAAAAGTGTGATAAGAGACCTTGGGACACAGGTCGACAGTAGTCTCTCCTTTGATAATCACATCGCCACAGTAGTCAGGAAATCCTTCTACGTGGCACACCTCATCACAAAAGGTTTCTCATCCAGGGAAAAAGAGGTCATTGTTCCCCTCTACTCATCACTCATTAGACCCATTATAGAGTACAATGCCCCTTTTGGTATGTACCTCACAAGACATCTACAACAATTGGAAAGGCCGCAGAAATACCTCATAAAGAGGATTACTGGCCTCAAACAGATGCCCTATGCAGACCGTCTCAAAAAACTGCAGCTTTACTCCATCACATATCGCCTATTCAGAGGCGATCTTTGCCTAGCACACAAAGCTATGTCAAACCCAGAGCTTTTAGACATGCTCCACTTAAAGAAATCCCAATCCCTACGAGCTACACGCTATAGGGACCTAAACCTTGTCACCACAATAAATAGAACATGCTGGAGGGATAGATTCCTGTTCCAGAGACTTCCCATACTCTGGAACAAACTATCTATCTATATCAAACAAAGCTCCTCGTTAGCAATCTTCAAGAAAAATCTTGATGATTGGATGGGAGATAGGAAATTCACTCCGAGGATCACTTCTGTGGCTCTGCTCGACAGGAGCACAGGAAAATAATTTTCTTGGGTGGCGAAAGCCAAGGTACCTTTTGGCTAGGCTTATATAGGCCCTAGGGCCAATAGCCTAGTACCTACCTATGAACCTATATATATATATATATATATATATATATATATATATATATATATATATATATATATATAGATATGCACACACACACACACACACACACTTTCTAAATTAGATTTAAGAACAGTGAGCATATCTTCAAAATACTTTGTGGCAATAATCAGCTGTTATAATTTAATTATGTTCAACAACCATTTAAGCATTTTAGATGTCTTTTTTTCTCTTTCTGCTTCACTCCACCCATCTACAATTTGTACCTCATTTGGTAAACATTAATGGACTTCAAATGTTGTGCTATCAGGAGCCATACTTCCTATAGGCAAAATAAAGAAAGAATTCTTAAAACAACTGTATTTTTGATGAAGACAGTGAATTATTGTTCTACTCGAGGGGCACTCTCTTGTTCACACTTTGAAAGCATTTGTTTCAAGATAGATTTACATGCTTAAATATTGAGTATTGGCCTTTTTTGTGATATGTTGGTTGTGAATCATTTGCAGTGTACATCATCAGATCTTTTTTTTTCTCTTTAACAGAAAAATAATCTTTGCAAAGCAGGATTTGTTTACTAAAAATATTAGCCTTTAACTCAGATACTTTGCAAACAAAATTATGAACCAACTGTAAACTGTGACATTTGAAACAAGGCTGTATAAAATGATAGAACATTTAGAACATTCATATATGTATTTGTTCATTCTGATGACAGGTTTATCTTATTAGTGTCACAGGGGATCTTGACCTAATACCAGTACACGACAGCTGGATGGTATCCCAGTATTTAGTGGGTAAAATCAGATGGAATGTATAATGGAAATGATCCAGCCCCATTGCAATACACACACACACACACACACACACACACACACACACACACACACACAAATGCATTTCTTGCACACAGTTCTGTGGGCTAGCATGACTTTGAAGTGATAAAGGAAAGCATCACCAAAAAAGACTTTATATAGGTGGCTTTCAATCAGAACCAAACAAGAGAGTCAAGAGTTGTGAGACAGCAATGCTAACCCAAATATTGACCAAATTTCTACAGTTTTGTACATTGACATTATTTGTTGTACTCTCCAAAATCTTGTAAACAACATCATTCTGGATATCTTATAAAATATAATATTTCAGATAAGCAGGTCTCTTTATAGCTCTCCCTGACCTTCTAGTTAAGAGTTATTTTGACTGATAAAGGGTTTTCATGTAAGATTTCATTGCTAGGTTGATTGTTGTGCATTGGTTGAAGGGCAAACTTTAAGCACTCTGACTATTCCATTTCTCAAAGTTAACATTCTCCCTTTTACCCTTTTAATATAGATTGGATTTATATAATGTTGTCATTTATTCTGCTTCATTTAATTTAGTAATTCAGGCTGTCCTTGCTAATAAAAATGAATTTCTATAGTCTTTTTCAACAAGGTTTCTATCAGTTGTTTCTTCCTCATTATTTTAAGACTGACAATTACCGCACAGTTTCTGATATTAGTCATAGACCTTTTAACTCTGGAATTAGCTTACAGTCATAATGGGGATAATCTTCTGTGATGGATTCCTTTGTTATCAGCGAACTGCTTAAACAGAATAATGTTGACAGGTGTAACTTTATCAGGATTAACTAAAGTCAGTATGGTAAAAAAATATATATTCTCTAAAACAGAGATCACAGCATTGATTGATATAGATTTTTCTTGTTGAATAAGAAATTTGTAAATATATATCAGTAATAATCTAATATGCTATTTAATGGAAGATAAAAGCAATCATTTATGTTCATTTTAGGATGTGTTGTGCAGCTCTGTCCTCTGAATATGTACAATCACTCATCGTAGGTCTGGCTGATTACTGGTCTGGCAAAGCAAACACTCATTCAACATTGTCTTAATCATATGTTTCGATATGAAGAAACCATTGCTTGACCTTAACCATCATTCCATCATAACCAGGCTCTTGCAGTTACTGGTGACCATTTGTGTATCTGAATTATTTTTCAGTGGCGCTTAATAGCAGAGAATGATTTTGATGACATTTTGAATTTTGTTTTCTGTGACTAGAAACATGCAAGTATTGTGACGACTAAAGAACAAGAAAAGGGAGTCTGTAATTTAATCTGAGAAGAACATGAATTAATGTAGCTTTTCTGGCTTTGGGGGTAAGAAGGTAAAATAATGTTCTAAGCTATTTTTTATTTTTTTAAGGCTTAAATCTATGTGAGTTTATGTATAGGAGTGGAAATACAGATGTTCATTTATTATTATCTTTTGTGAATGCTGAAATATTTTGCACAAAAATTACATAGTGGACTGAGATAATGGAAGGTGTTTGATATATACTGATGCAATCCCTGCATCCTTGGTAGTCGCTGTATTTATTCATGTGCAGAGGACATAAGATAGAGCATTAATTATTGGGTAGTCAGATAACAGTGCAGTTAACAAACGAAATAGAACACCTTTATCCATCCAGTTTTCCTGTCACTGATGGGTTACTCCTGTTTTATGTGTGCTGTTGTCACAACCATGCCAACAAGTGTGGTTACTTCCCTCCATCTAAAACTGTACAAATATCTCATTATATCTTCTTGCGGGTTAACAGAAGCAGTCTTGCTTGAAATTGCTACCTCTGCATTGCATGGTCTCTGAATTTAGGGATTGCTTTTTCCTTCACTATGAATCAAAATGGCATCACACGGAATGCTCTTGTACAGTTTCAGATCCTTTCAGAATGCCAGAGTGAGCATATGTTTTGAAACTTTAGTGGAGAGTGTCACCTCCCCTACATCTTAAATTTTCTTGAATCCACTGTGCTCTTCTTTCACTTCTGATCTCTATGGAGTACAGGATTATCTCCTAGCTTGTCTGTATATAGTTTAGTCAGCATGCTCAGAGTAAGTTGAAAAATATTTCTGTTCTTCTTTGCTCTTAGGTGGGTGGAAGTTACTACTGGTCTCTTCATATCCCTTTATGTGGACATAATGTCAGCATCACTTTTTACCAGTACATTATTTTTGCTTGTACATTTCAATTCAGATTATATTATCTTCTCATCCCTGTCAATTAATCTCCGCTGTGACACTGTGATTCACATCTAGATGCTTCTCAGCACATCAGCCTAGCAATGAGAGTTCTTCTTATGTATAATTTCACATTTTCATCTCACAGTTGTCAAATGTATGGTTACTTTCATACTTGTTTGTTTATTTATTATTTTGATAATGTTATCTGGTGGGGGAACATGATACTTGTTAATCAACTTATTCTGAGACATTCTGTTCGTAGATTCGTAGGTTCGTAGATTAGTACTAAGCTAACTGCCCTTGCGAGCCATTTTAAGCCTAGCCATTTATCTCTTGTGAGACTCAAACCCTGCATCTTTTGCTTGCAAGGCAAACACCTTAACCATTAGGCCACCCTCCTAACCCCTGTTGATAAATGAAGACTGGCTGAATCAAACCCAGGGCTCCAAGGTGAAGCACATCAACAGAAGCTGTAAGAGTCCTACTTCCAGTTCTTAAGTGTCACCCTTATTGTATTCACATTCTGTATGTTATTTTCTATGAAACAAAAAACAATGAAAACAATATGGAAAAAGTCTAGGCAATTTTCCTTTACCCTCAAACCATAAAACCTTAACATTTGCTAATGTTCATATTATACAGTTGCACTAATAAGTGTATTACTGAAGACAGCTGTCTTTGCATATTACTGTAGCAGAAGTATAGTTCATTGCCTTATGTGCAAACAAACTGCAGATATCAATTTTATCTATGATCAAATGACACAAGTGCATTTGTGCAAATTATGCACAAGAAGAAATATTGACATACTCCTCCAGGACCACTAACATAAACATTCTAGGAGCCTGTTAGCAGATCATCTTGATGACCATTCTGTAATCAGTTCATACTATTTTTTTTCATGCTGCCTGAATGCCTCCCTGCTGTTGATTCACACATTTATTCCCAGAAGGATAAGAGTTGAATGTGTGAAACTGTCATCCAAGCACACATAAGAGTGTTATATTTTAAGCGGAAATGCATTTATTTATTTATTATTTATTTATTTGGCATGTGTTTGCAGGAAAAGTCCATCTGGGTCATGATTTATCCATTTTCAGCAGACGCATAGGGAGAAAACTCCAGACACATATGGCTAACAGAATGAAAAACGAGACAGACATAATAAAGTCATAACATTCAAGCACAAATATGAAAACAACACATTAGTTTTTCAGAATAAGAATTTAACAAACATTATAAAGTCATAACATTCAAACACAAAAATTAAAAATCTACACATTACTTTGTCTGAATAAAAACTCAACAGACATAATAAAGTTATAGTGTCCTAGCATAAATTATATGGAAAGCCTTATAATAGGAAGTTAATACAAAACAAAAAAACGAAAGGGAGGACCAAAGCAGTATGTACTTTATTTAAACAAATTAAGCGCTTTAATCAGTGGTGTCCCTGACTTCATCAGAATAAAAAACTATTAAAATTGCAGACTATTTAAAGAATTATACAGCTCATGATTGTTAATTAACTCCACTCATTACCAACTTAAAGTACCATCAATTAAAAACATATTCTGTACTTCCTACTTAGTTCTTGACATAAAAGTGAAAACATTTCAATGTTTTTCCCAATTCAAACCATAAAACATAACTTAAAAAGTTAATTCTGACTTTAGTTTTAGTCCACTGTTAATGGAAATCATCTCATTCAGGCCAGGGTGACTGCTGCATTGCATCTTAGTTGCCATCTCAATTCCTTATATTCTGAGAACAAGTCAGCAAGCCCCTCTCTTTGCCCCATATCCAATCTATCAACCACCAATTTGTTTGAATAAAGTACCCACTGCTTCAGTTCTCTCTGTTGTTTTTTGTTTTGTATAAAGTTACTAGTTTGACTGTGTTCTGTCTTATAATAGGAAGATGCAGCAGGATTTACATAGTACATGATTATCATAACACTTATTAATATTTAGAGGTCATAAAATATGGTAACAGATTATATTTGTGAAGGCATAGGATCGTATGAGTAGAGAAGGGTAGGGTGTGATAGAGAGGACAGTACAATAGATGTAGGTATGAGTATAACCTTAAGGGAGTATGTGTAGAGGAAGGGAGAAATACTCTTTCAGTGGTGGCTGAAATGATTCATTAAAATTGGTAGATCCTGTTATGCCTTGTTCCTCTATTGAATGTATGCATGTTTCAGTATATGCTGTTGCAGAATAGCAATCACAGCAGCTTGGCAGAGTCAAGCAGAAATCCCTAGTCCATATGCAAGCTGTGATCTCACTTGACAATGAGAATTCATCTTGCAGTGGAATAAACGGTCTCGTTCCTACCAGGATGGGTGAGTCAACATTGGCTGCTCACTCACCTTCCCAAGTTTGATGATCCCTTCAGTTACTAATTAATCAAACCAAGTCATCTGGCTCATAGTTAGGGGTTTGTGTCTCTTTACCACAGAGCAAAAAAATCTCATCAAAATTATGGTGTTTTTGTGTATACAATAGTCCTTCGAGATTTCTTCCTAATGTTTTAAAAATGAAACTTTAGTTCTCTATTTTCAACTTTTCTACATCTAGCTATGCCTCATAATTCAATTTCTGGCAGATAAGAAATGATTTAAAGCACTTCTACAGTCAGAGACTAGAAAGTGAAGCGTATTTAGTTGAATTTTAATCATTTCCACAGTACTAATAATTGCTCACCACTTTCAGTACTGTTTTACAGTATGCAATAGTCCAAAATGAAATAAAGGAATCTACCATACTAACATTGCTACTTATATTCTTTTTTTTTTTAGTGTATTTTACATTTGTTGACCGATAAAGTCTGACTGAACACATATCCATTTTCAGTGAAGCCCGGGGAGAAAAGCTCCAGTTAAAGTACATGAACAGTCAAATAAGAACAATGGTATATACATTCAAATCAGGCAGAATAATATAATAAGTATCAGACAGTACATAGTATATGCTCACAATAAAATATTACAGTTCAGAGACTTCTCACTTCTTAATACCTGCAGTACTTTGGAGACGTATACATGCATTATGTTGTGGTACATGCAGTACTTTGTACATGTATACATTCAATATGTTCAGGTCACACTTGAACCAGAGACTGAAGAGGGGCTATTCATGGCTAAATTGTACTGGGCGAGAAACTAGATGACATATGGCATTGTTAAGAATTATTGATTATATGCCCATCTTTACCCAGGGGTGACACAGGAACATAGCTAATTGTTCATGAGGTGAACTTTTAGGAGTTTTTTAAATTGTGTAGTGGAATTATTGGATGTTACCTGGCCAGGTAGGGTATTCCTGAGTTTAGAAATAGAGTAGCTAAAGAGACATTCCCCTACTTCATTATTATGTTTGGTGACTTCTAGGAGGATTAGGGTGCGAGAGCTTAAGGTTCTTATTGTGGTGTATGGAAGTATACAATCTTGGAGGACTGGGATTTTGTCTGAATATTAGTATAACTTGTGTGCTAGTGACAACTGATTGACTTGAAGTAGTAGAGGGAGCTCCAACCAGTTTACTTTTTTGAGAGAATCACAGTGATGTGTTCTATATGAAGATTCTGTAGCAAATCTAGCTATCTTATTATATTAGGATTCTAGTTTGTGTAGGTCAGTTTTACGAAGGTTAGTTAGAACTGGGGATGCTTAGAGGAGGGTGGATAGCAGATGTGTTCTAGCTATTATGGTTTTAGAGTGCTTTGAGAGAAATTGCTTGTTGGGATAGAGCAGTCCTAGTTTTTTGTGAACTTTCTTGATAGTTTGGGCAATGTGCAACTCAAATCTTAGGTTGCCTATTTCAACACCTACAAGTTTGGTGTGGGTGGTTGGGATGATCATGGTTTTGTTATTAGAGATGATAAAGTTATATGTTGGGAGGAGGATCTATATGGGCTAAAGAGGAGCAATTTTGTTTTAGTTGGGTTAAGAATAAGCTGGTGGTTAGCGAACCAGGATTCATTTAGTGGGAAGCAGTCTTGTCTTTGGAGTGGTGGTCCTCTAGTGTAAGGATGGCATATATGATAGTGATGTCATCTGTGTATTGAATAACCAAGGCCTTTGGTGTAGAGAATGAGTTGAATGGTGAATAGTGAGAAGAGCAGTGGGCCTAGGATGGAGCCTTAAGGGACTTCTAAGGATACTGGCAGTAGACAGGATAGTTGGTTCTGCCATTTTACTGCCTTCTGATGACCTAATAGGTAGTTCTTAAAGCATGTGATAGAGGAGATAATGAGATTTAGGGTAGAGAGTGTATTAAGGAATTTATTATGGTTTAACATATCGAAATGCTTTGGAGAAGTCTAAAAATATGGCTGAGACTAGTTGTCCATTTTTATGGAGATTAACAGCATTAGTGAATGAGATAAGTGCAGTGGTGATACTATGTAAGGGTTTAAACTTATGCTGATTTTTAGATAGCAGATTATTTTTGAAGGTAATCCATGAGCTATGTGTGTATGACCCTTTCTAGAATTTTTGATAAGGATGATAAAATAGTAATAGAATGATAGTTAAGTACAAAGGAGGTGCCTCCTTTGTGTAATTGTATGATATGGGAGGTTTTCCATATAGAGGTTACTTTACATTCTGAGATAGATCTATTAATGAGGATTGCAACAGGATAGGCTATAGCTACTGCAGCTATTTGGAGGTATTCTGCGGTAGATTATTGGTGGCCAAGGTGGTAGGTTTAAGTTTTTTGGAGGAGTTTTAGAATAGCTTCGATTGACACTGGCTGAAAGCTAAAGTGGGAGATATTTTGTGTTTTATTGCTACTTGGTGAGGTTGCTGGGATAGGGTGACTGGTATTAATTTGGTTATTAGCTAGGGCCTGGATTGTATCAGTAAAGTATTTATTAAACTGGGTGGGGATGTGATCTTGGTTGTTTCCTGTTGTAGGTGTAGGGGCAGTAGTTTTTCCAGGTTGCAATATAGAGTTGATTGCCACTCAGAATTTGTGAGGGTGTTTAGCATGTTTCCCTCTAGATTTTTGTAATAACTGATTTTTTGTCTACTTTAATGAGTATTTTGGCTTTGTTACAAAGTTATAACTAGCTTTGTTTTGCAGCTTGGGTTTTGTTTTTGTGGAATTGTGTCCATGCTCTGTCCTTTTCTTTGAGAATAGATCTGGTAGGTTTAGTTAACCAGGGGGCATATTTAGCTTTTATTCTAGTGGTTCTGGAGGGAGCATGATGGTTTAATATTTTTAAGAAGGTTTAATTAAAGTATTGTTCTGCATCTTCAAGAGATAATTGTTTTAAAGAAGTCGAATTGCAACATTTTAAGTTGCGGATAAAGTCATTAGTGTTAAAGTTCTCTTTGCGTTACGTGGCTTATATGGGGAGTTTTGGTTCTCAGTAGGTAGATTGGCTGGTGGTCACTGAGAATGTCTGGCAGACATCCAGCTTCAGATGCGAGTAAGGGGTGAGATTTAAGTATCCAATCCATATGGACTGGCATTTGGATCTTTTGTTGTTTCTGGTGGGGGATGTGATAAGTTGGATAAACCCGTGGAAGGTAATGTGGGTGGACGGATTGTGGCTAGAACAATTGAGCCAATCTATATTTAAGTCACCTACCAGTATATTTTCCTGAGGCAGGGAGTTTGAGATCCATTCTAGTAAGTTTTCCATGATTGTAATATTGATTCCTGGGGAGATTTAGCATCCAATGAAATTAGTGTGTTTCTTGGGGTTCTTTTTAAATTTGGCAAAGATGAGTTCTACATTTTTGAAGTCTGGATTGCTAGTAGCAAGTTGTTCAAGGATGAGGTGTTTTTGTACATTATAGCTACCCACACCCCTTTTTCCTGTTCTGTGTCTACGAATGATATTATACCCTGGAGCTGTAATTTCATTGTTGTGGAGTTCTGATTTTAGCAATGTCTCAGTTAGTAAGACAATTTCTGGTTTGTATAGGGATAGTTGGGCATGGCGGTCATGGACCTTATTAAGGATACTTCTCACATTTAGGTTAAGAAAAAGGAGAGAGTTTTTTTTGTCACTGGAGTAGGGGTCTGAGCTGATCGGGGTTTGGAGTTATTAGTGTGGCTGGATCTGGGTTGGAGTGTAAGTCCCCACAACATGTAAGCTTTTTAGCAGATGTAAGGAGAGTTTGTTAAGCTTGAACATACCTTTAATGAGAGGTGTGGGACTTTCTACTAAGTGGAAGTAATTTGTGCAGGTGTAGTGCAGTGCAGTACTTCAGTGGTGCAATGCAGTACTTCAGTGGTTAAGCATAAGATAATGGCCTATTTTGTTACCAGTTAATCATTGCTGCATTAAGTAATCACTATATGAAGCTATGTAGATAAACACTTTACAACAGGCAGAAGTCTCCCCACTCATCTGCTAATAAAGCTACACACACAACAATTCAAGTGGTCATTACTTTGCACTGCCACTAAAACAGTTACAGGGCTCTTCTACAAAGTACAGTTACAGGAATTGCATTTGTCCATTCTATTATTGGCACACAACAATTTCTTGGCAGTTGCCTACAGCACAGAAGTAGTAATTCATGAGTTTTCATGGAAATAGTGTAATGAGGAAAAACACAGATTAAAATGAGCATCTGTCATGAAATAATCACTGCTTCACTTCACCGTCACCACTGTACAGATGACAGATGCACAGAGGCTGGGCTACTGAGCCCCTTTCTATTAATATTGAGAAAAATTTAAGACCAGGTTGGAATACTATGACTACAGTCTTAAAGGACACAGGTAGTTTCTTACATGATTTGTTTCAGGTGACCTGCAATCTGAATCTGAATGATGATTTTATTTTTATCACATTAGATATATAGCCTCTCTTTTTATGGTGAGACCCAATGAATGGGGTATTGAGAATATTAGGTCTGTTTTAACATTTGGTAATCATGTGACATCAGATAAGACTAATTTAATTTGTACGCTTTTGGATTTAGTCTTGAATAGCAATGCATATATTTTTAATGATAACCACTATTTACAGAAGGTTGGTGTGGTAATGGGCACAGCTTTTGCCAACAGCTACGCCGACCTTGCTTTAGCCAGTTGGAAGCATGACTTTGTACTTAAAAACAATGTTTTTGTGGACCATATTTTCTATTATAATAGATTTGTGGATGATGTGTTTATTTTATGGAAAGGACCTTTAAGCCTAGTAAAAGGTTTTATAGACTATTTACACTCCATGACACCTTTTTTTTAAGGTTACAGACACTTGTTCACAGCAGTCCATTAATTTTCTAGATCTAGCCATCAGTAAGACAGTAGGTGGTGGACTTAAAACACACATCTTTAAGAAAAAATACAAAAAGAATAATTTATTACACTATAGTAGCATGCCTCCTCAGCATGTACCATATAATGTACTAAAAGATCTGGTAATACGAACTATGAGGCTACATACTGATGAAGGTGAATTAGATTAAGCATTAGGTGATTTACAATGAAGTTTTTTAAGAGAGGTTACAACAGTAATGAGGTTGATAAATGCATAGAAGAACTGCAGTCAGAGAGGCAAGGCTTGGGGAGATCATATTTTTCGAGCCCATGTAGACATAAACACCCTAAAAATAGAGATCTAGGGAAGAAACAAGCTAGCTCTAACATAATCTAGTAATATTAATGTGGTATGTGATGTTAAGAAAAACTGTCCTATTCTAAAGTCAGATGAGCAACTAGGAAAGGTATTAAGTGAGAAACCCAGTTTTACATTCAGAAATAGACCATCCTTGTAGAGAGAGTTATGCTATAAGAACATGAGGGATGTATTTATATATATATCCCCCTATCAGATCATTTACCTGTAGGGAATGTAAAGCTTGCAGGTTTATACATATAGGTAACAAGTTTGTATACTCTATGCTGAATTTTGTTATTGAAACTTCCTTTACGCATACTAACTAAGGACTTGATCTACTTTGCATACTGCATGATATGCCATGTCTATTACATAGGGAAAACTAACAGACGCTTGAAAGATAGAGTGCTAGAGCATGTTAATGACATAAAAAATATGAAAGCTACAAATGCCCTAGCCCAGCTTGTACTGGACTTGGGATAGAATCACTGCTTTAACTTTTTAGTTTTAGAAGTCTTGGTCACAAATTCAAAATGGGGAGGCTTTAAGAACTTAACTGAGGTGAAAGAACAAGAGTGGATTATATGTTTGAATAGTGATAAGTCCCCTGGGCTTAATGACAGGGTCTCTTTGAAACCAGTTTTGAAAGCATGACACCTTACACATTAAAGGTTTCTCTGTTTGTTGCAAGCTGTCTGAGTGAATGAGATGCCTTAATTAATGCTGCCTGTTGATTAGGTTTTAATTAGAATAAATCAGTTTAGGTTGTGTGTGGTTTTAGGTCTGAAGAAGCATTTGTAGAATATACTGTGTTTTATTGTTAATGGTAACAAATGGAAGCATTTGTGTAATAGACTATGTTTTATTGCTTTTATTATTAATGGTAAATTAAGTTTTTTACAGCAATCCAGCCATGGTATACTCTTTCCTTTTTGGAGTTTGTCATATTAGGACTGGAAATTTAAGCTGCAGTAACAGCACAGGTCATTTCACCACCTGAATGGTTTATGATCGTGTTATACAGAATTCTGGATACAGTACATAGGTCATATTGAAATGCACCTCAGTTATGTAGCCACCTAAAATGACATTTCAGGAGGCCAAAGAGCCTCTTGATGACAGTACTGGTTTATGATAAGGATGTATTTTATGCATCTTCTGCAGCTCCACTTGGATTTTTTTAATGAAAAAAATATTCCTTTAATAAATTTACAATACATACGAAGACAGGAAGAACTTCAACATCACATACTGTAATACAGTGTTCAGAATATATTGAATCATCATAGTAGCTTTATGCAATTAACATATTAAGAATTTTGGTATTTGAATAGCAACATTTCAAGGTGGGCCGAACCACTAAAAGTCATAGTATATATTCTGATCACTACTTTTTCAGTTTTAAATAGTATGGCTGTTAAACTTAAAAGTTCTTTAAATGTAGGAACTGAGTTCAATTTACAGTTTTGTTTGTAATAACTTTTTCTTGCCACTGCCAGTAAGCTCCAGAAGATTATTTGTTGTTTGGCTTTTACAGATAAAGGAAGGGTAACATTCATTAGTAAAGAAAAAGCAACACTGTGGTGCAGGCAAACTGGTCCCCCTAAAAGACTATTAGTATCTAATATATAAAAAGCTACTTCATCAGAAAACTAAAATCATTGCTCATTCATATTTAAATGTTAGAGGCCTGAACAATAAAGTCTCTGTTACTTATTCACAAACCACTACGCAGATAAAAAAACTTAAACATATATTTATTAAATGTATTTTTTAGGTTTATTCTAGAATTTGGTATCTAAAACATAATTGTTGTATTGCTTTTAATTTATAGCTTAATAATGTTGAACTGTTTAATTGAATTCTGCTCCTGATTGGCTGCTGGTAATGTTTAAATATGAATGAGCAATGATTTTAGTTGTCTGATGAAGTAGCTTTGGCTACGAAAGCATTCACAGTTGTCTGTCTCTTGTTTGTGGATTAAATTTGAGCTTTATTCCTACCTGCCTTGGTCTGGTGCCTCCCATATTTTTTTATATTGGATATTCATTAATATTATTGATCTAGTTAAATAAAAATGATTATACCATAACCCCTTAAAAACACAGTTATCTCTTCCCAATATATATTTATTGTTTCACAGACCATAAACATGTGCATCCAATCAGATTTTACAACTTTACTACATCCCCAACAAAATTAAGAAGTCATTTTAATAAAAGTATGTATATGTTTCCAGATAAAAACTTTACAATATAAACTTGAAGTTTGACTAACTTTACATAAATAATATTTTATTCTTACCATCTAGTAAATCACTCAATCCACTACTATATTAAAATTTTCAGAATTTTGTATCAAAATAATAATAATTAGTATTATTATTTATAATTAACTTAACTTGGACAAGCTTTCTTTGTAGGTCAAGTTACCTTCAATTATATGATTCATATATGCATATAATGGGAGAATAATGTTCTGTTCCTCTTCACTTATATCTACAAATACATTTAATTTCTTAGTGATGAATAATATTAATGGGTTAACAAATTCATCCAGCTTATAATCTGTCATTAAATATTCTGGTGACATAGCTTTTCCTTTTTCAAAGCAATGAAACCATAATATGTTTGGGCAACTAAGTTTTTACTTTTTCAAAGCAATCAGATCATAATACTAATCCATTCCTTTTTAATAAATTGATTTTAACATTGTTCTGAGTCTCCTTAAATCTAGAGGTGTGTGCAAAGGGGAAAACATAAAAAAATCCATTTGGATATTAACAGAGTTTTTAAAACGTATTTCTTAACTGTTTTAAGAATTTATTTTATATATACAGAGTCTAAAGACTGAAATTAATTTTCTTCTAAGGTAAATTTTATTAGCCAGATGAAAGGTCCATTACATATTTTAATTTATTATATTTAATAAACTTATAAGAATTTAGTATCATCTGTTTCTGAATGGTTTTCTTTTGACTAGAGTAGGTTGAGTCCATCCAGAATATAACAGTTAAAATTTGCAGTAAAGGTATAAGAGTCTACATCTGACATGATAATACCACTGTACTCCCATAATCTCATATGATTTCTGTAAGTAGTTCTTGTGTATCCTCAAAAGTAAAAAAAAAAAAAACAAATCAAATTTTAATAAGATGTAACACTTCAATTATTTTTTCAAAATATTATTAATAATCTTACTCACATACTGATAGATTTTTTTACCTAAATATTTTGTCTTTTCCTTCCCAATTATATTTAAATTTATTTTTAAATGTACTATCTAGTAATTGATTTACCAGTAAAGTTTCAGTTTTACTATTAATAAATTTCAGCAGAGATACATCTTGAAACATTTCAGTTTCCTTATATATTCCTTTGACTGAATATTTTACATTTTCTATAGTTAGTAAAATATCATCTTATAAAAAAAACTGTATTGACTATCTTTGTTAACTGAGAATCATTTCTTTTATTTCTTCAGATACAGTAAGATAAGGGTTCGATATGTAATGCAAATGGTAGAGGGGACTTGGGGAACCCTTGCTTTCTGCCTTTTAAAGTGAATCCTTGAAAAATGTTAGATACAGTTTTAACTTATGCATTGGGAAGGGTTTTTAATATGCCAATAAATGGTTTTGGAAATGCAAATACTTCTAAACCTTTAAACAGGTACTTCCAATCTAGAGGATCAAAAGATCTGTCAATATCTAAGCTAACTAGGGAAAAGTTCTTTCTCATTCCTTTACTAAATCTAAGATTGTTACTACCTTTTTTTTGTATTACCATGCATTAATCTATTGATTATAAATCCTGTTTTATCTTTATCAATTCAATTATCTACTATATCTCTTAATCTTGTAGAGAAGATAGAACTAAATATTTTATAGTCTATCCTTAATAATGAAATAGGTCTGTGAAAGCAAACTAACTTATTATCCTTTCCTTGTTTAAGTATAGCTGAGATTCCTTGAAGGAGTAACTATTTTGTCACTGAATAATTGTGAAAGTTTCACTCAGTAATTCTAAAATATTTAATGGAATGAGACTAATTTCATAGTTAAACCTTCTAACCTTTTTCTAACTTTTCTTCTAACTTTATTATTTTCCTTTTTTAAAGCTCGAGCTTCTATTTTGGTGTTAGGCTTATTTATCTCATTATGTTAATTAATAATATTTTTCTTTAAATTCCTGAAAATTTTGTAGTCATCAGGATTACTATTTTCATCATTATTAAGATCCTCATGGAATTAAAAAAATATGTATTAAGCATTTCATCTATGTCTGAATTAAGCTTATTAGTGTGAGGAGTTTTGGATATTACTGATTTGTGCCTTTTTGCTTAACATCTTACTTCTATTAGTTAATGTATGTAGATGTTTGGAAGTTTTCCCATAACTGTGCAATTGTAGGTTTTCTAAAGCTATCTCCACTTCATAAGTTAATACTGTTAGATATTCTGTTATTATTTTTTTCTAACTCCAGTATTATCTAATTTCTGAGATTGTATTTCATCTTGCATTTCTAAAATCCCTTTATCCAATTGATTCATATTATCACCACCCTATCTTCCCATTCTATGTTTAGTATGCATTTTTGAGTACTCCCATAGTATGACATTTTTGATCTGAACATTATCATTCAAAGACAAAAAATTATTGATTTATTCCTTAAGGTAACACTTAAATTCTTTTCATTTCATCATACGTGTTGAGATTCTATAAATAATTTGAAATTTCTTTACATCAATTAATATATTAATACCTGGTGCATTATAAACAGATAAACAACAAGAAATAGTTTTAAAAGAATTCACTTTATTAAGAAAATCTGTAGAGGCAAAACATCCTATCAATTGTAGCTTGCGTACCATACACATAAAAATAATGAGTGAAGAACAATGTCATTTCTGCTTTTGCTATTAAATTAACTAAATTTTTATCACTAATCCATATGTTTAGTGCTATAGCTGATTCCAGTATTTCAGCTTTCTTCTGTTCACTTGTATCCTCTATACTAGCCATACACTTAAACCCCCCCTAAATTTAAACTATTCTTCCAATGACTTTGTAGTAAGTTTAAATTATCTTTAGCTACTATTGCACCTATTCCAGTGATCCAGTAAAAATTAGCTAGTTTATAGAGTTTGTCATTATATTAATTATTACATTTGTAGACATTCCTTTGGGATCATTAATGGATTCCATGACCTTAGGCATTAAGTAGATTTTCTCCAAAGTATAAGAATTGCAGTCCCTCTCTTTTTGTTAAATGAAGCAGATAATAACATTTTGTAACCTAGGTTATTTAGATAGTGTATATCTTTATTTATCAAGCGAGTCTCTTGCAATAATATAATATCTACTCTATGTAATTGTAGATATCTCATTAATGATTTCCTTTTATTATCATTGTTTACCCCATTTGCATTAATAGATTAAAACTAGCCATACTGTGTATTTAAAATATTTATTTTAAAAGATAATATGATATATGTATCTACCATATTAAGGTAATTATTTATATGCAAGACTAATGCATTCCTCCAACTCTGTCTTAACATCCCACATTTTTTGAATTCTTGCATTCTGCAAGCTAAACTACTAAAACTCATAAATAAAAACAAAGACAAGTTTATAACTATAACTGTATATACTGATAGTAAAACGCAATCTAACATCAATACTAAAGTTCCTAGTTTGCCTGTCAAATAGACAATCTACTATATTATCTCTCTACATACCAATACCTAAAAATACATTCAAAAACTAGCTAAACACTACCACAACATACAAGTAATTAATATATTATATACAAGTCAAAAATAGTTGAGACTATAAATTTAGTTATATATTTTGCCATTTAAATCTATTCTCTAGTACTTCATAAAAGGTTGATAATCCTCTTTTCTTAATCACAAATTTTATATAAAGCAACAAATACTGTACTCTATACCTATTTGCATAATAATAGTATAAATCTTCCATTAAATATTCCTAAATTATTTGGTCTTTCAACATTATTATAACTAAATCTCTAAATAATAAGTAGGACAGAGTAGGATTTGAAGGACTAAAGATATTTGTAAACTGACAGATGACAGGTAATCTGATCATACTAAACTATTAAGCAAGAGAGAAGTCAATGCACATATATATTTATCACACTAAAGGATATACACATTTTTACAGATCTAACAAAAGCTCTAAATTCATTTTTAAAATATGATTCTATATTTCATAATTGTATAACAGTCAACAGGATACAAAAATATTAAAATATTTAAAAATCCTTTATCTTATTAAAGCATTTCTTAAAAATGTGTACATTACTGTGGTAAAAGAGAATGTCTTGCTATTTTTATGGAGTCAAAAATATATGCAGTCTGTATTGTATTCAAATATCATTCTCCCTTCCCATGTTCAAACATATTGAACAATCCACTTTATTTTTATCAACACTGATGTACTGATTCAGCAATATAACACTCCAATTTCAGGTCTGACTTGTGAAATTATTTCAGGTAGTCTTAGTGAATCTAATAATATAAATATGCAAACATCTTCAATAATTCAATAATAAGTTCACGTGAACAAGCTTCAGAATTAAGCTTGCCAATTATTTTAAAATATTTATATGATTTTCTATGTAAATTATATGAGATCTTGTACACATATTTCTGCCATGCACAGGCATTTCTAATACATATCTTTCTTTTAAACAGTTTGCTATGTAAATTTATGTTTCTTCTGTCTTTTTTTCTCACTAATATTCTCCTTATTCTATGTAACTTGTATTTATAAAATATCCTACCCAAGAGCTATTTAATCACCAGCTCTTTATCACACATTACACTATATGCACATATTCCATAAGTTATTGATGCTGCTCTTTCAATAATCTTACATGTTAGATATTTCATTCCTTGTGCATTTGCATATTGTTCATAAATTGTTTACTGTTCTTATTAATTCTAGTATTACAAGCAATTTTGACTATATATATATATATATATATATATATATATATATATATATATATATATAAGAATTCCTGTTTGTTTAATTTGAATCTGTGTTTTAGCCATTGTTCTGCTCTAAGCTTCAAATTCTGTACCTAGAATTTCATTAAAGCATGTGCAAATGACAACTCACAGCCCACAACAGCTGCTAATTTTCTCTGTAAATTTCTCATTCTTCTTAATTCTTTTAAGTGCTCTAATTAGTAAAAAACTAACTTTATTTCTTTTTATTAATAAATACAGTTAAAGTTAATAACACTACTAGCATTCAGCAGAATGTAAGCAATTTATATGCCAGCAACAGCTCAATCAAAAACATTACTATAGCTTTTGTTCTACCAATTCTTCACTTCTAAGAAAAGAAAAGAAAAAAGATGTTAATGTGAATATATTTCTCACATATATACTTAAAAAAGAAAGAAAAATAACGATATTTTCTATTTTCACAGACATCAATGATAAACTTGACCTACATTTTTTACAGAACAGCTCAAGGTAGGAAAGAAGGCAATCAAGAATCCAACATTCTGAAACAACTAAAACAATATTTTCTTAAACTTTCTTTAATTGTTATTTGCTTCATAAATTATCCCCATTAAAAGGAATATGTTACACAGGAGCAAAGAAAACAAATTCATCAATACTTTAACACTTCTAAATAGCATATTACTTGTATCTGACATTCAGTTCACTCAGCAATGCATATAATAAGCAAAGTTATTTATTTATTTATTTTACATTTGCTAACCAGGCTAGTCCAACTGGATATATTCCCATTTTCAGTGGAGGCCCAGGGAGAAAAGCTCCACAGTGACATTTAAAAGTTTACAATGCACAATTATAAGAGAAAAATTTAAGACAAACTAAGACGAGAGAGCAGTAATTACAAGGCTTTACTATTTAAGCAAATACCATATTCAAAAGAAATTATTTACACAAAAAATAGTCAAAAATAGAGAGCCTTGGCTAGAGAGAAAGTATGCAAATTATGAAATAAAAAAAAAAAACTTTGAAAGGAACAAGATACTCTTTCAAATTAAGATATGAGGGTTTATTTACAATATGTTTACAGTTTAATTCATCTCCTATTTGCAACAATAATTTCAGATAGTTACCGCTACCCAGGGATAAGTAGTGATAAAAGGTAAGGGGAGGCAGGATAGAGAAAAATGGAAAAAGAGAATTGCAGACGATTAGTCAGGGTAACAGCAAGGGCATACCAGTGAGTTTTAAGATGTTGCTTCAGCCTTTGCTTAAAGAGTGGGAAAGAGGGAAGTCCTGTTAGATCTGATGGCAACATGTTCCAATATTTTCCAGCAGTATTAGAAAACAAGGAGTCACCTGCCAAGTTATTAGACTTGCTAATGCTAGCGAGTAGTTTAGTGGGAGAGCATAAGGAATTGAGGTTTGCATAGGTGGTAATAAGGTTAGAGAGTATCGGTGTGTTGTTACGTTGGTAGAATATCCTATGAACAATGGTACATTGGGAAAGTATAAAAATGTTTTTTTAGTTTAAGCCAATCTAGCTGCTTTAGGTTCAGACAGTGGTGAGTTCTGAATGGGTTCCCAGTGGCAAATCTGGCAGTATTATTATAGGAGTTAGTTAGTTTAGTGAGATTATTTTTCTTGAGGTTGTTATAAATGGGGGAAGCATAAAGAAGAGTGGAGATTAGATGAGAGTGGGCAATTTTAGTTCTGGCTGTTGGTGTTAAGAAGGGTTTTATTCTATATAGGGAGCCCAATTTTCTATTTACGGCTTTTATTGTGTTATTTATATGATTGTCAAATGTAAGGTTATTGTCAATTAAGACTCCTAATAGTTTGGTGGTAGAGTCTGGGGTTATAATGGTGCCATTATTTAATTTGATTGAGAAATTGATGGGGGAGGGGGGCTTACTGTTAGGTATGAAGAGTAAGAGCTTGTTTTTTTGGCATTCAAAAGGAGGCAACGGTTTAGAAACCATGCCTCGACTGAGTTGAATATTGTTTGGGTTAGAGATAGTAGTTCAGCTGTGGAGTTGGCAGAACATATGAGTGTGGAATCATCTGCATATTGTATGCAGGTAGCTTGAGGGATTGCTAAGTAAAAGTCATTGATGAATACTGAGAATAGAAGTGGACCGAGAATGGAGCCCTGAGGCACTTCAAGGGAGACTGGCAGGTGGGAAGATAGTTTGTTTTCCCAAAGGACTGCTTGTTGCCTATTGTTAAAGTAGCACTTAAACCAGAGAACAGCCTTGGTGTCAAGAGCAAGGAATTCATGAGTTTTTAGGAGTAGAGGGTGGTTGACCATGTCAAAGGCTTTTGACAGATCAATAAAGAGTGCTGATGAGAGGATGTTGTTACGGTTTTTATTGAAGAGTCAGTGAAAGATAGGAGGGCTGTGGTGGTACTATGAAATGGCCTGAAACCATGTTGACAGTTAGCTAGTATATTATGTTGGGCTAGGTGGTTAATTAGTTGATGGTGAAAGCATTTTTCCATAACTTTAGCTAAGGGTGATAAGAGAGCTATAGCCCTGTAGTTGGAATACTCATTGGAGTTTCCGCCTTTATGTAGAGGGATAATGTGGGAGATTTTCCAGATATCTGGGATTGTTCCTTCATTTATGGTTCTGTTTATAAGGATGGATACATGACAAGCAACTGCTGTTGCTGCTTTTTACAGGCATTCAGATGGTATTTGGTCAGCAGAGGGGGTACATGGCTTACGTTTATGTACAAGTTTTTGGATGTATGAGGTAGTGATGGGTTGTATTTGTATTAAACAAATAGAATAAAATGCATAGCTTATATAGTCTTAAATTACCAATTGTATTACTTTTAATTTAATGACATTATCTTACAGTAAGCATGTATTTAACATATAGAAATACACTTATATGATTAGTTAAATTAAATATATTAAGTTTTCACTGTAAATATAACAAATCAGTAAAACTAAACATTTATATTACTCATCATGAAAAATGTTTTAGCTTAAAATATAAATACATGCTTACATATGTGTTGAAGCTTAAAGTCAAATAGAAAAAATGTTACTTAAAGGGCAACTCTATAATTTCAGAAAATAAAAGTACTGCAATCAGCAAATAAAGGTCACTTATTTTTCAGCTTTTTCATTTTAGAAGTAGTTTTCCAGGAATTCAGCCCTTGAAGGATATACTGTTCCACCCGATTTCTTTGGTATTATTAAGGATGCTTTTGTTGTTAACAACAGTGGATGCCTCCCCAGCATATCAAATATTTTAGTTTCTTCAGAAAGAGATAATTTGTTCTTTTTAGGAAACACCAACTTGGCTTTAATATTGTTTTTTTAAGTTCCTTGGTCAGTGGTAAACAGGATGTTTTTACTCCTCACTTTCCTTGAATAATCATTGACAAATCTGAATCCATGTTCACCTATTTTAATAGTTGTGCTTGATCATGCTATTTTTAATACTTCATCCTTTTCTAAGATAAAAATAACTATAATTAAATGTGGTGGTGAGTTTTCCTTCTTTGAAGTTGCTCTAGGGATATGTGTGTCCTCTCTATTCCAAAAAATATAGTTTCAGGTAGATTTAATGTTTTATATAGCCAGGTTGTTGTTTATTATAGTGACTTCCTCATATTTTTTAGGTAGACGATAAATTCTATTATTATTAGTCTGTTTTCTAAATCATCTTTTTATCTATGAGCCAGTTATTTTATTTTAAAAGAAATTCAGTCAGAGACTCACCTTCAGTTATTCTCCCTTCATGAGTATTTAAAGCTTCTTCCATGCTGCTGATTTGTGCACTTTGTTGTTTCATAAGAATTTTAAATGTTCCATCTTATTTTTAGTCTCTTCTTTGAAACATTCTATTAGAATCTGCTTTGTCTTTTTTAAGTAATACATCCTGTATACTATATATTACTGACTGGATATCTCTTTTACACAAGAATCATGAGTACCAGCTTAAAAAGGCCCTTGTGGTTGTTAGCCTAGTAAACACCTATGACCCTATGAGCCAATTCCTGGGTGGTTCATAAGTATCTTCTCTCTTAACAAACAGTTGAACTCTGACAGAAAAATTAAAGGTTTTTAAGAACATGAAGGTATAAATCTTTCCTCTGACTATTAATAAGCAAACGTAGCTAACAAGTATCTCTAAATTGTAATTTTTTGATTATATTTCCTGTCAGACAAAAGTTTTCAATCAGAGAGCTTTCACCATTAGCTGCTCTCAGTTAACCATGTTTCACTATGCCCCTCCACTTGGATGTATCATTGTTATCATGAGCCATGGCTCCAGTGGATATCCAGTATGACTTGACAGACAAAACAGGAAAGAGGGGAGAAAGGAAAAGAAGTGGTATAATTCTCAATATTATATATTAACCATAAATAACTACTTAAAAATAGAATGAGAGAGAAAAAAAAAACATTTTCCAATTATGAGGAAGATGATCATTGGGCATTCTCCCATGCAGGAAGAGGTAGTAGACTGAGGTAATATGCCAGATATGGAAATCCAGCACATTGTCAGGATGCAGGGGAGAGAACTTGGTGATGCATCTCCATGCATCACACAATACCTGGAATTTGATGTAATGTTAGCCCGTCTTATTGTACCACTTACCTCATTGACCAGAAGGAGCTGTAATTGCAACATGGATGCAATCTCTTGCAACGAGTACCTCTGAGAATTTGCCACCCCATAAAAGGCATGCATAGTCTTGGCTTGCTCCTGAGGTGACACTGGGAAATAGAGCCACACATGCCAAAAGTGTATCCAAGCACTACTGCAGTTTCTTTGGAGCAGAAGCCTGTGAGATTCCCAATGTGTCCCCAGTCTGAAGGAACTTGTAGCAAGCATAGTGAAGGCCATACATACTTTAGTTTCTACAGTAATAGGAGGTCCATGCATTCCTCCAGTACCACTTCTACAGTGATAGGAGGTCCATGCATTCCTCCAGTACCACTGTGGGGGTGGGACATACACACTAAGATCCTTATCATTTCCCTGTCTACTTTGAACCAATCAGGTATGGCCTGATTTTCAAAATTATGGTCAGTTATTCTCTGCCTGTATCTATGTCTTCCTAGCAAGGGAGTGCTATTGAGTGCAAGCAGTTTTGGCTCAGTCAGTACAAGCATCTCATAGTAGGAAATTGCAAAGCTTGTACAAGTGATAGCATCTTCACAGATTGCAGAATAGATAGGACTGGTGAAATTTCTCTTTATATAATGTATCTGTGGGTAGCTCAAGAAGGTAGGAAAAGTTAACTATGAAGTGCAAGTAAGCAAGAGGATGCTACATTAGCATACACTGGTTTTCATTATTTCTTAATTTCATCTCATTAGTGCTTCATTTGCTTATGCTTATTTGTGGTCATTGCACATTAGTATAAGCCACCTTTATGAATCACAGCTTTGCTGCATTCATTCATGGACAGCATGGACTGTGTTAAGGGATTCATGTACTGTATATGAATATCACTCACTGTGAAAAATGGAATGGTGATCAGGGCTTCCACTACATATCAATCCAGCTATTAATTGTTACTGTTGTTACATAAAAGGCATTTTAATGTAATATTGTAAACCAGGTGAACTTGTCTGCTGTAGAAACTGTCTAGTCTAGCTGGGCATATAAAAACAAATGCAGTGTGATGACCAACTTTTCCTAAACATTTATGATACAAATAGTTAACAGGTCAATTAATTATTTGAAAGAATTCATTATTTCCATAAACCAATAACAAGCAGGTTGGCACATCCAGAACTGCTCACCTGCCACAGTTCCTGCAAAGGTACAGTGCATGATATACTGCTCATCAATATTTACATTCAAAATTCAGCACTAGTACTTTCTGATCACTTTCACCTTTTACTAAGTTTACCTAAGCAGGCATTCATAGACAAAACCATCTGCCAGGCAAACACATTTTGTTCATGAACCCCTTATAACATATGCACACACATGCAAAAAACATACCAAAGCAATGCAACCAACTTTTATTACATTCATAGATTCATAGGTTTATAGGTGTTTACTAGGTTAATGACCACAGGAACATTTTTAAGCCTAGCCATGTATCCCAAATCTCTGACAAGTTCTGCTCCCTTCATAAGTGTAAGCAGGGGCTTGGGAGATTAAACGTTTACAAGCAGGGGGCTGGGAGATTTACAGCTTGCCTGTGTCCATTAGAGACAGAGGTGCCAAGCCAGGGATGAATTTCCTGTTATCCCATTCAATTGTGCAATTTACAATTGAATTGCATTTGGGAGGAACTCTGCTTCACATGATTAGGAAGCCTGTTCCAGAGATGGGGTAGTCTCTGGGATACATACCTGTCTCTCCAGCAGATCCAATTTATATCACAGGCAAGGTTTATGTATTTAGAATGGGAAATTCTGGTACTGTTTGTTTTGTGGATATGCAGGAGATCCATCGTTGCTTTATATAGGCACTGTGCCTTATGCTGAGACTTCAAATTTTTCTTTTGTGATTTTAGAAAGAGTATTATGTGATCCTATGGGAAGTGGTTAGTATGAGAGAACTGAATACAAAGATGTCATGTGGCAATTGAAGCTTGATGTCAGCCACCCTGCAGGACTGAATGATGTTATTTCCTTGCTACCTTTTTTAAAGAGGAAAGCAGAGATATTATAAGAGATGATATGTACAATATCAATTTTTAAATGGGTTTACTTAGTTGTTTACTAATATGAGATTATAATATGTTTTGTTGTTATTTGTTATTTTGAGGTTCTTACTATTGTATTAATTATTTTTTTAAATTACTTTTCAAATTGATTTTTAAATTAATTGATGAACAAACCTATAAAAAGGCTATTTGTAGAGCAGTTTACTTTTTTCTGCCTTGTCCTATTGTATGTTGGACTAAAAGCTAGGGGTTATTCAAACAAAGTTATTTTTTTTTCACAGTGTAGATTTAACTGGAGAAGTAATTTTTTATTCCAGATTCTTGTGGATTTTTTTTTTTTTTTTGATTGATTAATCTTTTCAACAGGATTCCACTTGTTTTTTCTGAAACTGAGATAAATTATCAGTTAACACATTCTATTTACCAACAAATGATTAGCAGTCAGACAAATTAATAATAAGGCAGTGCAAAACCAGCTTCCCCAGTAGAACTTGAAATGAAGTTGGACTAGCTACTCTCCTAGTTGAAACCTGAATGACTTTTACTAAGGAAAAACAATCTTTCTGGTCTGCAACTCCTTCCTCTAAACCACTAGGGCAAACCAAACTGGCATCAGCTGCAAAACTGTGATGTCCCTTTTAACCTTGACTGAACATGATACAGCAAAGAATTTACTTCTAAAATATGAGTCTTTACAGTATAAAGCTGTATACCATCAGTAAAGCTGCAAGCCATCCAAGGATACTCTACCCTCTTTCCACATAATTACCCCACTGAACTTACATAAAAGCACTTGCAAAAACCTGAAAATCTTGTTTTACCATGCTAGATGCCCTTACCCTGTGATGCTTTTGCCTACAACCTCTTAATCAGTTGACTAACATATTTGTAAAAGCCCTACCCGATTTAATAACCCTACAAGCAAAATTAATTTAACCCAACAGCTAGTACATGTCCATCACCTGCACTTCACAAAATCTTAACCACAATGCAGTCATACTTCTCATCTTTATCAATTTTTCCTAAGGAAATGAAGGAAATCCGTCTTCACATCAGCCACTATGCCCAAAATGTCACAACCTTTGCAGGCACTTACTGCTTTATTTTAGCCAGTGGTGCCCTCTGTTCTCAAAACTCATTAAGCCTACCTCAGTTCCCTGTCTTCCTTCACCTTCCCTTTGTGTGTCTCACTACATATCTAGAGTTCCATGCCTTTACCCCTACCTTCTTGCTGCAAGCAATATAAATACCCGCAGCGGCAGTTAGAAATACAGTCCACTAAGTTTGCTTCACATACAAAATAATATATAAACTCTTATATTTACCTGTATTATTTTATCTAATTAACACCTATGTGGTGTGAAATTTCACATCTCTAGCACCCTACAAACATTCTTGCATTCCAGAGCATTTTCTGAAAAAAAAAATCAACTTAAAAAGCAGAAGGTAAATGAAAGTAAATGTTTTGTGAACAATAAAAGCTATAAAAACTGTAAAAATATCAATGTTATCAGTTTAAAAGGATTATTTATAGTAATAATAGATTGTCTTTCTGTATATATTACAATATACACATATATTATAACTTTCACAAACAAATTGTCATAGCTTGAAAACAGAACAACCTAGAAAATATAGTTTTAACTATACACAAGTATTCATATCTACCTATCCACAACCCCTTTTCACATTTCTGCACATAGAGTCAGGGTGTCACTTCAACAGTGGCAATCATCTAGACCTAAGAAAAAGCAATCAAGTCCTGTCTGAATGCATGCTTATTGAGATATTTACAGAAATATGAAAATATTTGTTTGATTGTATAATTAGCAACATAACACTGATTATCTCTCAAGATGTAAAACTTACATTGCAAATATCAGTGGTAGTTTTCTTCAACAGCATCTAATGCTTGACATAATACCCCCAAATAGTTTGTAAGTGGGTCTATATTTTATTGTCGACAGGTGAAAATGACGACTCTGACTTGTTCAACACCAGAATGTCGAATTACAAAATTAGTGAACGGCCAAATTACCGATTTTGTTGGAAAAAAATCGGTTGGCCATTCTCTTACACCTGCCCTTTCCCTGACTGTAGTGCGGTCTCAGAGTTAGAATATTTAGTTAGGGGGGTGTGGGTGGCGAAGCTCCCCAGTTAAATATATTTGTTTATGTGTGCCGTTGGTGTTTGGCCAACTGATTTCTTTCCATTGGAAAGAAATCGGTGATTTGGCCGCACCCTAATGTTGTAGTTTGACATTTTGGTGTTGAACAAGTCAGAGTCGACATTTTCACCTGTCGAGAATATAACATAGACCCTTGTAAGTCACTTGTTTTTTTGAAGTGCTAAGTACATATTGTTTATTTGCATAATTACTAATACACAACTAACATTATCTGCACTATAGTTTGATATAAGTCGACATCACCAATGAATTTTCCTGTTTCTGACCATGGGTTTCATACCATGCCCCAAAATAGCACATAGATCTCTCAGTTATAAACATATGAGTGAAAACATGAATAATAAGCATCAAACAATGATTAATTTCTCTACTGCTGGACATCCTAGATTAGTAGTCTTAGTGTCATTCTGTTAATTATTCCTTGGCTTTTCTAATTTTTCTTGTTATTAGCTATTAAGTCAATTAGTTAAAGAAGGAGGAAATACCATAAGGACAGTAAGGACCTGTGAGGGTTACCTGCAAGTATAAAAAGATGCTATAGATTTGAATGAGTTATGACCTGGAAAATATTCTTATGCCATAACATGACACCCACCACGATCATTCCTTTTAGTTCTCACAGAAAATTTCAACTCTTTTATTTATTTTTATTTCATATTTAATTCCTACTATATATTTTATTTTTATATATATTTTTTACAGAATAATTGAGAAGGGGATTTACAAGTAAACAAAATCAGACATTTATTTATCTGTGATGACATGATCACAAACTGATATTAGATTTATATTTACCTCATAAATAAGTACCATGTTTATATATATAGATATATATATATATATATATATATATATATATATATATATATATATATATATATATATCCCATTTGCTCCAGCGAATTTATGTTTCATTGAAACGTAAATTTGTGACCTCACTTTCATGAAAGTGCATTTTTTTGAAAATGTATTTACATCTAAAAATAAAAATAAAAAACTCAACAGAAAAGAAAAACATGCAGTTTGCATGTTACGTTAGTTGTACATCAACATTTAGTGTTGATGTAGAACTAAGCAAACTATTGCTGAGATCGTGGTACAGAGGGAATATTCCCTTTCCCTACTGCAGTGCGATCTCGGAGTGAGAAATTTAGGGAGGTGGTGGGTGCAGCTCCCCTACATGTGGGATGCAGGGGGTCTTGCCCCACTGCATAATCGTGTTTAATGTGTTTTTTTTTTTTTTCGGTTTTGGTTTTATGTTTGTTTTTACACAAAAGTGCATTTTCAAAAAATGTACTTTTGTGAAAGTGAGGTCGCATATTTACTTTTCAATGAAAGCATGTGCCAAAATTGTCGATCAGCACGAGTAGCAGCACGTCAGCATTTGAAAAACATATCTTTTCGTGTTGACTTTGTAAAAGTTGAGTTTAGGGTGATTTGATTAATATAAGAAAACACACACACACACACACACACATATATATATATATATATATATATATATATATATATATATATAGATATATAGATATAGAATAGATAAAGATGCATGACACTATAATGGCTGTAAATTAAGAGGGTATGTTTTCCACAGCTTTGTAAAAGGTCAGTCTCCACCTGCTTAAAACATGAGCATATCCATCTTAAAATGGGAAGCCACCTGTTACTCCTGTAAACCACTTAAAATCTGTAATAAATAAGAATTTAAATAAAGTCCACACATAACAATGGCATGCTTTAACAGACATATGTTGCAGATGTGCAGCGTCATCACTTTTGGTCAACTATCACCCACGCCTCATCCTAATTCAACATGTCATCATAAAAAAAAAATACCAAAGTGCCATTCCATTAAAATAAGAAACACGGCCATATCATGACCAGGTATAATATACAACAGCCTACACAGCATCTAGGGATTCCTCCATGCTAATCCCAAGTCAGTGACGATTACTTTATCTGTCTATATATATATATATATATATATCTGTATATATATATATATATATATATATATATATATATATATATATATATATATACAGTTGATTGAGGTTTCAGAAACACAAAATTTATATGCTTGAGTTTTTGAAAACTCAGAGTTTTTAAATAGAGATTGCTGTACCCTTTTCTTCACTGCAGTGTGATCTTGGAGTTGGTACATATATTTTGTAGGGGTTGTGATGGTGCAGGGGGCTTACCCCCCTACATAAACATAAAAAAGTAGGTTTTGTGTTTTTTTGTTTTTTTTTGTGTTCACGTTTTCAGAAATTCAGTCATATAGTCTCACCTGTATGAATTTAGAATGTTTCTGAAAACTTGATCGTTGGACATATCATCATCATCACCACCAGTATAAACAGCAGTGGGCTCATAGCTGAACCCTGGTATACACCCACTCCCACTGGGAACCCCTCTGTGAGGCCGAACACTGGTTGTACTTGAGTCATTGGGTCCTTTTACATATATAAGTATACACATAAAAACATAAACATTTTTCATATAAACAGAAGTAAATGACACACCCAAATGCCAAACCAAAGGCCTCATCCTATACCCAGCTACCTACATAAAATCTCCTGAACACCTGTTCACCAAAATAACCATGATCCCACTGGCCAGATTCTAACCTACCCTACCAAGGCTACCTTGGTTGCTTTCTTGTCCTCCAACCCAGCCCCCATCCCTCTCCCCTACTTACCTGTTTGACTTTATAATGCATAATCTCTAGTCCACCAAAAAATAAAAAATGTTATAACCAAACTACCCTATCCTCTACTTGACCCAAGTTCTAGATCTAAAACCATATGACCATCCCTATCACTAGGACCAAACCATTTCAAAACATATGTAGCACAGTATAGCCACATATCGGTACACACATGAAGAAATCCCTAACACTTCCAGAATCCTCCTGGTGGCTTAGACACTGGGTTAATGATCTTAACAGGTTCACAAGCCCACACCAGGAGACTAGAAACTCCCTGTACTCAGCCTTATATATCCTAACTCCCTTTCACATCTTGACAAAATCCCACCTGACAATCCACACTTCCTGCCCCCTTTAATCCTTTCATTACAAAATGAACCTTAGCAGGCGTTAACAAAAACATCGGTCAGGCAAACACTTTATATTATTCCAAAGCTGTTTGAATATATTAATTAAAGTGGCAAAGACATGTGCATGTGTACATGTTTTTGTGTAACTGCATGTGTGTAGGTATATGAATGGGTGTATGTGTGATAGGTATGTTTAAGTATCTCTCTGTGTAAATACAGGTACGCTTGAAAATGTCTGTGCTCATGTCTGTCTGTATGTCTGTTTATGGTTCTACCTGAAAAGTACAGCAAGCATTGATGGAGACAGACTTTTCTACCCCAAAAGTGGTTTGGCATTCGATTAAGTCCTGTGGCAAAACTATGTAATGTGAATTTTTATCCATGCATGGATACATGTGTGACAAAACTGCTGTAGCTCACAAAAATTAGTCACCTTAAATTTAAGGGGATGCAATAACTTTTGATCAGATTCAGGAAACATTATTTTGTTTACAATAAACAGAGAAACAATGTTTAGTGAAATGTTTTGTTTTTTCATGTGTGTTACATATGCAATGAAATATAAGCATATCTCAGTCAGTACATTGTTTTGCAGGGTGATTACTTACTGAGTTTGCAAACTATTTCACTCTTCATTGCTGAATTAAAAAGACATTTCATGTCCTTATTAATTAGACAGATCTTATTAATTAGATTTTATTAACATTGCTTATTCTTTGAAACATCTTTTCCTAAGTACTTATAATGACCTAATATGCATGGTCTTTGCTAAAATTAGCTTGTATAAAGCTTTAGTGGTTAAATCTTGTGAGATTAAAATAAATACACTCTGCACCTTTGAAATATCTCTTTAAATCTCTGAGTTTCCAAAGCTTGTAGAACTATCATTTAAATGGGGCCATAAATTAAAATAAGGCATATATAACAAGTTGAATGTATCTGTCATTCAAAGTTGAGAACTGGGTTTGGATTTTTCAGTGAACTGCATTACGAATGAGTCTTTATGATACTCCACAGGAAATCCAAATACAGAACTGCAGTGGGGTTATTTCAGGTAAATATAACAGGCAACCACTGCAAACACAGATTAGATGCTAGATATGTTTTAGTTTGCTCCATGCAGTTCTTATGTGATCTATGATTACCATTTTTTTGCAAAAATCAAGTAATATATTAATAATATTATCAATGTTGTAGCAATCTGGATACCCTGGCAAGGATATAAATTAAATTTTCCAATTGCATATAATTAACCTTTTAGTTGCTGTCAGAGTTGTATGATTTTAAAGCAAACAAAGTATAAATGTCAAAACTCTCAGGGCTACATTTTTGAGGTATTTTATTGTGTTGCTCTGTCATACTCAATTCATTATCTGTTGTTACATTCCAATATTTCTGATACACAAGTGAGAAAACATATGTGAACAACTAATATATGCTGTCTTGTTTAATAAACTTTGTAAATTTACACATAACTCTGCAGGAAAGTGACAAATCAAATGTCAAAGTGAAATGAGCAAGTATTTTAGCTCAGACAAATTCTTACCAAGATATCTATCTCTTGTCAGTAGAGTATGTTTTCCAATGTATCTTTTCAGTGTCATTTTGTTGATTGAAATTGCAAGCATCATGTATTAGATTTTAAGAATGCTCTACCTCTTAATGAAATTATTATTGTAAGGGCACTATAAAAACAGGATTCATTCATAGTTTACTTCACCTGTTTATTACGCATACCAAAAGGAATTTATTCATCTCTGGCTGACTGCATACGGTAAGCATATATCACTTCACATGTAAATTGTCAATAAATGACTCATTTGACATTTATTAAATATGCAACATTTGAGATACGGTAAATGCCTAGATATTGTAAAATTTTCTACGTTTTTTCAGTGCAGATTAATACAGATTGCAATGGCATCATGCTGAATAAAGCAAAAGTCTGATACACTTGAAATGTTGCAGTTTAGTATCAGATAAAATGAACTTGACTAATCTCATTGAGTTCTAGAGATAGTACAAGACAGTTTGATTCATTAGTTTAAAGAGCTGTGAATGCTGAGTGACATTTTACCCAGCAGAAATGCTTGACTCTCTGGTAGTTATTACTTCATTAAACTGACAGATTCCTGCTGCCCTGCTTAAGCAAGTTTTAAGGCATTTTCTATGTCTTTTATTGTTTTAAATCTGACTGAATGTTGCAAGGCTAACTTATTGGTAATTCTATTAAAAGCAATGCATTTCTTTTCTTTACCGTATGGCACATCTGAAAAGAGAAAGCATGTGATGCACGTCACAGAAATAAATAGATGATATGATCGTTAATATAAAGTGAGCAATAAAATATAATAGTGAAGGAAGTGGAAACATTGCTCACATTATGTGAGAGGAAGGTATGGTATAAATTGAAATGGCCACCATCTTTAGTGTTTTTTAAACAAAGCTGTTACTATATAACTGCAATAAAATGTTTAAAGATACTTACCAGTGCAAAAAAACCTGAGCCGCAGTGGTGCAGCGGTAGCATTGCCGCCTCACAGCAAGAGGTTCTCCTGTTCGATTCTCTGCTGGCGTGCCTTCTGTGGGAAGTCTGCATGTCCTCCCTGCGGTTGAGTGGCTTTCAAAAGACATGCGTGAATGGGTGTGCCTTTGTTAAAGGTTGGGCATTGGGCTGGCACCTCGGCACCATAAAAATCTAGTGCCAATCAGCAGACCGGAGTTCCGCTGTGGCACCCCCTAACCGGGAAATGACGAAAGAAGAACAACAACAAATAGTGCAAAAAACCTAGTGGTAAATCAAATAATTAACTTATTGTTGTGTTTTCTCCATAGAACGCCTCATATGAGATGATAATTCTCTTTGTAGATGACAAGTCATGCAAGTATATTAGTGTCATTATAGTGAAAAACTCAGTGTGTAAGTTATTAGCATAGATAAAGCAAACAGAGTACTTTACTGCTCTGTGGCATCTAGGTATAGAAATTAAGACGAAAGCAAGAACCAGGAAAAAGAGACACACTGGTCAGCAAAATAACAATGCTTGTTTGGAGAGCAAGACAAAAGGTAAGATGAAACATGTTTTTTCTTTTGTTTTGTTTATTACCTTGTTCTTGGAGCAGATTTGAAATGTTAATGGAGATTAACATCTAAACCCTCAGGTTAACCTCTTTTGGCATATTTTCAACATTTTTTTATTGAGAAAGAGGTTTCTAAAAGTTACTTATTTTCTAAAAGTGTTAGGAAAAAATCAATAATCTGTATGCTTGTCACATTTTTTCTGGTCCCAGTGCAAGCATTTTCTATTTTCTTTATAAGGGCAGTTAATAAATGAAATTATAGAGACGTGTGATATGTGTGCTACAACTTCAGGAATCCTTTAACCCCATCCATACTATAAACACATTTTTTTGTTTAATTTAACAAATGAATAATGCTATAGACATTCAATAAGTAATAAAGTTTCATTTCTTATACCCACTAATAAGAACTCCCACAGAAAAAGGTTAATACTTTCTCCGGACTAACTTTGTTACACGTTTAGCAAAAAGAAGTGGTGGTAGGCCACAGGCACAGATGGTTTATAATGGCACATGCACTCATACTGGTAGTACTCGGTCCTTAAAAAAGATGTTTCCTTGAAATGGCATTTATATTGAGCCAATGCCATTTCTTGTCATGTTTACTGTTTCTTCAGACACATCTCCAGGTATGTGGGATAGAAACAAACCAAGGGGCACCTAACTATGTGTGTGGCAATTCAAAGGCTTATCAGATAGCTCTCCAGTTATTAGGAAAAGGGAGTAGAGGAAAAAACAGCAGAAACAGCACCTGACTACAAATATGGTAGTTTATCAGGTTTCTCAGATACATGTTTAGTCATTCAAAATTCAGGAGATTGATTTAAGCAAAGCTGGCAGAATTTTTGTATAAGTATGGCAGCTCAAAAGTTAATGTGATAGACATTCAACTATTCAGAAAAACAGTACTGACAGATAGACACGCAGACAGAAGGAGAGAGAGAGAGAGAGAGAGAGACAGAAAAAACCCAGACAGCACTGGATAATTATGGTTGTTCAACAAGGGCAGAGCATGCCTCCTAAACCTGGTGGACTTCTTTGAGATAGTTACCAAGGCTATAGACGAGGAAAAGGTGGTACACACAGCCTACCTAGACCTTGCAAAGGCCTTTGACACCATTCCCCATTCAGGTGGTATAGACAAGCTCACCAGCCTGAACATAAACCCCTATGTCACGAGATGGGTTGCCAACTGGCTCATGGACAGAACCCACATAGTAAGAGTTGCAGGAGCTATGTCTAACTATAAACCAGTTACAAGTGGCATTCCCCAGGGCACAGTCCTAGGACCCCTCCTGTTTGGCATATACTTCTGAGAGGTGCAGGCAAGCACAGAAGGACTATGGCTGACCAAGTTCGCAGACAACTGCAAACTAGGGGCTATAATTGTCTCTCTGGTGGACACAGACATCCTCCAAAAGGGTCTAACTGAGACAGATGGTGTCAAAACCATGGCCTCAAGCTAAATGTCAAAAAGTGCATAGTCATCCCCTTTGGAAAAAACAAAGTACCCGCAAACTACCACATAGGTGGTATCCCCCGAAATACATAAGATGTAATAAGGGATCTGGGGAACCAAGTAGATAGTAACCTCTCCTTTGATAATCACATTGCCGAAGTAGTTAGAAAATCCTTCTATTTGGACCACCTAATCACAAAAGGGTTTGCATGCAGATCAAAAGATGTCATTGTGCCCCTCTACGCATCACTCATCCGACCCATCATAGAGTACAATGCCCCATCTGGGATGTACCTTACAAGACACGTGCAACAGCTGGAAAGACCACAGAAGTACCTCACCAAGAGGATCATTGACCTCAAACAGATACTCCAGCTGTACTTGGTTGCATAACGCCTACTCAGAGGTGTTCTTTGCCTGACATATAAGGCCATGTGCAACCCAGAATTGATGGACATGCTCCACCTAAAGAAAATCATATCCCTTCTAGCCACATGCTCTAGGGATCTAAACCTCACCACAACAATAAATAGGACATGCTGGAGGGATAGATTCCTGTCCCAAAGACTTCTCATGCTCTGGAGCAAGATTCCAATCTACATTAGGCAGAGCTCCTCATTAACCCTCTTCAAGAGAAACCTTGACGAGTGGATGGGAAAAAGAAACTTTACCCTGGGGATCACTTCAGTGGCTCTGCTGGAGAGAGGCACAGGGAACTAATCTAAAGGGGCGGTGAAAGCCAACACATTCTGGCTAGGCTTATAAATGCCTTCGGGCAGATAGCCTAGTACCTACCTATGAACCTATATCTTCAGCTTTTATTCAGAATTGAGAGGGGGATGCAAAGAAGCCATCATCTTACTGGTATTTGTAAAACTTGAATGTTCAGTCAGTGCATTTATCAGTGTTCTGCCATTATATGTCTCACTGAGTTGGACTCCTATACACGCATGTCTACCTTCACAAATTTATGAGGACAGGGACATAAATCATATATGCAACATCAGACTACCAGTTTTAACAAATAATGCTCCTTAATATTTATGTTTATCATCCATTAAATACTTCCCTTTCTGTTGTGGCCAGATATTATTAGTACTAGTAGCACTACTACTATTTCTTCTTTGCTGGAGTAACTTCTAATCTTCTTATAGAGGACAGCTTTTTTAAATGAGAAAGGGTTTGAATTAAAAAAAAAAAGCGAGGTAAGTTCAGTTACCCAAATGACTACTCGTGTTGAGAACAGTAACTCTTTGAACATTTAGTGTTTAAAACTTCTTTAGATCCAAGGACCAAGTCATTTATCCAAGGGCTTCTGAGCAATGTCAACCAAAAATAAGTGATTTAGTGTTGGGGTAGAATTTTCTTGGCTAAGGGAGACCTTATTATATTATGGAAATATAGTCCAACTGCGAAAGAGCTTTGATCATAAAGTTTTGTACGTCCTGCTGTTTCACGAGATGTTTAGAGATACTGCTTGTGAAATCTGTAGGTCTGTTCTTAGCCTAACCCCATGACAGTGTTAGGCATAAACATGGGTCTTCCATTTTAGAGATACTGCTTGTGAAATCTGTAGGTCTGTTCTTAGCCTAACCCCATGACAGTGTTAGGCATAAACATGGGTCTTCCATCCTTAGTTTTTAACCTTCAAGTATTTTCTTGTACCTCCTGTAACTCTTTCAATATGCATCCATACTGTTTAAATAATATATGTACTCGTACATGCTTTAGAATTTTAATGTTCTATTCTTGTTTATACTCCCAAACATGTTTGCCTAGCTCATATAAGAACAGTGTGGAGTCATGGATACAGAAAAGGTCCATTTGTCTGCAGTTAGGTTTTCTCATTCTCAATTGAATTCATTGATGAACTGTTGTATGTAAATAGTGTTTTTGATTTAGGTCATTTTATCATTTGCATGCTGCATAAATTGCTATAGCATTCACCAGACATTAAACCCCAGAATAATTTGAAACCATTTTATGTTTTAAGTAATTCTTTTTTTTTCGTAAGTTGCATTTGCTCACTGTTTTTATACTTAAGTTTTGCATTAATATTGGCTGACCCACCAGTTCATATTTATTAGCAAATAGGATATAAAGAAAGCGCAGTGGGTTAAAGCGGGCGGCACAGTGGTGCAGTGGTTAACGTTGTCACCTCACAGCAAGGGGTTCTCTGGTTCGATTCTTGGCTGGGGTGCCTTCTGTGTGGAGTTTGCATGTTCTCCCTGTGTTCGCGTAGGTTTCCTCCAGGTACTCCGGTATCCTCCCACATTCCAAAGACATGCATCTGGAGCATTTCTCCCCGGGCCTCTGCTGAAAACAGGCTCTGTGGAACCTAGTCGGGCTTTCCCGGTCAACAAATGATAAATAAAAAAATAAAAAATAATTAAAGCCTCTTACATTAGCTTATATTGTAGAAACTCTTTTAAATGCCTGAGATCATGTGTCCTTCGTATAATCTAATACCACTTGCATCTGATTCTGCAGTCATGTCCAATATAGCACTTGATTTCATATCGTTAAAGCAAGATTAAATTATATTAAAACCTATGCACAACACCATTTTACATTTACAGTACGTCATGTTATGAATTCATTGTTGTGGCCTCCTAAACCTGACCTAGCAATATACCCAATTATAATGTTAGACAGTATAACAAATGTATAACCATTCCAAATTTATATTCCAATGTCTACAGCAAATAGCCTTTGTCCCAACAATACCCATTTCAATTATTACACTCTATATACCTTTTTTAACTGTATACTGTTTGCTTACAGTACACATTTCTTCCTGTGGAACCACTTCAAATCTGTAACTGGACCTCTAACTCATCAGCTACTCCATGTTTCAAAACAATCTTCTGTATATTTTCCAGATTCACTATAACAGGGAACATAGCTACAAATAAAAAAGATGAAAACTGATTTCTTATTCAATATGAAGTAGCAACAGCAAGTGAGAACTTTTGTCACTGATGGATATAATTAAGTAGGAGCATCCCTCTATATGCAAATGGCATTATACATTTCCATTGACAACTTCTTCATGTATTTTAAAATGCTATATCTGATTAATCATCATCATCATCATGTGCAAAGCAAAAAATATTAAAACTCCTCTGGGAAAAAAATAAGTTTCCACATTTAATGCACATGAATATGTATTTCACAAATCAGTGATGCCTTCAATGTCTGTTTTTACGAAATGGTGTCATTGAGTACTGCTGTGCTTCTACTAGTGTTTTCATCTTCTTTTATTCTATATAACAACATGAAATGTTACTTTCCATAATCATTTCAAAATACTGAACCTTGCTTCTTTATCATAATGTGGTAAAATGGAAAATATGAGAATTTCACTCAGAATATATTGCCATTTATAGTGCCTGTACAAAACAGTGCTGTTATAGTTTATTAAACAAAAGAGATCAAAGAATAACATTATATCGTTAACAGTGTGTGCATGGACTTAATTACGTTATTATTCCAGTGTGTGACATCCATTCCTGATACAATGTGTGGTCTCCATCTTGTGCACATTAGTATACACTGTGTGTAGTCACTGTTAGGAGCAGAGCTTAAGATGGAACTGGAGGAGGACTATGCTGTTAACCATGACTGTCTCCACTTTTCTATATTAAAATGCCATATCTTGCTTCCCTGCCATCATAAAGTGCAATGCCACTTCAGAAAAGAAGTATCCTTGTACAGCGTACACTAATGTGCACTATACAAATCAGTTTCGACTCTAACTGCCTGTTTTACAAAAGGGTATCAGATAATAAGTATTTGCCAATATTCAGTAACACACTGTTAAATAGTACTGAAGGAACATTTTAAAATAATGTGTTTTGCATCTCCAGCATCATAAAATGCAAGGCAAAAATGTATCAGCTTCAAACAGAAGAATGTTTCCCCACACATTGTATACTGTCAAGCAATATGCAATGCGGTGCTGCTTTGGCTGTCTGTTGCACAAAAGAGTAGCACAGCATAATGCTCTGTTGCTATTGATTTCTGCCCTTTGTTTCACTCCGCAAAAAAATGTCCAATGCAGTTCCTCCCAGTTTATATAAAATGCAGTATCATGAACTCTCATCATCATATAATGGAAGACAAAATGTCATACCATGACCCACAATTATGGCACAAAAGGATAGCACTGTGCTGCTAACAATGATTGGGGTTCATAAAATGACAACGCAGCCATTTAAAATGCCTACAGTAATAGGTTAGTTTACACAAGAAATGGAAATGAGTTCAGAGATATGTTTACCTAAAATGAGAAACACCTTATTACCAGCTAATTTGCAGGTCTTTTAATTGCCTCTTATTACCACCAGTGCTAAGAGTCCATGCCTTTTGTTATCAGAGACACACTGCATACCCTCTCTCTCTCTGTCACACACACACACACACACACACACACACACACATACACACACATCACATTAAGGCATATACACACACATATTGACACACAGAAACATCTACATGCACACAATCCCACCAAACTACCTCTCTGCTGAACTTACCTTTAACATGTCTCTCTCTTTGACTTGAATTGGGGGCTACATCATTTTTGGAATGTCAGTTGTGGTCCATGTTAATTTAGGCAGCTGAATGATTTACACTGGCATTGTGACTCACTTAGCACAGGCATTTTCAGGAGACACCATAATAAGTGAATAGCATTAGCCTTTTCACCAAAATGCATCTTTATCCTACAGTCTGGTACGCAAGGCATCCCACCACTGATCATCTTCACTCTTTGGACAAATGTCTGTGGTTTGCTTATCTCTGAATCACAAGGGATTAATGTGAGATGTTGGACACTCAAAGTGACTTTCACTACTCATTTTATATATATATATATATATATATATATATATATATATATATATATATATATATATATATATACACACACACACACACACATATATGTATATATATACACACCCACACAGAGGTACAATGTCAATTCTTAATTTCCATAGTAATTTTGAAATACTGTATCTTCCTTCTCCATCACTATAAAGTGTAAATTAAAATGACAAATTTCCACCTAAAATATATAGATTACTAACCAGTATTCTTTTGTAATATACTGCACAAAGCAATGTGACTTTTACTATTAAATGATCAGAACAGCATTCCATAATTTTGTGGTGGTGCTGGAAATATCTGTGCCTCCTTTTCTATATTCAAAAATGTTAGGTCAGCTGCTGTTTTGGTTGCCATTTTAAAAGGGTGTATTTTGAATCCCAAATATAAAAAAGTGCTAAGTAAAATGCTACAGCTCTTTGTTTAATGATATTCTGCATCTATTGTGCATTAGTATATGTTGCTCAAATCATTCTCACCTTAATTTTCATAGAAGTTAATGTACATAACATTTTTATTCAACAATATAGTGTTAAATGTTGTTTTATGTGGTGTATTTCAAATCCATTGTCTCTTCACTACCACAATGAAGTGCAAACAAAATCTCATATCTCTACTTAGAAAACATACTTCCATAGCCAGGGTGCATTGATATACATTATAGAAAAGGATACTACACAATAGCGTTTATTATGAGAAAGTGATACTGTGTAGCTGATGATTTGTTCTATTTCATGCAGTGTGTATGTATATATATATATATATATATATATATATATATATATATATATATATATATATATATATATATATATATATTGATAGGACAATTCAGCTCCATCTATGCAAAAGTGATTCTCTTTTTTTAATTTCTTCAAATCTTTTGGGTTTCTAACACCATGATGGGAATGGACCCAATTCCTAAGTCAAAGTATAATTAAAGTTCATGAAATTAGTATTGTTTCAGCACCCAGCATTTGCCCAGTACTGACTCCTGCAATTCATATGGAGTTGCATGTATCGGTAATGTTTTTAAACAAGCTTGTAAATTCTTTTTTATGAGACCCATTGCTCCTGTTACTATTGTAACTATCTAGATATCCTTCTTCCATATTGCCCTCATTTCTGCCTGCAAATCCTGATATTTTATGGCTTTGTGTCTCTTGTAAGTAAGACACTGTAGCCATTGGGGGTAGCATTTCATTAATCAATGCTACTTTTGTCTCTTTTCATGGACTACTATATCCGTTTTTCTCCCATCTATTTTTTGAACTGTTAATAATAGGTGATCCCATGAGAAATAAACTTAATTTTTCTGTAATGTTTTGTGGCTCATGCTTTCAGTGTGTTTCAGCTGCATTGATATTATAATCTTTGCACAATCCCTAATGCAACAATCTTACCAAATTATTATGCCTTTCAGTATACAGGGACTAGAATATCTCCCAGTTCCACATAGCACTGATTTTTATATAGTAATAACCATTTCCTACTAATAGTGCACACACGTATATAGAGTGGAAACAGAATTTAAAAAAAGGGAGAGAAAAAAGATGGTGCAGGTCAGAGAGCAAAGCAAGAATGATTGAGAGGAGAACTTTACAAGAAGCAAGAGTGTATCTCCAGCAATGAATTATGAGTTTGTTTATATAGTAAGCAATTCTAGGGAGGATGATTGTAATCCAAGGAGTAATCTAATGTGCAAAAAATAATTACAGTGGGCAAATCAAAAAGTGTTGAAGTGTTTACCTCCCAGCAGGTGGTTTCAATAGATGTGGAGCCAGTGGCTGCAGAACAACATGTTGAACTCGTATATCTTGCCTCTGAATCTGAATGTAGCATTAAGGTAAACATTTGACTGAAATTGCTGTAGCATTCGAAGGATTTTGCTATTGGTTATGAGATGTGTGCTATAATGTAAAGTAAGTGAACAGCTGAGTCATATTAGCAATAGTATATTTTTATAATCAGTTAATCATGTGCAGCCAAAGGCTACATTATAAGAAACACAAGTTAGTTTTTCTAGTAATGAAAAGTTTGTATACTCAACCACAAAGATCACTCTCAACACAAGCTGTAACTTGCTACATAGATATGAAGATCCATGTAATTCAGCACAGTAGATATACTGTACTCACCCCCACACACACACACCATATCATACTAGCGATGAGTTGAACTTGTAAAATTAGTGAAATGGAATGGATATGTGAATGGTGTTTAAAAAAAACTGTTGAGTCATTAAGCTGCAATGATAGCTGTAACACTGAAAATTACAGTCTAATTTCTGAATTTCCTGTTGAATACCAACATGAAAAAGATATTGCCTGAAAGTGAAACTGCATCTGATTAGTAGAAAGAAAATAGGATATGGAGATAGAAGGAATGAGGAATTCAAAAGATAGAGATGCAAGAATCAATATAGTAAAATAGAGACTTTGAATGAGACTTAAATCCATTATCTTTGTCTGGGGTCTTCAGAGTGGAAAGTCCACGCAAGCCAAATGCCATTATAGTTCTGCAATGTGCTTCTGACGTGGATTCTCTTTGTGGAATTGTTGGAAAATGCTGCAGTTACATCCACTTCTCAGACATTACAATCCATATTTATTTATTTATTTACTTTTGTTTACTGGGAAAGTTTGGCAGAGAATTAAAACCTCTTTCCAGCAGAAACTCAATGAGAAAGCTCCATGTTTACAAATAATAAATTGCTTTGAGAAACTCAAAAAACATCTTCTAAAAAAAGTGTATAAGTTTATAACTGAGGCTTTTTAGTAGTTGCACTATACAATACACGTACAATAAAGGAAATGTTTATACAGAGACAACGTTGGAGACAGATAAATAGGTGCTAAAGTAGTGAGCGGATGATAATAATTTTGTGCCCAGGTTGTACTGATACAGGTGTGATACAGGTGTAAAAGGATGTAGAGACAGATTGTTATGCAGTGGAAAGGAGACACTTAGATATGGATTGAGAAGGAGATTAGTTTGAGATAAGATTAATATGAGGTTCTGTGAATGATGAGTTAGTGAAGAATAAATAACAGAAGATATACAGGTGTGTGGTGATGAGAGGTGCATGTTTTGGGATAAGAAGTAGATGATCACCATGAGAAGGTCAGTGATATGTGAGAAGAGCACTCTGTTATGGGTATAGAAGAAGGGAGTGTGCACAACAAATGTGCTATATTGGGAGGTAACAGATTGCTATTGTGTTGGCAAAATTGGAAATTATATACAGTCTTTTAATGTTCTTTCTGGTTTTGATGCTATAAAATGTTCATTGGCCTGGTTATTCCTCTTGGGACCAAGTTTGTTGGGGAAAAAAAAAACTTAAGGCAAGTATACAAGTTTGCGAAAAAAATCCATCTGCAGTTTTACTTGTGTGCCACTCTGGCTGCTGATCATCAATTCTCTGCTCACCAGTTGACATATCTATTCCCTCCACTCCTAGGGCAAGAGTAGGCATGGGAGGAGTCATCATTTAGTAACCTTCAATTGTCTTTTATCAGTTTTCAAATCTGCAGACCAATACCGGATGTACTTGACTGTGAGAAGGAAGGATGCATGCAATGGGCTGTTTGCCTTATATATATTTGCAATATATTACTAAATCACTGAATTTTGCTTATATAAAACCCTAATTACTACAGGAAAATTTGAATTTCTAGATCAGCTAGTATTTAGAAAAAAGAAAAGTGTTCATCCTGACTATTTACAATGAAAGACATAGACCAGTTCTGCAAATGTCGTTGTTAACAGGATGAAAGCTATAAAATATCAACATTTTCATACTGATATGACTCAGAGTGAACAACATGATAGAACTGTAAAGTTTACCATCTGTGAATAACCGCATTATTTAAAAGGTTTGATAAAATAATGACAACCATGCAATGATCATGGGAAACATAGTTATAGAACCACTTGGGACTAACCAACTGGAAGTTGGCAATAGACACAAGATGCTGTGATGGAGGAGATAAAACCAAGCAATTATAGTGCAGAAAAGGAAGGGGATCCCAGAAACATCACATACAGTAACCCCAACAGACAGCATATGAGTAACAGCGTGCTGAGATGAGGAAAATGCAAATATCTTTCTGAATGTATAATCTAAAAAGGCAAAATATTAACACACTGCCACGGCGAGTCTGAGTTATAGATCCTTGATGCTCTTGTGGAGCTGGCATTGAGTAAATGAGCAGCATTACATGTGAAAGCCAAACTTTTGTTCGAATGTTATGTGTGAGAATTTCTCATAGTCAATTTCACCACAGTATTCTATAATGCAAGTCAGCAGTTTGCTTTTTAGGTGGAATCCCTTTTCCTCATTGTGATGCCTTCATGGAGTTGGAATATATAATTCTGGCATCCACTGCAAAAAATAAAATTTTATATATATATATATATATATATATATATATATATATATATATGCAGTTTTTTTTTTTAATTTCTGCGATTCACTGTGTTTGGTATTTCATTTTTAATAAATGGTGAGCTGAAAAAACTGTGTTGTCTTTCGGCTTTTCCCAGTTAGGGGTCGCCACAGCGAAACTCCGGTCTGCTAATGATTGGCAGTAGATTTTTACATGCCAAGTTGCCAACCTTCAATGAAGGTATGCCTAGTCACGCATGTCTCCACACAGAAGACGCTCTAGCTGAGAATAGAACAAGACAACGTCTTACTGTGAGGCGTCAATGCTACCGCAACACCACCACTGCAGTGATGCTGAAAAAACTAATAATCAAAATCCTATAAGTAAAAGAATTGAAAGCATATAAACTCTTTATAGTTGTATTCATTCTATTGTAACTAACAAGTTTTCATCTAGATATATTCAGTTTATTCAGACTATTCAGACTATTAGTAACTTTTTTTTTTCTGAACAGCCCTTAGAAACAGGTACGAAAGACACAATCCAAACAGGCTGAAGAAATATTTATTAAATCCCAAGTCAAGTTGTAGCAAAATAAAAGCAATACTTGTCAGTATAAGACTCACAATACAAACGAGCAGTTGTGATAAGCGCTTTCGTTTGGATATGCCAAACATTTTCAAACAAGAGTATCATCATTTCCTGCCATTTAAATACCACAAATCTCAATGATGCGATACATTGTAGCTATAGTCCGTTCTGAATTCTTTAAAGTGATACAATACATTATAACTATTAGTCCATTCTAGATTCTTTGAAATGACCAACCTCTAAAAACAGACAATTCATAACCGGAAAAAATAAAATAAAATAGATTGAGAATTATAAAACCTTTGAACATGTTAAAAACATATTGTATATTACATTCACATCTATGAAAAATATGTATATATAGAGAAATTGTATGCACCTATACTAGATGAATATATATACCATAATCTATTTAAAATATTAGAAATATGTGCAACCTTTTTATATTTTTTGAACCAAAATATATATACTATGTAAATAGAAAATTCGTGGTCATAAAGAGTATTGTACTCACATAGGTGTCTACATTTTGTAATATTATAATTTTATTATTTTATAATACAACCCAAAAATGTATAATTGTATGAATAAATATATATATATATATGTGTATATATATATATATATATATATATATATATATATATATATATGTGTGTGTAAATGAGTAAATATATGAATTCTATTAAAATGTGAACTATCTTTCTAAAGCTTTTAATCTTAAAATACTTCCAATGGAAATAGCACTAGTAAGTCCTTGCCAATTATGAGCATTAAGTCTAATATGCCATTGCAATTCCATTTTTTCTAATAATGATTGCCATGCTTCTCCCCTTGTATCCAATTGTAAAGTGTCCAAAATAATGAATTTGAATGAATGTGATGTATGTGTGTGAACATGTTTTGCTAAAGCATTTGTTTCGATACCATCACGTATAGCTCGAACATGTTCACCCATGCGATCCTTTAATTTCCTTTCAGTTTTTCCTGTATAAAAATTGGAACAGATGGAACATATAGCGCAATATACAATTTTTTCAATATTGTAATTAAATCTCCCCTTAATTCTAAGGTCAACTCCATTAATATTTACAGAAGTAGTATCTAAAACATAACAATATTTACACCTACCACATTTGTTCATTTTGCTGTAACTAAATGTTCGTGAACTTTCTAAACACTTTTTTAAATTTCTTCCCTTTTTATATACTATTGATGGAATGTAATTAAAGTGGTCATGTAGTGAAAGATCAGCAGTTAGTAAATTCCAGTTCTTCATGAGGATAGATAGCCCCTAGAAACAATATGGCTGACAGAATCCAAATGGTGTTGTAGTTTGATGACTATAATAGCTTTCATTATACCTTTAAACACAGTCAGTCTCACAGCTTAAATTCTTGACAGCAATTGTTCATATTTCACAAGTCTAAATGGTTACAAATTCAAATTTCCAAATACTTGAGCTTGTTTGGAGTACAGCCCAATTTGAACCTAAGAAAAAAATGCATATTTATTGCAGAAGGCAAGCCCCCTACATCCACTAACAAAATTGCTCTTGATCCAAGGCTTGCTTCATTTTCACAATAGGGTGATCACTGATAGGTAGTATATAACCTGTTTCATCATTTTTCCTAAATGCTGTAGTATTAAATAAAGTATTACTCACACACAGACAAGCAACAATCCGTTGCTCATATTTGCCTTAGGGGAAATAATTAATGAGCAAGTGAACAGTCCGATACTTAAGCCTCATGTCAGCACTTGTAACAGAAAGAACTGACTACAAGCTTGAATATCATCAATCCATGTGCATCTTTCTTAGGCTCATTTAATCTCTCAAACATATATGTCTGTCTAAAAGTACCATCCGCCAAGGTGATATCAAATTCATTCTACATATGTGGAAAGCATTTGGAGTTATTTAAATATTTTAATGCAAGTTTGTAAGGAGCATGAAATAAAACTGAGTACAAAATGTATATTTCTGCCCATACCTGCCTTCCAGGGCTTGAGTCTTTTGCACCTGAATGGACATTTTCTGAAGTGCCAGCATAGTCATGACGCATGCTTCACTTTCTAGCTAAACACCTCTCAAATGATGGCCAGTGAAGTCAGCATGTATTTGACTGGAATATTCTATAAAAAAAAAACTACTGTAGGAAATGTCACATCCATAAGGTATAGCTGTTGCATGTCACACTGAATGCAGTTTGACATACTGAGTGTGGTTAAACCAAAGCCATTGTGCAGAAGCAAACTTAAAGCGGCTAATTTGACAGAACTGCTATTAAATCTTGCCACAATCTAACCTAGTCTAGTGCTGGACCCCAGAGACCACATCCAGATACCGCTGTGTAACTCAGACTTCAACCTACACTAGCCAACCCAAATACAAGCCCACACAATATAGATATGCAATTTTCAAATATCTCAATAGCCAGCTGAATATATATATCTATATATATATATATATATATATATATATATATATATATATATATATATATATATATATAGGCATCCTGACACAATGTAGCACATTGTCTCGTATTCAGTGACAATCATTCAGTCCTTAAGGAAATAAACATGGTATGTGAGAGATGCTCATACATGCTTTCACACAAGTGAGGCAAAAATCTTGCACACAAACAGGGTTATCATGAGCACAACACTACCATCCACAATATATCGTGTCCATTCTGCAAACAGACCAGCATAACCAGAGGCACTAAAAAGCAGTCTTACCAACCTCAAAAACGTCTAAAAACAGTAGCATCTATCCTACACAAACTATAAAGTACTCACCAAAAGCAACACTACACATATGCCTACACCCAGTGCAGCTGCAAGAGCAAAGCCAATAAGGCAAGCAAACACTTTACCCAGGACTCTTGTCATAGCGGACTCTATTGTGCAGCACTGACCAGACTGAAGAAGAAGATAGCAGTTAGTTGGTTATTTACTTATAAACACACATGCACAAGTCACTACACCACAGGTACCAGTATGTCCATGAGGATATTAATGAACCTGAGATGTACCATCCAGGATTATATGAAGAGAGACATATGTAGTTTCTCTGATTGTGTCTCAGGCAGGTATGTGCCAAGAATTGTGTAGCATTCTACCTTCAACAAGAATGATGTCACTGTGTGAACAAAAGATGACTGACTTCAATAATTGGTTTAGTTTCTGGTATCTTTCCGGGTGGATTCAGTATTTGTCAGTGTAAGAGAACATGGTTAATAAATCAGGTTGCTTTGCAAAGGATTGTCTGTACCTGTTCTGTCAGACTTCTGAATACTGGCTAAAATGTAATCCATTCCCTTAGAGCCTTTTTTAGGCATTGAAAAATTGACAAAGCTACTGATATAGCAAATAAATCCCAAAGAAAGCTAAAGGTCTTACTGCTCAGTGTTAGGAGCCTAAACAAAAAACTCCACACTCTACAAGCAGTGCTCACTCTGTAGAATGTAGATGTCTGTGCTGTTCATCAGACATGGTTTAAATCCACAAAAAAGTACTGGAGCTGTGCAAGCCTTCAGTGGCTTCTTCACATTTAGACCATCAGTTGCAAAGGCAGGGACAAAAGGTAGGAGAGACTCGATCTACCTTTGCAACAGATATTCCTGTAGGTTGGTTAAACAGGATCATGCTTGGAGTTAATCCATGTGCAAATCACCATATATAAAGTCTCAAGCCATATCCTAGAAAATTGTATGTCACCCTTTAGGTCCCAGTAATCCCTTAGCTCATACCAAGACCTACTGGAGACATTCATTATTAAACCAAATATATTACTCATGGGAGAATTTAACAACCCCTGTATAGACTGGGAAAATTACAGAGGTTTAAACTCACAGACACAAGGATTCCTGGACTTTATTAACATATATACCCTTGATCATATAGTGTGCACACCATCCAGATTTTCAAACATACTGGACCAGGTACTCACCAGTATGGGAGAACACTGCACAGTGCCCACTGTCACATCCTCAATGGTGAGGTCTGACCGTAAAGCTGTCTCCTTCAAAATAATAATCAACTCAGTAACCTTACAAAGTCTGTATCACTTAGAAAGTATTCCAAATCAAACTACATCCTAGTAAGTGATAGTTTGTCAAAATTCAGTGTCCCTCCTAACCCCATGTTCACAGTATCCTATGTGGAATTGTGCACAGAAATCTTGTATAACCATGTAAATGACTGCAAAGAGGTTGTTGTACCTACTAGAAGTAAGCCCAAAACAAATTCTAAAAACAAATTGCACTGGTGGAATCCTAACCTTAAAAGGGTGTATAAAAAAGTGAAAAAAAGTCATGGCTAAAATTCCAAAGAGCAACTCCCATAAATGATAAGAACTCTCTAATTAAACTAAACAGGAAACTAAGACAACTAATTAAGTCCAACAACACCAATTACAAGGTCAATATAGCCTCACAGGCTAAAGACAACTACAAAGCCTTCTACAGCTATGAAAGAAACTGTAAAGGCAGCATACATCAGTGTGCAGAACCGGTGGTGAATGCTGCCCCTTTCACTTAGCAGAGTGACATGCCAACTCTTTTGGCTTACAAATTCAGCTGAAACTTCACCCTCCCACCTCCCCCCATGAAATAACTACTAGCATACCCCTCCCAACTATGAGCAGAGAGCAGGTTCTGGCAGTGATCGCTAAAACCAAAAACATAGCCTCAGTGAGCCCCAACAATATCCCAGGATGCCTCTGAAGTAACTTCAAACATGACATATCAGGACTGCTGAGTCACTTTTCAACTATGGCCTCAAAACAGACTACATACTAAGTGAATGGAAGACTCAAACCATTATCCAACTATATAAAGGTAGACCAACAAATAACCCAGGAAGCAACAGCCCCATTAGCCTGACTAGTGTAATATGTAAAGCCATGGAATGAATTGCCATGGAAATGATCAACAGAGAAATATGTAACCTTCAGACATTGGACCCCAACATGTTTCCCTTTCCGGAGGAAGGTTATGCCTACTAAACTTACTGGACTTCTTTGAGAAGGTCACCAAGACAGTTTGTTGAGAGGAAAACAATGTTTATGACCTACCTGGACCTGGCTAAAGCATTTGATACAATACCCCACTAGAGTATAGGTGAAAAACTCACCAAAATGGACATAAAAACCTACATAACCTCTCTGAATTGCCAATGCTTCATTGAGAGGACTCAGACATACCCCTCAACGTGGAAACTTCAAAAATCTGGACAAGGCACATGAAAAATAGGTACAAATCTGTACGCTGATTAACATAAAAATTGCATGCATAATTATGTAACCCCACCCACACCAACTGCATTGTGGGATACCAACATTCAGGTGCAAACTGAAGAACAAAACCAAAATATGGCCCCAGAGTCACCCTGTAGCCATTCCAATGTTCCATTACCTGGCTATTAAGCCCCATTTACCATAAACACTAATATGCATACTGCTTTACTTCTACAATGATTTGAATTGTATTTTACATTTTATATCACAAACAAACACTAACAGACATCTGCTAAACAAAGCAAAACAGTTTCACACTGAAAATAGACTTAGCATCAAAATTTCTTTGCCCTTGAAACTCTCATTCATTGAAACAGCATTTAAACCCACATCCAAAGAAAAATGCAGCATCTGGCCAGTGGTGGATAAAGATTACTTTTGGGTTGTTTTCAAATCGTAGACCCCTTGCACATGGCAGAAACATACATGTGTTCTTTGATAAACCTTCCTGACTTTATTAAATTATATTACTTGTATAATACAGCACACTTGTTAGAGCACATTTTAAATTTATTGTTTGAACATTTTTCCAGTAAGCAATGAAACAAAATGCATGAACCAGTAATGAAAAAACTACCCAGTTAAGAACATTTCCATCATAAAAGTCTACTCAAACATCTTCAATCCACCAGTATCAGTAAATATGCACAATCTCTGCAGAAGTAAAAGTCATCTAAATAATTCCACACTAAAAAGAGGTTGTTGCTAGCAAACAACTTTTTATTTAATTGATTTATCTACAAAAAGTACTTCTTGCCCCCGAAGAATACATTACTTATATTACATATAACAAAAATGATAAGCTAGTAATATTGCAATAGGGAATGGAGTGAGATAATTTTCACAGATGTGCTGACTTACCTCATAGCAACAGTACATACATCGATCATTAGAAAAATGATTGCACCTAACCTATCATCCATATATTACTCATTTAAGCTGAAGTGTCTTCACACTGTGCAGTTGCATTCAGTATAGCAAAGTGCAGTAAATGCAGCAAACTACTAATATGCTTTTTTATCGCACTGCTAAGTGCTAACAAAGAAAGTCAACCTTGGGACAAACTGTTCTGGGCCTGTGTGGATATATACTTACTCAGTGAAACCAACTCAGTCTTGCAAATTGCAAAGCAGACACAAAGATGCATTATACTTCCAGACCCAGGCTAAGAACTGTGTAATTCACACCTTCGCAACCCCTTTGCAATATGTGGTCTCTAATATGCAGCCCCAAGCTTTTTAAGTTAAACAAAACAATATATCTGAATTGTTTGAAAACCAGTGTCTTAAAAGGCAGCTTTTAATGGCAAGATGCATTCCATTTTAATGAAAGTATATCTCTTCCTCAGCTAAACTGTACTCAAGTACAGTTTCTCTGTAATGTGTTTTAAATAAACGTTATGTAAACTGGGCATTTTAGAAATAACATTTAAGTACATTTGCTTTCATTGTCAATAGGATAATCAATCACTTTACTCAGCCTGGTCAGCCATGATGATAATTTTAAAAGCCTTGTGTGGATCTATATAAACCCTTTACAGAAATCAGTAGACCCTGACAATGTATTCATTTATTGACATTATAAAGTGTATGGGGGAGATGAGGTTTAAGAGTAAGACTTTTACAAAGAAAATGATGTAGAAAGGTTTTTTTTTGTGTGTGTGTAAGTAATTTATTGATTTACAAAGGTCTGCACAAAAATGCGACATTACTTTTCAAGTTACAGAAGCATTAGGAGTTGCCCTTTAATGTGTATTAGTCACTATAAATATTGCAAACTTTTGTTTAAATTGTCTGTTCTTGCATGCACATAACACAAAGAAATCCATGGCCCTTTTAGGGGAAGTACTCTCGGATAAAAGCTCCAATGAGAAGGGGAAAAACTTCAAAGTTCTGTAGAAAATGTATATGCCATGCCAACTAAAGTGGAGTGGATACAAAGCTCAAGCACTGCATTTGCAAACTAAACCAACTTTCTACTGTAGACAAAGACATCTTGACTTCAGAAAAGTAGACACTCACTCACTCACTAACAAAATGTAAGCCCAATAACTCCGTAGATTAATGGTTCATGTCACAAACTGCTGCTAGATGCGATTAACTGCGACTGAGAGCTACTTTCAGATTAATATGCATAGGGTAGGGAATATATATGACTGCAAGTTGCACATGCATGCTACATTCAAATAACTTAGTCTTAGCGGCTAAAGCATGGAGGAAATTGCCATCTGCTTAGAACAACAGCACACACACACACACACACACACACACACACACACACACTTCAAGCAGTCCAAATATCTCTGCAGACAGTGTATGCTATATACTCGCATTTCAAAAGCTATCTTCTGCTGTAGCCATTCACAAATACCTCAAATCTGCACACTTCAAGCAGTCCGAATCGGAATAGCTCTGCAACTGTAACCCTTCACAATTACCTCAAAAATCTCTGCAGTATCCACTATCCATGCTCCAATTCAACCAGCACAGTTGCTCTGCAGTACTCCAGCCAGCATTCAAAAACCAGTCCCAAGTTCCCGCTCGCATAATGTTTCCAATTCCAAACCATATCATTACTTTAGCAGCTATTTAAACGTTCTTCCCGGGCAAAATATGTGAGCCCTTGAGCTCAATTCCGACAGGCTGATGGAGCTGACGTCATCGCACACACGATGACATCAGCTGAAAAGCGGCAGGGGGGGATTTAAAAAAAAAAAAAAGCTCTGAAAAAATCGGAAATGAAGGGGTGCCACTCGGTAATCGTGGCACCCCATTTTTGGACCCCAAAACTTGGTAAAAAATGAGTAATTGGGAATGGTTGAGAGGTCTGGGCCCAGGAAATCTTGGTTGGTGAGACCACCTCCACTAAAAGACCTGTCACCAGCAAGGTACCTCAGGGCACTGCTCTTGGACCTCTCATATTTGTCATGTTCTTCTTGGAGGTAGAAGCTAATCTCAAGGGCCTTTGGCTAATGAAATTGATAGATGAATGCACATCGGGAGTTATCATAGATTCTCCATGACACAAACATTTTACATTTGGGTCTAACACAGACAAATAGATGCTGCCAAAGTCACAGATTAAAACTCAATGTCAAAAAATTAATTATATTGCCTTTTGGGATAACTGGTGCTCAGGCTACTTACAACGTCAATAAGAGTTGACATGGCAGTCAGTGATATGGGAACATATGCAGGCAGTAATATGGCCTTTGACCAACATGTGGCCAAAGTACTATAAGAAAAATGAAGGCATGTCATCCAGATCCAAATTAGTCATAGTGCCACTTTATCTGGCCCTTATCAGACCCAGGATTGAGTATAATTCCTCACTGGTCATGTACCTGACAGGCATATGCAATAGTTAAAATGTCCACAAAGGTTCCTTACCGCGAGAGTCCAGGATATAAACACACTTCCTGGGATTCAATAAAGCCTACACTAAGCGTACACTGTTCTGAGTGAACACATCATACAAGTATAACTCACACCTTCTTCCTCCTAATTTTAGTTTTCCTACCGATTTTTTTGCAGCTTTAAATACTGAGGGGGATTCATAAAGGTTACCACAAAGAGTAAACTACATGTACACTTATTATACTATTTTCTGAGTGACTAGAATGCACAAAAATGTTGTAGGGATGTTCTTGAAAACAGATAATGTACACTTATTGTAGGTGTGATTGAATCTGGCCCACTGTCTTATACAGATTGCTTTAAAGCCCTATCTCTATAATTGGTCTCCTACAAGTTACTGAAAGGAGATCTATGCCTGACATACAAAGGATCCTCACATCCTTCTCTAATGGACCTTTTGCACATCCTCAAAATGAACAGCATCAGACTTACTAGATCCAAGGACGTACATTTTGCTTGTGACATAAATAAGACACATGCCTCAGAGAGACAGAGTGTCCCAAAATTAACACCCCCCCCCACATAACCTCTACAAACTTCCTAACTGATGGCCCAGCATAATAAATGGCCATGATACATAGTGAGACAACTAGGTTTTTTCGCATGGCTAGGCGTATAAAGGTCCTGATAGTTGTTGCCATAGTATTTATCTATGAACCTCTACCCAAAGTAACTCTCATATGTGCTTAACAAATATACTATATTATAAATTATCTTAATTGATACGTACAGTACACATACAGTAAGAACACAGATTTCTCAACTAGCTGTATGCTGCTCTATTTTGAGTTAAAAGTCAAGTGTACTGGATGATCACATGTATTTAATTATTGGCGATGATCACATGTATTTAATTATTGGCGTTTGATTACCTGGAAAGAAGGAAGGCAGTAGTGCGCGTTTTTAACAGAGGACCATGGAAAAAGCTCCAAAGTATTAGGAAAACACATTGAGAATAAGAATTTTGCACACTTCAAAAATAATACAAAAACATCTACAGTTTAATTATACCAAATTAGACATAAAATGACTACATTGGTTAACCATAGATGCAACTTATAAAACACTAATTTTATCCAGTATTTAGAAGATAAAAAGTAAGTTAGCATTATACATGAAGGAATTGCAATATGTAGTGAGAGAAATAAAACAGAGTGAGGGCTTGATTAGACAGAGAGTAAAGGGAGAGAAATTGAAGTTAGGAATGTACCTCTCAACCTCTTAGCTCAAGTAATCTGGACAAAGCCTGACATACTAGGGGTGGGGGGTGCAAGACCAGAAATAGGGACACATTTCAATTATTGCTCTTATAAACTTAAAAATTTGCTAGAATAACAAGATTTGATTTAGCATGCATTTTCTGAAGTATATGAAGTCTGAATCTGAAATGCATATTATTATTTAGTGACTTATAATCTTTAGATGCTCTCAATGTTTCTCAAAAAAACTATTTTATGAGGAAGAGAGCAAAAATATAAGGCAAAAGTCTGGGCATTCTGCAGAAATCTTTACAGTTGAGAGGTATGTGTGAAGAAGGGAGAATAGTGAGGCAGAAGGTATGAATGATTACTTGTTAGGGGCATAGTTTATCTTGAGAATGGGCAAGAACATGTTCAAATTTTGCATAGGAATCTTTGAGAGGGGTTTTAAAAGACTGAAGGTGGGGTAATGTTCTGATATATGTAAGTAAGGAGTTCTAGGTTTTAGCAACATTGTACGAGTACAGACCATACCCAGCAGATTTGATATGTTTGCTGACAGCGAGATGTTTTTGGTCACTGGTTCATAATGACAGAGGAGAAACATAGCTGTACAGAATGGCAGTTAGTGCTAATCAAGCATATGGATGCTGTATAATTTTTTAGGTGGTAAGAAGCTGTGTACATGTTGGTGGAGAAGTTCTAACCAGTTTAGGTTTTTTAGTGTTATACAGTGAAGTGGTGGGTTTGGATTGTTATCTTTGCTGAAGATTTTGCCACTTTAGTAGAGCATTGTTAATATTTTGCTTTTTGTTAAGCCTGGAGGTTATTATGGGTGGGAACACCATAAGGTATTGACAGGAGGAAGTAAGTAGTGGCAAGTGTCGTTTTAGTTGTGTTGGTGAGAACATTGTTGACTGTATAAAGCATCCTTACTTTTTGGTGACTTTCTTTTATGCAGTTTTGTCTTTGCATGTTGAATTTATGATAATCATCCTCTGTCATTCCTAAGAATATGATATGAGAAGTGACTTCAATGGTTATTTTATTAAGAGAGGAATTTAACTTTGTTGAGAGAGGGATTTGGGGGAAGCAAAGAAATATTTCTTTATTTCTTTATTTATTTAATTGTATGTATTTATTTATTGGTGGAGCATGAGCTGGGAGTTACAAAGCTATGTTACTGTGGCTGTTAAACCTTCCTGACGAATTTTTTTGAGATGTGCAAGGTTGTCTGATGTGCATATGGCTGTGGAGTCATCTGCATATTGTATTAAAGAGGCCTGTTGTACAGATGTGTGGAGAGTGTTGGTGAGAATATTAAAGAGGATGGAACAAAGAATCGAGTATCGTACACACCAGTGGTTACTGGAAAGTACAGAGAGAGGGTGGAGTGCCATCTTACTGACTGACACCTATTGGACAAGTAGCTTTTGAACCATAGAAGGGTGGACTGATAAAGACCCAGTAAGGATATTTGAAGTAGAAGTTTGCTGTGGCAAACTGTGGCAAAAGCTTTAGCCAAGTTTATAAATAAGGAGGAAACAAGTCATCCCTAGCTTTATTGACAATATCTATAAAGGATGCATGTACGGTGTTAGCACTGTGGGAGGGATGGAAGTTGTGTTGTATGGGGGATAGGAGTTTTTTCTGCATGAGATAGCTTAGCGATTGTTTCTGAATACATTTTTTAAGTACTATGGAAATGGGACAAAAGTTTGCTATAGGTCTAAAGTTAGTGTTGTCTGTTGAATTTCCTCCTTTTTGCAGAGCCATAACAAGTGAGGGAACATGAAGTTCCTGGACTGAGATATTTATAAGGACTGAGAGTACATAGCCACTGTTATTGGTTGCTATTTTCAGGTATTTCTTGGAATGTCATCAACTGAAGTAGATGGTGGTTTGCGTTCGTTTGAGTGTAGTTTTATATATGAGGTGGGCACAGGTGTGAAGGTGAAAGCGGGTATGGTGATGTTGCTGATAGGCAAGATAGGATTAGATGTTTGGGAATCCTTGGTTGGGGATGCTATACCATCAGTAAAATAAGAGTAGGATTCTACTGCAATTTCAAGTGAGTTATTGGGAGAGGGGTTAGGTTTGAAATTTTGCCTGGGATGTAAGATTGGTTTAATGGTTGACTAGAAGTTTTCTAGGGCTGTGCATACTATTATTCTGAATATTGTTATAATATAGTTTTTTATGTTATTTTTTTTGCTTGTTAGTAAGGTTCATAGGTATGTACTAAGCTAGCTGCCCTTGCAGACCATTTTACGCCTTGCCAGTTTCCCTTTTTCTGCTCAAATTATCATACCCATTTGAATAGAGATTGGCCCTGGCTATTCCAGGGTTGATAATTGTATCATCATAGAATACATGGGTTATACCTTAAATAATATGAGGGGACCCATGCATAGGATAAAGCATTTAACAGCTGCCGCTGTCCATTAGTAGTACAGAGGAGAATGCTGGGGTAAACTTTTTGTGTCCCACCCATAGATCCAAGCTGGAGTTGAATATGCACAGGGATAAACTTTGTTTTATGTAGATGGTGAGTCTGGTCTTCAGCAGCAGTACCTTCCATAAGATATACCTGTCCCTCCAAATTGTTCTGTTAATGCAGAAGAGGTTAATATCCCTAGACCAAGTAATTCTAATTGCATTTGACTTCTTGATATGCAATAAATCCATTAGTACTGGGTCAGAAGATGCCTTGTATGCTAGACAGAGATCACCTCTTAGCAGTCTGTAAGATACCAGTAATTCTGTCAGGGATGTGAGTCAGTCCAGGTAGGATATGTTGTTTAGAACTTGTATACTTTTAGTAATGTATCTCTGTTAGCGTTAAGTTGCTGCATGTATCTGGACAGGCACACACACAAGGTGTATTACATTCAGTGATTGCCTAATAAGGGCTAAGTAAAGGGGGAGCAATGATGACCACAGATCTAGGTGCAATCCCTTTGTTTATAAGCTGTGTCATATAGAAGATCTTTATTATAACAATTGACACATGTTGGTCAAAAGTTAGGTCACTGTCCTCACAAGTTCCCAAATTCCCAACAACTGGGTCTACTCCTGGGGTAGTATTGTTGCTGTGGTAGTTCTGTGGCATAGATAACTAACTAAAGGATACAACAATTCATTTTTTTGGCATTTAGCTGCAGTCCATGATTTTGGCACCAGTTATTTATTTGTTGCAAACCTTCCTGCAAGATGGCTAAGTCATTTGAGGATTTAATGACTACTCATAGCTTGCAGTCATCTGCAAATCTAGTTGGACAGCTCCCTTTGGTATTACCTTTTACTTCAAAAAAGTAGATGCCAAACAGGATTTCCTGTAGATTATGGAGCATTATGAAGTGTTTTAGGTATTGTGATATTTTATATTTTTGCATTCTTTGCATGCTTTTTCTATATCCTGTATTCCCTTTTTAGTATTTCTGGATAGCAAAATTGCATTATTTGTTTTTAGTATCTTCCTCCTAGAAGGTATTAGGCTGTTTAGTATGTTTTAAAAAGTTGCATTGAATTCATTTGCAGCATGCTGTAATGAGAGGATTTTTAGAATACTCCAGTTAATAGATGATACGGTACGGGTTATACTTGGACAGGTTGCTTGATGTTTTATAAACATACTGTTTAAGTGGATGTGTGAGATGTCTAGTTGTATAGATTGATAGACACTGTACCTCCTGTGGTGGTAAATTTAATATATATGTGTGTGTGTTTGTGTTTGTGTGTATATCTATATATGGGTTCCCCTCAGAATCTTGAACTACTGAAATCCCTAATTTCAGTAGTCTGAGAACAGAAAGGTGAAAGTGCAGAATACCAAAACCCCAGAAGTGTGAAATTCAAAATCCCGAAGTTAAGAGATTTTGAATTAACGATGTTGGTGTTGCAGTGTGTGAGTAGATGGTTGAAGATGTTGGTCAATGTTTGTGTTGTATGGGTTTTGGGTAAGGGCTTTAGTGTGTGTCTGTGTGTTTTGTTAGTGTGATGTGTGTGTGTGCAAGGGGAATGTAGCTTGTGTAGTGGTGTTTTGTGTTTGTCTGTGTAGTGTGACCTCGGAGTTAGTATATTTAAGTAGGGAGGGTGTGGTGTATGTGTAGGGAGGTGTATGCTTATGTCTCGGTGTGCCTTATGTTTAGTAAAGAAGTTGCAATTTTAAATTTTCAGTTTCTGGGGTTTCGACTTTATGGATTTTCGGCTTCATGATCTCAAGATATTGAAATTCGAGATTTCAGTTTTTCGAGATTATAAAGTGAATCCATATATATACATCTATACATATATATATATATATATATATATATATACATACACACACACACACATATATATATACACACACACACACACACACACACACACACACACACACACACACACACACACACACACACACATTTATATAGAGTCTGCACTTCAAATCATAGTTCTGAATTTCAATCAAAAAACTTTGCTTCTCTTCAAACTACAATTAATAAAACTTGCAAATTTCCAAAACTTGCTTCTAACTCTGATCTTTCTTGCACTACCCTAGAAAACAACTGCTTACATTTTACAACACAAATTACTTTTGTTCTATCCCATATAGCCTTCACATTACTACAGTTTATTTAAACTTTGTTGACCAGGTTAGTCTCACTAGGCTAGTATCCTTTTTTAGGGAAGAACTGCAGTGGTCTTATACTATATAACATATTTTATCTAACCTTTAGACAAAAACTGAGCATTAAATTGGCATAAGCTATCTAGTTGGTGAGTGGCACTAAGAATCCCACTTTTATGTGTGCTTTGCGATTAACAAACAAAGATCAAAGGGATAATTAATAAACAATACATACAATTTGCAAAAGGTAAAATAATTCAATGTCTTTTGTCAAAATGATATTCTCAGGCTTGTTTCTTCTTGATCAATGCAAAGATGTATTCCAACAGCGAAAACATCTAAGTACGCAAAAAATGAGTGTCTTAGCATAAGTTGCATGGGCTTCCTCATATCTGCAGATGTCTTTCTGCTGCTACAAACTGATTATTAGTAACTTTCCTTATGACCTGTTAACTAGTACCAGTTTCTTAAAAAAACAGAATAGATTACTGTAGCTGAGATTAATAAACCATTGGTAAAATAGGCAAAAAGCAAGACAAGAAGACCAAAGGAATAAAACACTGCCCAGGAGCTCGTAAAATGTTTTTTTATTCAATGGTAAGCACTTTCACAACTGCTTCATCAGAACAACTGAATAAAAACAATAATCACATTTATAAGGACATCAATTAATATGTAACCAATCCATTTACAGCACCAATCCATTCTTTAAAGCAGCCAAGGATGGGGATATATGTATCACATATGAACCGTATCACATAATATAAATATGAACATATTGAAAATATAACAGTAAAACATCAGTATGCAGACATAAAATATAAAAAAATAAAAATGTAGTTAAAACTTTACTACCTAAGTCCTGAGCTCTCATCACTTCAAAATAGGTCTCAGAGAGACCTTCTCAATAAGCTCACTCCCTTGATCTGCTCTCAACCTGATCATCCACCTAACTTCTCTAGTTTCAGTGAAATTTCTTACCCCCCCCCCAGTACTGGGTTGCATCTTGTCTATAATTAGGAACCGAAATGTATGTTGTGAATTAGTGTTCATGAAATGTTTAGAAAGGGCACTGTTGGCAGAGGCACGGTGTATGTTATATAGGTGTTCCCTGACCCTGTCCTTCAATGCTCTGTCTGTTTGCCAACTTAAAATGCATGGCAAACTAGACAGTGGGACAAATAGACTACATGAGAAGTTGAATATGTAGCACCTATTTTAAAATGGAACCTATGTCCAATATTAGGGTGCTCGAAATACCTGTTGCTATCTAAATAAACACAATAATTGCAGTTACCACAAGGTAATGTTACTATACCTTGGTCACATATAGGCACCTTATGATTGTCCGGGTTGTTTCCTATCTTGTCATTCTAATATGATGTAAAATGACAAGTCATGTCTGGGAGAGAAATAAGATTTGGAACAGTTATTTTTTTTGCATTGTGATTTGGCTTTGCCTCACATGCTGTCTTTGCATTGTATCTATTTTGTATTCTTCTCTTGGATTGCCATATTCTTTATTTTATACCTTCATATATACCTTCACCTAATTACAAATAGTGGCATGTTGAATATGGTTTTAACATAATGTAAACTGTTTCATATAACTGCTTTGTAATCGTCTTTTTGACTTTTAATGTACTATATTGTATTTATTTTTACTTTTATTATTTACTTACTTATTTATTAATTTTCTTTTTGTAATTCTGTACTGTCTCAGGACCCATGTCATAGCTGAAAAGGGTCAATTGACTAGCTCACTTACCAAGTTAATAAATTATATCATATTACATTAAATAAAATAAATATTAACCTTGAAAGGATATACCTTATAGATTTTATGAAATAAAGAATGGTTATTCGTGAAGTATACTACCTAAAAGGAAATGGCCATAACCAGTGCAAGTGATGCAGCAGTGAAATCCGTGAGTGAAGCCCTATTATGGAACTGACATGTAACAAGTAATAATAATAGAACTTTTATGAGTGACACTCCATAAGTAATACACAAGTACTGTGCAATCGATAGAAAGGTTGAAGAAGTTGTTATTAGGAAATAGGATGAGGTATAAAGTTAGAGAATGTTGGCTCATTATGTTACTTAATGCAATCTCTGTATGTGTTATAACAGTACAGCCTTTCTGTATATGTAATGAATATATATATGTTTACTACTTTCTACAGTACAGTAGACTTACACTTATGTAGTTTTTGCATCATCAAGTTAGTATATGTTTTTACAATAGTATTATTAAACATCCATTCACGCTAGAATAAGTGAACAGTTGTATCACTGCCAAAGAAACAGGATCAGTTTGTTTATTTAAATTGTAGCCATTAAAATTGTACTGAAGAGTGAGAAAGATGGTCAGTTTACCAATGAGCTACTGCTGTCTGAGACAGGTTTGCAAAGAAAATTAGAATCATTTGCTCCAAAATCTGACATCATATTTCAGTGAAACCATATTTAGAAAAGAAAAGTGTTAATTCTGTTAGATTGGCTCTTATTACGTAAGCTTCAGTTGTTGAACTCAATATCGTGAACAGTTATTCAACCCCAGAAAATGATTAAATCTTTATCCATGTTAATTAATATTTGTATTTATTTATTCTTTAACTACTTTCATTTTATGCCTGACAAAGGGCATGTATGTTGCTTGAAAGGCTGTAGAGGTTTGTAGAGGTATTATTTAACTCTCCAAGTTATGCTATTCATATTCAGTAGTTATCATGTGTTTTGCTTTAGATTTATACATTTCCAGGATGCTTTCCAATAGTTTTAGTTAATTGGCTTTCTTCTGTTTCTGCCCATTTATAGGAACAATACTTTATGTAGGCAGATGCTGTGATGATGGCTTTATAATGTTTGTCTCTGAAATATTCTCACTAAGAGAATAAATTGACCCAGGTCATCGGTTTCACAACATTTAGTAGAGGAACTGACTGAATGGATTAGATAATATAAGAGAAATATCTCAACTGTGTCCCCACAAAACATTGTACCCTTACATGTATTGTGTAAGGTAAGAGATAAACTTACTCTTCACTCTAAACATTTTTTTAAATATGTTTAAGGGTAGAACTGTCATACTTGATGGAACAACAACAAACAAAATGAAATTCTGTTAGTGTCTAGAGATTGCATTTGTCTATTTTTAATTCCACAATACCATAATTGAACCTAATCATGCCTGATTGCAGAAGCTCAGTGAGGCTGAGCATGCTTAGAAACTGGATAGAAGAATGTCTGAAAATACAAGGTGCTGTAGTTTTTTTAACCTTGTTGATCATTGATTTGTGGTGAGTGCTATGTATTGCTGTCTTCCTTTCTATTGATAAAAATGACAATGTCTTATCATCTTAGCTGGTAGAATACTCACTAAAGACAATGGTAAGTTCAAAAGCTGTTTATTCTCTTTACACACTGGGTGCATTGGTTTTATTTTCCCATACAGAATTGTAATGTTGTAAACGGGAGTGTATTCCTGATCTTTAAAGCACCAGATGAGACATAAAAATGAGGTCTTATCTTTCTAAATTGGGGATAGTGCTAGTGAAGGCAAGCAATATCCCATGCATTATTGCAAAGAGAAGGAGGATTTTCTCATCCAGATTTACTATAGATGTACAAATACCACTTCAGGTCTCCTATTAATATAGGGTACATTTCTTGGGACAAAACCAGCTAAGGAAAGTAAAGAAATAATATTTCTGAATTAGTACTGGTGGTATTGAAGAATGAACACTGAAAAAAATCTCTCAACTTATTGTAGCAAACCCCAAGTAACTGACTGCTTGTGGTAAAATACCGATATAAAATTAGTTTTTTCTCCTCCTTAAGGCTCTGTGGCTGAGAGGGTCTGAAGGGACTATTTCACACAGAGAGTTAAATAAATCAGTATAGAAAAAGTGAATACAGATTAAAGGAAATGAAGCAGTATTTATATGATGTAATAAAAAAGAAATACTATCAACAAAGAATGCTCTAGTTTATAATGATGACTCTACAAAATTGTTATTGGAAATTAAAGGATAGTGGTCTTCATTCCTAGGCTAAGAGAAATAATCACCTGAAAAAACTCTTAAAAAAAATAAATAAAACAGAAATACACTGTTGGTTCTATATTCACAGATGCACCTATTTATGTATACAAAAGATACAAAACTGAAGAATCTGTATTAAAAATGAAAGCTCTTACTGGTATCATATGTAATTTTATTGTTTTAAAAAAAGGTAATACGAATTTATTTCCATTTGGCAATAACTGAAATGTAGCCATTTGAAAAAAAAAATCTGTTAAATCTAAAAAGCAGTATTTGTGCACTTAGCAACTGCACATGTTTTAAAATTATCTGTATACCCTCTAGATTGCATAAAATTTGCAACTGTGGCTGTTTTTATATGCAAAGACATTCTATACATATATCTGGTTCCCTCCCACAGCACAACGGCTACCAAAATACAGACATGAATATAGGAATAAACTTGATAAACAGTCGTGGTCAGCAAATTGTATTAATGTAAGGGGTATCAAGCAAAACAATTATATAATAAGCATATATTTTGTCATACACAATGCAGGGAAGAAATACACCATCAAGCAAGGCAAAAGTAAACATTATTTTACACAAGTCAAAATGACAACAAGTTGAAGAAGGGTGTTAAGATTTTATGAACGGTGGCAAGTAAATAATACCACAGACCAAATTCCAAAAGACTTGCTCTCAGTGGAAGTGAGCTGGTATTTTCCCATCTGGCCACTGGGATAATCTTGTTTACAGATGGACGTTACAGTGAAATAAGTCACTTGCAATGAGAACAGATCTTTTCAGAATCAGGGCAGACCTGCACTGAGAGCAACTCTTTTGGAATTTGGCCCCACAACTGATACATCATAAGTTTACTAGGACTAGAGCTACAGAGTTAATTTTTCTACCTCTGACCATTCTTTGTAAACCTTTTAATTTATGGAAGCCAGAAGATGTTCAGACTTGTCTAACTGAACAAAGAGGCTCAGGTTTATGAACAAGAAGCCTTAGTACAATCTTTAGGGAACATTTGTAGAAAATGATGCTTTAACTATGCAAGACAGAGCCCATAGAGCACTGTAACAGGAGGGTATATGTATCTGGACTGACAGATAATAAAAGCTGTGAAGAGTTTGCTTGCTACAGTATTTAGAATATGTATTACAAGTGAGATGACTTGCAAAATATTGCAAAATATAATGACATTGTTTTACAAAAGACAAACTGAAGACCTGAAAGATAATGGAAATACAAACATAAAACGAATGCATACATTTTAAAAATATTTAAAAGAGTTACATACAGCAGTCTAAATCACAACACACACACACAAAGACAGAACATACAAACATAAAACGAATGCATACATTTTAAAAATATTTAAAAGAGTTACATACAGCAGTCTAAATCACAACACACACACACAAAGACAGAACATACAAACATAAAACGAATGCGTACATTTTAAAAATATTTAAAAGAGTTACATACAGCAGTCTAAATCACAACACACACACACAAAGACAGAACATACAAACATAAAACGAATGCATACATTTTAAAAATATTTAAAAGAGTTACATACAGCAGTCTAAATCACAACATACACACACAAAGACAGAACATACAAACATAAAACGAATGCGTACATTTTAAAAATATTTAAAAGCGTTACATACAGCAGTCTAAATCACAATACACTATACACAAGGACAGAACATACAAACATAAAATGAATGCATACATTTTAAAATATTTAAAAGAGTTAGATACAGCAGTCTAAATCACAACACACACACACAAAGACAGAATATACAAACATAAAACAAATGCATACATTTTAAAAATATTTCAAAGAGTTACATACAGCAGTCTAAATCACAACACACACACACAAGGACAGAACATACAAACATAAAGCTAACAAATACATTTTAAAAATATTTAAAAGAGTTACATACAGCAGTCTAAATCACAACACATACACACAAGGACAGAACATACAAATATAAAACTAACAAATACATTTTAAAAATATTTAAAAGAGTTAAATACAGCAGTCTAAATCACAACACATACACACAAGGACAGAACATACAAACATAAAACTAACAAATACATTTTAAAATATTTAAAAGAGTTACATACAGCAGTCTAAATCACAACACACACACACAAAGACAGAATATACAAACATAAAACGAATGCATACATTTTAAAAATATTTAAAAGAGTTACATACAGCAGTCTAAATCACAACACACACACACAAGGACAGAACATACAAACATAAAACTAACAAATACATTTTAAAAATATTTGAAAGAGTTACATACAGCAGTCTAAATCACAACACATACACACAAGGACAGAACATACAAACATAAAACTAACAAATACATTTTAAAAATATTTAAAAGAGTTACATACAGCAGTCTAAATCACAACACATACACACAAGGACAGAACATACAAACATAAAACTAACAAATACATTTTAAAATATTTAAAAGAGTTACATACAGCAGTCTAAATCACAACACACAAAGACAGAACATACAAACGTAAAACGAATGCATACATTTTAAAAATATTTAAAAGAGTTACATACAGCAGTCTAAATCACAACACACACACACAAAGACAGAACATACAACATAAAACTAACAAATACATTTTAAAAATATTTAAAAGAGTTGCATACAGCAGTCTAAATCACAACACACACACACGAAGACAGAACATACAAACATAAAACGAATGCACACATTTTAAAAATATTTAAAAGAGTTACATACAGCAGTCTAAATCACAACACACACACACAAAGACAGAAAATACAAACATAAAACGAATGCATACATTTTAAAAATATTTAAAAGAGTTACATACAGCAGTCTAAATCACAACACACACACACAAGGACAGAACATACAAACATAAAACAAATGCATACATTTTAAAAATATTTAAAAGAGTTACATACAGCAGTCTAAATCACAACACACACACACAAAGACAGAACATACAAACATAAAACGAATGCATACATTTTAAAAATACTTAAAAGAGTTACATACAGCAGTCTAAATCACAACACACACACAAAGACAGAACATACAAACATAAAACAAATGCATACATTTTAAAAATATTTAAAAGAGTTACATACAGCAGTCTAAACCACAACACACACACACAAAGACAGAACATGCAAACATAAAACAAATGCATACATTTTAAAAATATTTAAAAGAGTTACATACAGCAGTCTAAATCACAACACACACACACAAAGACAGAACATACAAACATAAAACTAACAAATACATTTTTTAAATATTTACAAGAGTTACATACAGACGTCTAAATTACAGCACAAACACACAAGGGTCATAACTTAAGCAGTTCTCATCTCTTGTTTTAACTTAACATTCCATGGTTTAAACAGGAATTATCAACTTGAATCCAGTTTTCTTATATTTAATAAGAATGCAAAGTGATCTTTGACATGGATCTTACATAAGAAGTTGTGACAATGGCAGAATTTAATAATTTGCTTGCTGACATCAAGAATAATTGTTCCTGTACATCTAATTTTCTCTTTTTAGTTATGTTTATATATATCCAGGGCAAGAATAGCTACTCAGTGCTGTCATTTTTGAATTGACACCTTCACCACTTGAGAAAAATGGGGAAAGGGTCTGTATATGTATGTATGTGATATATATATATATATATATATATATATATATATATATATATATAGTTTTATACAGATATATGATAATACAACAATTAAATGTTACTGTAGATAGGTATAGCTGTACATGCACTGAATTCTCATCCTGCTTTGATGTCTCACCATATCTGTGAGACTGTGTATCCTCATACAGTAACAAAAACTTATTGAGATAAAGTTCCACATGGCTAACTGCTCTGCTGGCAAAAAATCAAATAATTATGCTTGTAAAACTTTGTCTTTGGATGTCACTATAAATGAATCCCATGATCCTGCTCTGGGACACAGGACCCTTCACAAGGTCGGGTAATCACAGCTGACAGACGTGCATATGTATACTTTTTATTCAGATTAAACATTAATGTGTCAATGCAAAGCACAGCTCAAACTGGAAAAATTATGACATTAATCCAGGAAAGCAATATGATTGTCCCCGAGTCCTCATCCAGCTTTTCAGTAATCCTAAAGGAGATGCAGTATAAAATAATGGAGTGTGACGTAAAAGTGACATAAGACAGGTAATTGTAACTACCTGAATGAAGCTTTTCCAAAAGATAAGGTAACAGCTCCCTTCAAAGTTATTGTCTCTACTCCCCACTTCTGGTTTGAACCCTTCTCCAACCGTTATACTAATTATGATTTGTCAATCACTGCTTGGGAAAACAAAGCTCAGAGCACTTAATTTGACATTGAGCACAGAGCTGTACTGCAGTAACCTTGACAAAAGTTTGGTAATTTGCTGATACACTGTAATTACCAAGTAATTCTGCAATAACCCTGACAAAAGTTTGGTAATTTGCTGATACACTGTAATTACCAAGTAGTTCTGCAATAACCCTTACAAAAGTTTGGTATACTGATGATATATTACAATTGCCAAGCATTTGAACTGTTTACATGCCCTGTTATATGGGCATGTTGTACTGGGAGATGAGTCTCTCATAGTTTCATAGGTTAGTACTAGGCTAACTGCTAAATTAAGGGGCGGTGTGGGGGTCCCAGCCTTTCACATTGGGGGGTATAGCCCCCCCCACCTATTTTAAATGTTTAAAACCACTGATAAGGATACTTACAACTCCAATGAATAACTCGTTCCAAAAGACAATATATAACAAAACTATGTGGGGGCTATGCCAACCCCCCCCCCCTTACTTTATATACTAACTCCAGGATTGCACTATAGTCAGTAATAGGCCATATATGACTTTCAACTAAATGAGTTTCAGTCAAATGAGTTTTCAGTGAAATGAGCTTACATTGAATTGTGCACAGGCAACTGAGTTTCAGTGAAATGAGCTTTCAGTGAAATGAAGTAGACACACACATATATATATATATGAGTGTAGTGTGCAAGAACTACTGTGGCAAGGCTAGCCAGCTGGTGGTGTAAACCTTTGTACTAGATGATTTTCACTGTTGCAGTGACACCCCAAACCCATGTGAAAAAATGCGAAAAAGGGGTTGTGGATGGATGGATAGATATAGATATAGACATATTTGTCTTTACAAAGATTAGCTATGTTTATAATATTGGTTGACTGAATATTATGAACAACCACCAGTCAAACCTCCCTGACTGTGATAAATGTCAACCTACAGGCCCTGCTCCAGCAGTGTTTCTGGATTCAATTTGTACACATTAGGCTTTACACTCTGGTTGTGGGGGAAGAAAATTCCTCTCACTTAAACAGAATCCTTTTGGAAAGAAAGCACACCAACCTATCCTGTGCCTTAGGTAAAATATGGCATCATAGTTAGGCCTCCCGTTCTGTCAGCATCCATTTCATTGCAGGACATGGCATGCATGGAAATCTGATGCCTTTTTTTCCTGCATCATGCCCTGCATGACTCCCATGATCTGCAGTGGGTGGGGAGAACAGGCTAAGTCTATCTGTTCACAATGAAGTGTTTTGTCTTACCTACACAGTTTCTATTACTACCAGATACTCAAACTACTTTCCTTGGCACAAAAGTATTTGAAACCCTGCTCATAAATTCAGCAAGATACATTTTGTTTAATCGTATGAAAACCTTGTGTAGCTAAATACAGAAAAAATAAAAGTGTTGTTCTTCTGTTTGAAGGGTACACCATGCTTGTAAATCAAAAAAATAAAGAAATAGGATTTTCTTTTATAATACAGCTTTCCTAATAAAATCTTGTGCGTCTGTGAAATGTGATACTGAATCACAGCTGACCTTTATAATATTGGCTAAGAAATCTTCCACGTAAAACCTGTTCAACTGTGGAGGAGCCACTAAATAAAAACTGACCGACTACAGTGCAGATAAAATTGAAAGCATGAGCAGACGTGACCTCACTACTTTACTCCCCTTTCCTAGTAACTCTGCAACAAGAAGGCTCAGACCTGGAAAGAAATGTTACAATATGGCACTTCAAGAGATGCCCAGAAAGGAGAGTTAGGAAGTCAGAAATCAGACCTAATCATGCCCAGGGTTTAACATAAAAATATTTAAAGTGCATTAATTTAGTCGTCTGTTTACAGCTACAGTCCTGTGTGGCTATAATCTACAGCCTGGGGGGTGTACCACAGAGGAAAACAGAGGGCATGTTTTCTTTACTGGGTGATGGCTGAAGCTCACTAACCCCTTCTGCTTGTTTTAGAGGTCACTGACAGGCCTCTGTTAGTAGTAATGACTAGCAGTTTGTAAGACTGGGCCTCTTGTTTTCTTCACTGACAAATGAACATGATTGCTTCCCACTTTCACCTAAACAGAACAAAATAGTTAATCAGACTAAATGTTTATTCTTCAGAATACAGCTATGATTGAAATTAAGCAAACATTATTAAGACATAACAGCAAATTCCTAACCTTTTCTTTAGTAATGGTATCCAATTCCTGTGTTTGTAAACATACCTTTGATATACTGATAGTTAAGTGTTATTTCTGCGTAAATAAAAAATTGTGTTCTACATTACTTTCTTCTGTCTTGTCTGTGATATATCTAAAAATCACAAGCAATTTGTTGTAATTTTCTCATGAATTTCCTGCTGACAAACTAATATGTTTGAACACAAACAGTTAATGAATTATTAGAGCGACATAACATAATCACATTATTGAAAACCTGAAGAAAGCCAGAAGACAAATTAAAATCATTACCTAGGTCATCTCCCTGTTAAAAACTGAAATCAGTATGTACTAAATATTATTAGCCAATCTTGAAACTTGCTAACAAATTACAAAAAGAAAAAGCATTTCTTTTATAGACAAAAATGTGCTTCAAACAAAATATGAGCAATAATTTAAAGCTACTTTTAACATACCATTTGTCACAGTCTTATTAAATCAGCACAGGCAACCAAAGACATTTGATGACCTTTATTGTAATGAAACTGAATAACAAACATCAAACTTTACTGAGCCATGCAAATTCAACATTGTAACAAATAGGATAGTAAACATAAGGGCAGCACACCCCCTCACCCTTGGATAAGCAGCATCCCCCACTTGCTCACTTATCAATGTAATCATGAGGACAGCGTCCCCACTCACCTTAATATTATCAGTTCCATAATTCCATTCCAAGTCATCCACCATCAGTTCCAAATATCCTACTGAGGGGGACAGAAGAGGGTCATTCCTGACCCTCTTCACCGCCCCTCAAGTCACATCAAACGAGCGGGCTAGAAGGACAACAATACCACACCAAAATGTTTCCCCTACAAAACCCCCTAAGACCCACCCCTACATCTTACCTCACTTCCTCTCCCAAAGCCCAACTTAATTAACTCTTTCCTACCCATTCCCTACCTGCACTACCTACCCTACCATTCTTTCTACATCGAGCCCCCCCCCCCCCACTCTATTCATACCAAGGTCGTCCCGTGACAAATTCGTCCTTTCCAAACTTCACTTTTCACTGTCCTAAAAAATCAACATAGACAACCAAAGACATTTGACAACCTTTATTGTAATGAAAATGAATAACAAACATCAAACTTTATTGAGCCACACAAATTTAGCTTTGCAACAAATAAGATAGTAAACATAAGGGCAGCGCACGCGTTCACCCTTGGATAAGTAGCGTCCCCCACTTGCTCACTTATCATAGTAATCATGAAGGCAGCATCCCTGCTCACCTTAAAATCATCACTTCCATAATTCCATTCCAAATCATCCACCATTAATTTCAAATATCCTACTGAGGTAGACAGAAGAGGGTCAAGCCTGACCCTCTTCTATGCCCACCAGCCCAAAGGGCTGTTCCCCCTCAGACCATACCACTTTTAAATAGATGCTCCACCTTCATGCCCAGGTTAAGATTAAATAAATCAAACCCAAATTCACAAATTCATTGAAATGAACTCCATTCGACCTATACTGTACAGGGTCCCTGCTTTCAAACTGCACATGCCATATCGTATTCACCCCAATGTCCTTCAAACATTTTGCCAAAGTAAAATTAACATACCTCCAAACCCTCTCCACCGCCACAAAATTCCTTGCCTCTCTCCACGGGGAATAATCTCAGACCATATCAAAACCAAAGACGGATACATCCTCCTCAATGCTAACACATCCTTACAAATGTGATGTACCAACTGCCTTTTCAGAACCTTACATAAATCATTACCCCCTAAATGAATCAACAACAACTGCAGCAACCACCATTGACTCTCTAACCCAATAAATACCTGAAAAATCCTGCTCCACATCAACCCTCTAACACCAAGCCAGATGACCTTCCATCCAAAACAGTACAGTCCCAAATTCATTCCGTTGCGTCTAATTGCTGCATGCCTAGCTGCCCAAAAGATGAAAGAATGCCCCAAGATGATGATCCTTCTGCTACCCAAAAAAAAAAAAAAAAAAAAACTATAAACAAATCCTACCACAAAGTTACTTAATATAAGACAAAAAAGCATTGAAAGACCACCTTCCAACCTTCTTCATGACTTCTATAGAACTTTCTTCCTTCGATAAGTCTGATGCCCTACCCATCCTAAAAGAATGAGAAGAAAACATATCTCCTTCTAAACCAACACTACAAAGAGCCCTCTTCATAATCAAATTCAATTGCTCACCCATCAAGCCTTTACCATGTACTGAAGTGAAAACCAGACCTTGCACTCTACCCCTCTGGACCACCTACAATCTCTTCCCCCACACCACAGGACATCTCCAACTTACCTCAGTTGCTTCCAATACCATCAGGTACCCACGTCCCTCCTGATCCCTCTTTGAAGACCACAGCTGAATGTGCACCACCCTAGGCAACATCAGCACATCCTCCCATAGTAACGAACCCAGTAACTCAGGCACTTGAAATGCCCCACAATACATCCACATGCAGACTGTGCTCCACACCACATACTCCTCCAAGGATCCACACACCTTACCTAAACCCCCTAGCAACCTGCTTAAGATCTCCTTCGTCACCGGTCATCTCCTATCTATGACCCCACCTTCAACTCTGCCCCAACCCTTTAATACTCGACTCACCACCCAGGACCTAGTCCAATCCTGCAATCTGGCCTAACAAATAAAAGCAGCAATGGCTGCCAACACTACCCTCACTGTCCTAACCTCCCTTCCCAGTTCCCTCAACATGCCCAAGTAACACAGGAACTAAACCTCTAACCACTGACACTCCTCATCCAGTAACTGCCTGAAGCACTGGTCAAAATGAAATAAACCGTACCGTAAGCTCTTCTCCTCACCATTGCAGGGTTGTCCGAATAAAATACCACCCTCCTCCCTTTTTAAATGATTCTGCCAAACCACCAAAGCTGCCCAAAAAGGCACCATTTCCTAAAAGGCGACATCCCATTTCTACTCTTTTGACCAATGCTCCAGCCAAGGGGCCGAAAACCATTGACCTGCAAAATAAGCTGCCATGGCCAGACCCCCAGCTACATCAGTAAACAACTGTATCTCTCATTGTTCCACCCAATCTGACTGCCAGAATGAAATCCCATTAAACTGTTCCAAAAATTCCATCCACAACTCTAAATCCTCTTGCACTAGCTTAGTGACCCTCCTACAAGTGAAATTCATCAAACCCAACAATTCCATAGCCTCTCTCACCCGAACCTTGGACTGGGACTTCATCCAACCAATTTTCTCCTGCAGCTGAACCAACTTGTCCTGTGGTAAACAAAACAGACCTTGTCCTGCATCTACAGTCAAGCCCAAAATATACAACACCTTCACTTAGCCAAAGGAACTCTGAGGGACTCACACATCCCCACACACTCACGCAAAACTGCCTGCACCTTATCGCGAACATCTCCCACCAACAAAAAAATCATCTAAATAGTGAACTGCTTGCTAATCCTCCACCCTCTGCTGCCAAATCCGATGGACTGCTGAACTAAACTTTTCAAATGTGGAACATGCCACTGCACATCCCATAGGCATGACAGTGGTGTCAAAATAAAACTTTTCCCCAACCACCATGCTCACAAAGGCCAGTCCTCCTCCTGCACTGGCAACAAATGAAAAGGCGACTCAGTATCTACTTTAACTAACCAAGGATCCTCAAAACTCCTGATAATTCAGACCACATCATCCAGTGATGAATACATGACCTTAACCTCTGCACTGGGTATGAAGTCATTCACAGACTTCACCCCAGGGTATGACAAATGATGAATCAAATGAAATTCACCTTGCTATTTCTTAGGAACCAAACCTAATGGTGACACTTTAAAGTTAGAAAATGGAGGACAACTAAATTAACCCAACAATCTCCCTGCCTGACACTCCTTTTCAATCAACTCCTGAAAACCCCTCCCTCCTCTTTATAGACTACAAGTTTTTTTTTCACCATACCATCCTCCAACAAAGTGGACTTACTCGATAAACCCCTTGAAAAACCCTCAATCAATTCCCCTGCCACACGTGGCAGCGGATAATGGGTCAGGAACAACTCCAAAAGCTGGACCTTAATAGGGGAATGAGTCCCCAGATTGCCCCCTAACTCCACAACAGGACCCCACCCTTTGCCCACAAAAAGTAGCCTGGCCTTGCCCACCTACCCATGCCAGGCGAGAACCAACCCAACCTCTAGGAGCCGCAGAATAAGATGTCTGCCCCCCAGCAGGGCCCCCGCTCCTCCCACATAATGTAACAGCATGAGCTCCCATACACCTAGAGCAAATATGGGAAAATTTACAACCTACCCAAGAACACTTCCCTGCATTAAACGCCCAACATATCCCAGCACCCCCCCCTCCAATGGCTGAGCCAATCTACTACTCTCTGCACCAGTGTCCATCATGGTAGAAAGCCAAATGGCCAGGTGTCTAATCTCCCACCACATGGATTTTTCCACTGCTTTCTGCTGATAAGACTTCTGATCATACCAAAACCATGCATAGCCTGGATGCAGCCTCTGTGCTTCCCTGATAGTCAAAACATAGGCCAGAAAAGGAAGAGCCAGCGAAGTATCCCTCTCCAACCAAACTGCCGTGTAGTATATAAAACCAAGGACCCAGTTATCCCATGACCTGGTAAGAAACATACCTACCCTTCTGCGACCTATGGCTGCCAATGCCACCAAAAGGTCCTTCCCATTAGCCAAGTCTGCCACTGTCAACCGTTGAACCCCATCAGCATCATGCAATTCGAAAATATCAACAAATTCCTCTTTTCAAATCTTCTCCTTCACCACCAAAGATATGTGGGGAGTCAAAAGAATGGGAGCCCCGTCCTGATATAAACCCTGCATCGCCAACCAATCCCCCACTCACGACCCAAAATCAGACTGCACAACATCCAAGTCTGACCCCAAATCCAAATCAAGCAGTGATAGAGTATTATCAAAAACCCCTTCACAATCAACCAGTGCCTCTAAACCCCTACCTGCTAGCTCACCTTGGACCCCCTCACTTCACTCTGGTGCCCCCCCATAGCTGCTGCTATCTCCTCACTCCCCGTTAGACCTGATAAAGAATTACCTGCAGAAGATGAAGGGGCCACCAGCAGCATCCCAGCCTGTGTTGCCACATCCTCTGATGCTGAATGTCTGGCTTTCTTCACCCTCGACACCCGGGTTGTAACCACCGTCTGCCTCTTCCGCCAAGTTTGCGGATCCTGAGCACTAGTCGATGGAACTTAAGTAGAACTGTCCTTGAAGAGGTCCTCAGCCTGCTCCACAGTACTGGCCCACCTCTGTCTCAACCCTTTATCTATGATTACCTAAAAACACAAAAGAGAAATTGTTAAAACAACACTTAAATAAATGCTTGCTAGCACCAACCAGTACCTGCAGACCAGTAGAACACAATTCCTAAAATCCTTATGCCTATCACCTCTCCTAAACCCTTACCCTCAACTACTTAATCCCCCCTACATACCTTCTGTAAATCAGCTCAGGGACTGAGAAAAAAAATATATATATAACTGGCTGTCTTGGGACTTGAACCATGCACCTCTGCATGTCAAACTGCAATCCCGTGCATCTAACAGCTAGTTGGCTATCAGCTAGCTACCACCTGATGCCAGTCACCCCAGACTATGCCATCTATAATCTGGTATTTATTCATTAAACATATATTACATATATTACAACAGACTACCTATTTCACATGTATAACTAAAAGAACATTGGCTATGTTCCTGTACCAAACCTGACTAATCCTAAAAATACCAATACTACCAATACTACCCATACTATCCTGCTTTTTTTCTCTCTCTTCTTCACTACTACTGTCCTAAACTATAGTACAGGATCTCCTCACTGTAACAACCATAGCTAGCATATTTACTTGATATTTCATATGGAGCCTATAATATCAGCATTGATAATGTCCTAAAATCATATGTTTTTAATTAATCTACTTGTCATAGGAATTATTTATGTTATAGCTAATTTTTAACATGATGTCTCTTCATACTAAGAAAATCTATAAACTGAACTCAAACCTAAACACTGTCTCACTTATGTATATGTTTTCCTTTTACCTGGAACATTATTGCTACTGTTATATCTCTACGGACTACCTGACCATGTTATTATGACATTGTTATATGTCAAACCTAAACCTTGTCTCAATTATGTCCTGAACTTTCATGCAACTGTTATGTTAAACATTTTATACCTTACCATGTTATGTTGCCTTTTTGAAATGTAACTTAATACCTGTTTAACTGTGGAGCTTTGGTCTCTGCTGAAAAGGGATATGTATCCAGTTGGACTATACCGGTAAACAAATGTAAATATATATATATATATATATATATACTAAATACAATCCATAATACACCCCAATCCCTACTTACCTAAACAACCTAGCCTGATCTCCCTGCCTGCCCATACAGACTACCTATTTCACATGTATAACTCTTCTGCTGCTTTTTCTTATTTTTTTTATAATAAAGAAGGCACTCTGTGATTGCTGACACTACCGCGCATGCGCGCACTATCCACTCAACACTGAAAAGCTGCAACGGCTTGCCAGTGGCCCAAAAACCCCTAACCACCAAGGATAAAGCATCCAAAAGATACCAGAACAATCCCCCAAGACCCGGGGCCATACCACTAGCCACCAGGGAACAAAACCATCACGCAATACTTATGGTCTGAGGAAGCCCTTTTTGGGTGAAAGTGCTTACCTATGTCTAATGTGGTGAATTAAAGATTTTACTGAGAGCTGTATGGATCGTTTATTTGGTGGACATTTGTGACTGTGAATCCTACACTATCGTCATTGACTCTACTGACTCCAGCCTTGGCCGTTCCGACACCAGGATTTTATGTTTTATTATTTTTTGTCTTTTGTGGTGTATGGCACGTTTATTCCCTGGTTGTGGATCATTTTTCTTGGTTTTACTTTATCATACATTTTAGTATCTTGAACAAAAAAAAACTCTTTTTCAAACTTTTCCTGAAGTCCTTGAGGATGTTTCATTCTATTTGATGCTAGTTTGGAAAAGGATATTTCAGCTAAAGCTAAAGTGTGGAGTTCTAACTGGTAGGTTGTTATCTGCTTTCCAGTACATTTGAGCAAAACATTTATAGTGCAGAGAATGTTTAAGGGAGTTCAACAATGATCATTTAGTATTTTATAGGGCAGGACCCTGAAGAGCAGAGATGGTCTCTTTTCAAGAGCAGGGCAGTTGCATTTGTTAACTGCCAAGACAGTGAAGATCTTTGAAGTAACTCAGTAGAAAAAAAATCATAACATTTTATTATATCTTTTTTGGGAAGATGTGTGTGTTTTGAAAGGTTAGGTTAATTTTGTTACTGTAATTTATGCTGTGCCCTTTTTTTGTGACTGGGGTTCTATATCTAGAAATTAATTTCTCTCCCCTGACTCCCTATCTAAATACACCATAACCCATTTTTTTTCTCAAACTTCATATTGTAGATCCTGTTTATATTTTACTAACTTTCCTTTTATTTCTCTTAACTGGCTAAAATTTCTACAAATAATAAATCATTGTCATATAAGTTTACCTATTCTTAACCAATGCTTTCATATAATGTCTAATTAGGTATAATTGTTAAAGCCATAATTTTTAAAAATTCTTTTTATTGTATTATTTTTGAAGATTGTAAATGTTGTTGTTGTTGTGTCTTTCGGCTTTTCCCGGTTAGGGGTCGCCACAGTGGAATTCCGGTCCGCTAATGATTGATAGTTGATTTTTACATGCCAGGTTACCAGCCCTGATGCACAACCTTCAACAAAGGTACGCCCATTCACACATGTCTCCACGCAGAAGACGCTCTAGCTGAGAATCAAACCGGACAGCGTCTTACTGTGAGGTGATTGTAAATGTTTTGTTCTTAAAATTATTTTGTAATGCTTTGGAACTTTTCTCCCTGGAACTCCAATGAAAATAGGCAACTACCAAGTCACACTTTTCAGGTAATAAAATGCTAGTTATTGACCAAAGGTCTTCTACTTTTCTAGATATTGAAATTATTGGTAATGGGTTTATATACTTTAAGGACAGATTCATTAAATAGTATCAAATTAAATGTATGGGTTAGTGGGGCTGCTTGTACAGTGGACTTAATGCTGTCTATATTTAAAGGTAACACCTGATAACACTGGTGATCTGTGTTCCTCTTGTCAAAAGTTGGATGATTTTGCTTACCATTGTAAGTAGAAAATCTAGACTTAGTGACAAAGATTGCACTTGCACAATTGCCACAACTTGGAGGACTCCTGTTACATCTATTAATGACTGGACTGGCAATGAGAAAATAGAATATATAGAAAATACATGACACAACAAAAAGCCACTGACAATGCTAGAATTCTGTATATAAGTGTTAAGCTATCTGAGGATTTGGGGTGTATAGAAGGAAATAAAAAAGAAAGAAAGGAAGATCGGATGGTGTCCCAGGCTATGTCCTATATGAAATCAAAGACAAACTAACCCCTCACCAAAACACACTGTTCAAACTCAGCTTTTCCACAGGCTACGAACCCACAGAGTGGTGCACAGCAACGGTTATTCTGCTCCCCAAAGGTGGAGCCATAACAGACCCCAGGAACTATCGCCCTATAAGCCTGACTAGCTTGATCTGCAAGGCTATGGAGTGCATCATCATGGAACTCATTAACAGAGACAACCAAGTAACACATCCACCAATACAATGTTCATGTTTGTTCAAAAACAAAACCAGCAGTGTTCGCACCTGCTGGTTGTTTGTGGTTGCTTTTCAAAATTTTTTGGAACTGCTTCCCTGCGATGATTATTGTATTCATTAACAGAGACATTGGGAGCCTCCAAACACTGGACCCTACCCAGTTTGGCACTGTTAAGGGCATATCATGCCTCCTAAACCTGGTGGACTTCTTTGAGACAGTTACCAAGTCTATAGATGAGGAACAGGTGGTACACACAGCCTACCTAGACCTCACAAATGCCTTCAACATAATTCCCCATTCTGCTATTATAGAGAAGTTCACCAGCCTGAACATAAACCCCTATGTCACAAGATGGGTTGCCAGCTGGCTCACGGACAGAACCCACATGAGAGTTGCGGGAGCTAGGTCCGACTCTAAACCAGTTACAAGTGGCATTTTCCAGGGCTCGGTCCTAGGACCCCTCCTGTTCGGCATATACTTCTCAGAGGTACGGGCAAACACAGGAGGACTATGGCTGTCCAAGTTCGTAGACGACTGCTAACTAGGGGCTATAATTGACTCTCCGGCTGACACAGACATCCTCCAAAAGGGTCTCACTGAGACGGATACCTGGTGTCAAAATCATGGCCTCAGTCTAAATGCCCAAGTAGATAGTAATCTCACATTTGATAATCACATTGCCAAAGTAGTTAGACAACCCTTCTACCTGGCCCACTTAATTACAAAAGGGTTTGCATCCAGATCAAAAGAGGTCATTGTGCCCCTCTACTCATCACTCATCAGACCCATCATAGAGTACAACGCCCTATTTGGGATGTACCTTACAAGACACCTGCAACAGCTGGAAAGACCAGAGAAGTACCTCACCAAGAGGATCACTGGCCTCAAACAGATGCCCTATGCAGCTCGACTGAAGAAACTCCAGCTGTGCTCGGTATCATACTGCCTACTCAGAGGTGATCTCTGCCTGACATACAAGGCCATGTCCAGCCCAGAATTGATGGACATGCTCCACCTAAAGAAAACCTTACCCCCACAAGCCACACGCTCTAGGGATCTAAACCTCACCACAACAATAAATAGCACATGCTGGAGGGATAGATTCCTGTCCCAGAGACTTCCCAAGCTTTGAAACAAGATTCCAATCTACATTAGGTAAAGCTCCTTGCTAACATTCTTCAAAAGAAACCTTGACAAGTGGATGGGAAACAGAAAGATTACCCCGGGGATCACTTCAGTGGCTCTGCTGGACAGAGGCACAGGGAACTAATCTAAGGGGGCAGCGAAAGCCAACACATTCTGGTTAGACTTATAAATGCTTTTGAGCAGACAGCCTAGTATGTACCTAACCTAACCTAAGTTCACAACAAATAATAAAAAAAAGAAACTGATAAATGTCTGTAAAGCCAAGAGAATACATTCTGAAAAGGGCACTGCTTTGTTATGTAACACACAGATGTCAGGCAATGATAGCATTTTTCTATCAGAAAACCTACAGTTTACAGAAAAAAGCATCATTTATCTGAAAGAGAAGTTATAAATAAGAGGCAAGCAGGAGGAAAAAGGAGGAAACCAAAATTAAATGTGTAAGAAAAAAGAGGAGAAAGACAGACCTTGACAACGTGGCTCAAGCTGTGGATGTTCAAAGCCAGCAGGATTAGATCTATATGTTTGCAAATGTCATAAGCAAAGAAAACAGTGGGATTGATAAAATAATGATGATGAAGATCATTCCTTTAAACAATTGATAGAGCAGATATTACTAAATTAGAAGATGAAGATTCTTCAGATCTGGCATGAAAAGATTCAATTATTAGAGGTAGAGATACTTTCATTTGCAGAGAAGATAATGAACATTGAATAGTTTTTATGGTTGCCAGCAGCAAAAATAGAGGATATAAATTAGGCCTTAGAATGCCTTAATGTAAGGAAGTACATATCTGTTTTTATTCATATGGGTACAAATGATCTCATCCACAAGGGCTGTCTTTAACAGTAAGTAGGGGACTCCCAACCCTCTTAGACAGCATAGCTTGTACAGGTGTTAGGATGTATTTTTCACAAATCACATAGCAACTAGAGTCATGTCACCATGAATGAAAAGATTTTTTGGGGTAAATACCCACATAAAAATGTCCCGTTTTAAAAAATGGAAATGTATAGAGCATCCAAGCCTAAAGCACAGATGTCTTCGGACAGGATGGTGTGCACTTATCAAGATCAGGGAAGATAATTTTTGCAGCATATATTTTACAAGGGTCTATATTATGATATTGCATGCTCAGAAGAGCGAACGATACATAATCGACCCCATGTAAGTGAAAGCTTACAATATCGAAACCTCAGAACAGCGATTTTTTCCAAGGGAAAAAAAAATCGCTCTTCCGAAACCAAAAAAATAAAAAACTGTACCCCCCCACCCCCCACCCCCACCCCCTACTTAAATATACCAACTTGGAGATCGCACTACAGTATGAAAACAGCAAAGTAGCAAAAGCGGCCAAGAAAATTATTTCCCAGGGAAAGAATTAGCTGAAAAGCCACTTCCCTATTTTGCCTTTTTGTGCTTTTGAGTTCGACAAAGATGCATTTGACAACCTGTTTCTGTGACAGCTTAATAGGGAGTCATTTTACAATATTTAGCACATACAAGGCAGGATTTTTCCAGGTCAAAAATTGACATTTCACAGACAGCAACATTTGCTGCATCTGTGATGGTTGTCAATGGTATGAGCATTAATAATAAATTATTTATTTATTTTACATTTGTTTACTGGGAAAGTCTGATTAGACTAATGGCCCCTTTTCATCAGAGGCCAGGGTAGAAATGTTCCACTGAAAATGAAAACACATTACAGAAATAACAACACATTACAAATAAGCAAACATTATAACAAGTAATCGAATACCAATATTAAAAAAGAATTGCAATTACAATATTTAAAAAATGCCTTAAATAGGTTATAAAAAGTAGAGTGTACTTAAAAAACCAGGAGTAAGTTAATAAATGTGGATTCAGTAGTTGAGAAAGACAAGCTAAACAATTTGGATGCAAGATAGTGCATAACATTTGAGAAAAGAAGTGACTGATCAATTGTTGGATATTATAGTATTGTTGGTACAACAATGAGTAAGACATACATTAGAAATGTACCAAAAACAGCTGATTATTGATCCCATTTTCCAATAATAGGTTCTTTTTATTAGAAAATTTGCTACTTTCCCACAAGACTGATGTTGTTATTTGGGAAAATCCTTAAAGAACAATGACTGGAAGCAGTTCAGTCAAGGTACAAATGGTTTTACTGTAACAGACATTCTAACAAAAATCAAGTGGAGGTGATATGTTAGGGATTAAAGATATATATGAGTCCTGTGATTATTACATGTTCAATGATAATACTAATACTATAGACTGTGTAACTGTGACAAAAAAGCAACCCTGAAATATATAACACTTGTTGGAGTGTATAGACCACCAAAGTAAAGTGCCTAGTAAGCTCAAATGCTGAAATTAAATTAGATTATATTGAAAAAGAATTACACAATCTGGATCTAAAAAAGCACAGGAAGGGGAGAGAATTTATAATAATGACCTGAAAATGTTCAGTACCATTGTATCTAGTATTTACTAGGTCATGTAAATATGGGGAAATTCCTCAGGACTGGGGATATGCACTTATTAAACCTGTCCTTAAGGGAAAGGGGAGTAGGACAAGTCCACAGTCATACAGACCTTTATGTCTACCTTCATGTTATGGAAAAATAATGTATAAGGTAATATCAGATATGTTATTGTCAGAAATGGAAATCTTCGGACTTGAAACTATATATTGGCATGTATATTTTGAAAATAGATCTATTACCACCTGTAACATAATGTTCTATATCAATGTAATGACAGCTATAAATGATCTAATTTGTATAGCTTTAACTTCAGCATTTGATAGGGTCATGCACAAAACAGAGATCAATAAATTAGAACAACTAGGTATTAATGTATTCTTGATAAGATGGATAGCTGCATGGCTTATGAACAGGAATTGGCAAGTATCATACGGCAACTGGACAAGTGAAATCCTTGGTTGCAATCAGGGTGTCCCACAGGGCTCTGTCTTAGGCCCTTACTTGCCTAGGTTGTATCTTTTAGATCTGTGTTTTACATCTGAGGTGTTCTACAGTCTGTATGCAGATGACTTGAAACAGAATTAATTGACTATGCATTACAGATAGGGCTTATCTGCAAAAGAAGTTGAATAAATTGATCATTTGTGCACAGTAGAATAATATGCTGATAAATACATCAAAAACTAAGCATGTGAGATTTGGTAGACATAAATTGAAAGCTGAATATTTAATACACTACACAGAGATTGGAAGTGTAGATTCATTTAAGCACCTGGGTATACGGCTAGATCTAGTTTTCAGTTTTTCTAATCATATTAACCAACTGGTTAATGATAGTTCTAGAACTATAGTTTGTAAAAAAGGATTTATAAAGGCTAGGAAATCAGAAAGGATCAAGTAATTATTTGTTCAAAAAGTTTATTATTTTTCTTCAAAAATTAACAATAATTGCTTGTAGTTTATCTAGTAAGTTCACAAGGTAACAAACTGTATACACTATTTACATTGGCCTGAGAGTAGACTAAACAAAACAAGGAAAAAAAAGGAAAATCAGTCTGATTCAAATATGATGAAGTAATTATTTGTTAGTTACATTAGACTCATACTTGAGTATGAAATAATATGGAAACTTTTTAATAAAACAAGCATGAGTAAACTGGAAAGAGAACAGAGAACAGTGGAAGTTACCAAGGGCATCCATGGATGTCAAAATTTAAGTCATTATGAAAGACTAAAATATCTGAATTTGTACAGTGTCTCATATAGTTATTTAAGAAGAGATGTTATTCAGGTATATAGGTCATTAAGAGATAACTACCTCTCTGAATGTTTGGGATTATCAAAAAGTAGAACAGAATCATCAGATAACATAAATAGAAGATTCTATAGAATGAAAAATGTACTAATAGATCCTCTGAGAGAAAAGCATGCATATTCTAGAGTAGGAATTTAGATTTAAAGTAAGCAATAGTTTAAATATATAGCCTGGACACTTAGTATAGGAAGAAGTGTTTTGGTGTATATGCAGGCTAGAAGAACATTAATGCCTGTCCTTGAAATATTTGTATGTACGTTATTTATGGGATATTTATATGTAGGTATGTATGTAAGAAGGTATATTGCCTCTTTAACTTGAATGCAGTAGGGTTCCTAAGTGTGTACAAAGGTGAATGAATCTAAGGATTACGTTTTTTCAGTAGTTCGAATTATACAACTTTTGGGAGGAATTTAAACTGAGAGTAGGTAAAACATATTGAAATGAATAGATTAGTAAATTTAAAGCTATGGGTTGCTTTGCTTACTGAATGAATAAATTAGAGCATATTCAATAAAATACATGAACTTCAAGCTTGGTTAAACCTCACAACCCATATATTTTATTTTAACCAAAACCTGGTTATAGCCCAGGATTAGGAATGATGAAATCTGTCCCCCAAGATATGATGTCTTGCAACTAGGTAGATTACTCAAAAAAGCAGGAACTGTATACAATAACTCACCTGTAATCTCACAATATCCAACACGCCCACCTTCCTTTGACAGTTCTGAAATATTCTTTTCCTTTCTTAAAAATCAATCATCAGAAAAATATCTGTTGTTGTCACTGTTTGCATTCCTTCAGGCAAGAATAATTTGAATTAAAGAACATTCTTTCTTGGCTATCCACAAATATCAACAAAGAACCTATCATCCTAGGTTATGTAAATATTGATTGGCAATCTATTTTTGGATTCTAACCACATCTCTGTCATATATTTATAGATCATCACACAACTCACTGGCTCTCTAAGCTTATACAGCAAAAGCGCTTCTATTCTAGAATGGGTCCTTACATGTGACCTGGCAAAATTATCTGCTACCTTACTATAGTCTGGGGGACCACCTCCTGATATTTCTTAACATATTGCCAACTCACCACCAAACGGACCAAGACTATGACACTGTCTGCAATATAGCTCAGTTTAACAAAGATACATTTCTAGAAATACTGTAGTCTTGCAAATGGCATATACTATTTTTTTCTCTAGATAAAGCAATTAATTTTTAATAACACATTTCTTACCATGTTAAACAGGATAGCCCCAGCCAGAAACAAGAGTCAAAGTCAAGCCTGCCCTTGGCTCAAAAATGAATAAACAATGTAATGAGTGCCCAAGAGAAGGCATGGAAATCTAGAATTTATAACAAAACAGACAGCAATGTCCAAAACTTCAGAAAGCTCTGCAGCCAAACCAAATAAAAACCTGATCTGACAAAAAATCAGTATACCTCAAACCAAAATGCATAAATCATGTTCCTTCATTATGATTTTTTTTTAAATTAAGGCTACCCAGCCCAACAACTCCAATCAATCCTACTAAATCCAGCCATACTCAACCTATTTCTAACCAGCTTAACTTACACTTCCCACATTCATTCACCTCCTTCATAAAGAACCACCCACCTAACTCTTCAACATCCCAAAAGAACTATCCTCCAAAAATTGCTATCTTCCTTATTAATCCAATTCCCTTATCCACTGTCAAAAAATATTTAATTTGCTAAAAGCACGTACTTTCACTGCTGATAATATTTCTTCAGGATACATTAGCATGGCTGCTAATCCTTAAGCATATCCAGTCTCAATATTCATATGCAGATCTATATAAGAAAATTATTTACCCATTATATGGAAAAAGTCATCAATTATTTCTTTACACAAAAGAGGAAACTCCAATTCTGTAATTACTGTTCAATAGCAATTTCTTGTCCATTATTACAAAAACATGAAAAGTCGATAGTAAACCTCCTATCCTCTGCCCAACATGGCTTCAGGCTACACTGCAGCTCTCCTTAATTTCAACAATCATGTCAGCCTTCACAGAAACTATTGAAACTTGCTTTCCCCTTTTTCCTTAACTTATTTAAAGTGTTTGACACATCATCCCATTAGATTCTTCTGCATATGTCATCCTCATTACAGGTGTCAAGTTCTAATCAGGATAGATGATTCAGCATCAAATTAGAGTTTTTTTTTTCCATAGGCAATCCATATCAGGCTTCGACATCCCCTCCTTTTCTGTTCCATTGTTACCTTTCTAACAGGTTGTTATGTCTTTCGGCTTAGGGGGTCAGGGGTCGCAACAGCGGATGTCCGGTCCGCTAATGTTTGGTAGTGGATTTTTTCATGCCGAGTTACCAGCCCTGATGCACAACCTTCAACAAAGGCACGCCCGTTCATGCATGCCTCCACACAGAAGTCGATCTAGCTGAGATTCAAACGCACAGGTTACAGGCAGTAAAATGGCAGAAGGAACAATCACCTCAAGGCTCATTCTTGACCTCATGCAGTTTAATATTTTATTATTGACCTCTGCACTGCTACTAATGACACAACTGTCATTCGGTATTCCCATTATGCTGCCCCAAGAACTTCAGAAAAAGACCCCAAAAGCTTTTCATTCTGTAGACTTCTGGCTGAACAATTCTCATCTCCTGCTGAATGCTGAAAGAAAAACAAGGTATTGCTTTTCACTCCAAAATCTACATCATATACAAAAATAATTTCCCCATCATTTCTTCAAACAACACTCCCATCAAGCATATATCCCAAACAAAGTAAAGCACAATATTCAAATACAACAAGCTATCAAGAAAACCCACAGAAAAAAATGGACTCCTATATCATAGCAAATAATTCTTAACTAGCGATGTCAAAAAAGTAAGAGCCTCTATTTAACTCCTACCATCACTAGTATAAGCTGCACCCATATATACTAGCCTTCAGGTATGTATAGTAACAAAAATTCAGCAATGCTATAACAAGATAGCTAAATTCACCATTAGCCAAACTGTGAAATCCCCACCACTACCTAACTCTGTAACAGTTAGACTGGCTACAACTTCCACTTTAACTCTACCACGCACTTAGCAACTGTTCTTAATATAATCTACAATCCTCAAAGCTGTCTTGCACTCCAAGCTTTCCTGGATCCTCTGCATGATTACTAAACTCCAGAGGCAAGCCCTTATTTACCATCACGAAAGGGTTCGCATCAAGATCTAAGGATGTAATGGTGCCCCTCTACTCTTCCCTCATCAGACCCATTATTGAGTACAATGCACCAATTGGAATGTACCTGGCTAGACATCTCCATCAGCTGGAGAGACCACAGAGGTACCTAACCAAGAGGATTACTGGCCTCAAACAGTTGCTCTATGCAGCACGATTGAAAAAGCTAAGACTGTTCTCTGTTGCATACTGCTTTCTCAGAGGCGATCTCTGTCTAATGTACAGAGCCATGTCCAACCCAGAATTGTTGAACATGCTCCATCTTACCAAAACCAAATCTACTTGAGCTACATGCTCTAGGGATATAAACCTCAACACAACAATGAATAGAACATGCTGGAGGGATAGATTCCCTTCGCAGAGACTTCCCTTACTATGGAACAGGGTCCCAATCTACATAAGACAGAGCCCCTCACTATCACTCTTCAAGAGGAACCTTGATGAGTGGATGGGTAACAGAAAGTTCACACCGGTGATCACACCAACAGCACTACTAGATAGGGGCCAAGGGTACTAGCTGCTAGTACAAGGGTCGAGGGAACTACTAAAGGGGCGGTGAATACCGCACAACGTGGCTGGGCTAATATATGCCTTCGGGCAGATAGCCCAATACCAACCTATGAACCTATAACCAGAGTCCATGACTCTGCTGGTCTGTCCTTGTATATAATTATCTCTCCAAAATCTGGAATACTATCCCTAATCCAATCAAGAACCAACCTATCCATATTCAAAAATACATCTATCCACCCTCAACCCCCTTTTCCCATGTTTGCACATGGGTCAGGGTATCACTTCAACAGTGACAATCATCTACAGCCAAGGTTTACTCCACTGGGTGGCTAGCCCTGCTGCAGTAATTCATCCACAACACACACACACACACACACACACACACACACACACACACACACACACACACACACACACACACACACACACACACACACACACACACACACACACACACACACACACCTCTAGGCAATTTAGAATATCCAATCACACTTACTGCATGTCTTTGGAATGTGGGAGAAAACCAGAGCACCTAGAGGAAACCCACTCAAACACAGGGTTGATATGCAGACTCCACAGAGAACGCACCCCAGCCCAGAATCAAATCAGGCAACCTCTTGCTGTGAAGCGACAATGCTATCTGGTGTACTAAAACTTGTTAAAATAATAAAAAACACTTGGCTTTTGTCTTGCACTTCCCAGGCTCGATTACATAATTGAACAAACAAAATTCTCAATATACATTTCCTGCTGCCTTCTATCCCTTTGCTGTTATTGTCACTTCTGCTGTCTCTGCTTATCCCTGACAAATTTTGCCCACCAGTAAAATTACAAATCGTAGTCAATACTTCCTATGTGTACCGCAACTTCATTGCAACTTTCTTCTTCATTATCTCACCTAACAAGTATACCCACAGTTCACATCCTCATCTTCTCATTGCGTTCTACTATTATCAGCTTGTCTCTACATTCTAACATCCCCCACAGTTCCTCTTAGTTCTCTTAGCCATAAATGGAAAATTGTCATTTTACACTTCTTCATGTATTACTATATAATGACTCTGTCTTTTACTTATGTTAGCTTCTAATAGCAACCTTAGAGTAATTCTATGTCTCTGTGTTCCTGTTGGAATTTTAAGATTTACATTATTTTTGTATTGCATAAATCTGCCTATTTTTGTAACTCAGGGTTTTTTTATCGGGAGTCTCTGCTGAAAAGTGCCTTCCATGGCCTGGATGGACTACCCAGGTCAACAAAACCACTAAATAAATAAAAGGAAATAATATAGGCTATTCTATATTGATTTAGTTCTTGTACTATTTATGATTTGATACAAGATTAACTTGTTAGTGATGTCTTGCTTTTTTAGTTAATATTAGTAAAAGGTTGCTGAAAGGGTCAAGTATTAAATGTGGCTGAACACTGTGAAACATTTTTTGTAGTAACTAAAAGCATCACTTTGGATTCATTTGTACTAATTAAAAGTTTATTCATGTAAAGACATTTCCAGAACTGTTTAAAGTCATATTATAAGGCTGCCTTAAGTGAGGCAAATTACTTGAGGTGATTCATTTGGTGAACCATTAAAGGAAAAGTGAAAAGAGAAGCTGGCTAAGAAGAAAATCTTGGGGCATTCCCTTGGAGAGAATTGCTGTGTTAGAGTGGTTTTGAGCAGAAATAAAGAAAGTCGCATTATTCCACCATTAAGAAGGTCTTGCTCTGTGTTTGAAAGGTTTCCTATTATATGATCAAAGACACATTCTTTCAAATGCGTCTTGATCGAGCTTGAAAGCACGAAATGTTTTAAAGTTTGCTTTTTTTTCTTTTTTGGAACAGTGATTTTTTTTTCCCTGGGAAAAAAAATCGCTGTTCTAAGTGTTTAGGATTGTAAGCTTTTGCTTACATGTGGTCAGTAAATTAGAGTTCGCTGATTTAATATAGACCCATTTGAAACCTTTCTTCTGTATATAAGCTATTGATAAAAGGCTTTTATAGTGCTATAATTAGGGCAGAATCCATGTTGCTTGGAGGACAAAATGTCATTTGTTTCAGTGTACTTGCTTACATTCATTTTCTGAAGCATTTTAGCTAGTAGGCCTATATTAATCATGGAGCACTAAGTGTTAGAAGTGCCAAGGTTGTATGATTTTTGGATCTGTATGAAAGACACTTTGTTTGAGATTATGAGTGCTATAGTCTGCAGTTTGTCCATCCATCTATTATCCCTTTTTCCTATTTTTTACACAAGAGGTCCAGGTGTAACTTAAACAGTGACAATCATCTAGAGCCAGAATAAATCAACAAAAATAGTTTACACTGTTCACTCAAGCACAAGTATAGGATTTGGCATTTGATAGTGCAGGAATTACAATTTCAAAACTGTACATGGTGCTTCTTACCAAGTTCACAGAGAAGCCGGAAATGTTATGGTTGATTATGATAAGAAAACTGGATAGACCTGAGATACCATTTTGTGTTAATTTACTTTTTTCATCTTCCAGCTTTACATTCTGGCTATATAGCTAGATTACCAAAAACATTGCACTTATAAAATTATACTCATACATATGCCAACAAATTGCAACATAAGAGTGGTAAGAAGAAAATATGGGGGCATTCTTTTGGAGAGAATTAGTGTGTAACTGCTGTGTTTAGTGGTTTTGAGCAGAGATAACAAAGAAAGTTGCCTCAGCAGAAAAGCAACATAGTATAGTTTTTCAATAAAAAAAAAAACAAACAATTATTTTGCTTTGCAAACTGATTTAAACTTTTCAATGTGCTGCTTTGTTAGTACATTTGCTTTAAAATAAATAAAGCTGTCAAAAAGCATCTCAAGTTAACAACACAGCTCATTCAGAATGATAGTATAACTTTTCAGCCATTTGTTTTGGCTACAACTAGGCAGAGAGATGAAAAACATATGCTGTATAATAAAATGTAGTTACATGTAATGCCAGTGCACACTGATATAGTGATTGTGTAGTTGCTGTATTCACCTTCCTTATTGATCCAATTAATCATCTAAGTTTAAAAGAAAAAAAGAAAAATACCTTATACTGGTGGTACAGAGGTATAAAACTCTGATTATGGAAATGTTCACCCAAGTACAGGTATTGGCTCTGGCATGTGTGGTGCAGGCATTCTAATTCTGAAACTGCAGTTTGTGCTTCTTATTAAGAAAGATCGACTTAACTCATTACATCTGAGTGACGCCTCCAGGTGCATTTGCATTTAACACCTACTGACACCTCTAGGCATCAAATATTGCTTGTTCATATTTATATCAGTAATTCCAAAACCATGCTATGTACAAAGTTTTAAAAAAATTCTTCTTAAAGCTTACACAATGGCAAACTCAAGTGCGTTAACATTTGGCCTCTGATGCAGGTAAATATATATATGAAGTGTGTTTTTTATGATATCGACTTATAAAGATATACTTTTTTACCATTTTCTAAATATCTGAACAACCAAGTAACACAGACAGAACTTCTTAGCCTCATAAGAAAGATCTCAGCTAGATGAATAAAATGCTGCCAACAGTATGTATGTAACTTGAGTGTTTGCTTAGATAATGCACATTGTTTACAAAATATTATAAACATGAACGTTACTGTGTTTGCTGTGACTTATAAAATTCAGTTAAGACCTACAACCCAAAGAATGCTACCATTATAAAAATTGTTTGTGCTGAAGTGTTTGCAGTACAAACATCCAGAGCTCCATTGAAGGGAATAAGTTAACTTTTATAAATACATACTTGTAGAAGATGTATTTATTCACATATTCAGATTATGTCGCAATGCAAAACAGGCATGAATAACTAAGCAGGGACATATTGCATGACTAGACGGATAGTTGTGTTCAGTGGAGGTAGATGAGGCTGAAGGTAAAAGTGATAAACTAATCAGACTGACATAGCCCAGAGCATACAAAGAAGAACAAGGTAGTGGCCTCATGTCCATCCATCCATCCTCAACCCCTTTTCCTATTTTGTACATGGGATTGGGGTGTCATTTTCCTAGTGACAATCATCTCTTGCTGAGGTTTACATCACCAGGTGTCTAGCCCTGCCATGGCAATTCATTCACACCACTCACTCTTGCACACACACTCATCTACAGCCAATTTGGTATGTCCAATTCTCCTACTGCATGTCTTTGGAATGTGGGAAAAAAACAGAGCACCTGGAAGAATCCCAAGTGACCACAGGGAGGACATGCAGACTCCATACAGAAGGCAACCCATGTGAGAATCGAACCAGAGAACTTCTTGATATGAGGTGACAATGCTAACCTCTGCACCACAGTGCTCAATGGCCTCATGTCTCATTAAGTAAACCTAATCTGAATATGTATTAAAGATACAGAAGCTATTGTGGGCACCAACAACACTTCCTCTGGCAGGCTTAATCTTTGTGCTTCAAAGAAAAAAATGCATAGGCCATGTGAAAGACCAATAAGTGAGTATGTACCATATTATTTCCATGGATTGGTTTGAAAGAGCTATACATAAATGCAGGGTCAGATCCAGTACAAGATGACCTAGGCAGCTGTCTAGGGCTCAGCACTGTCTTGGGGGAGGGGGGGGGCAAGCATGCAAGAAATATTAAAAAATAATATTTTTAGAAAGTCTAAACTGGGCATTCTCCTCTGCATGCAGTCTTTGATTTGTTCTGAATTGCAGGATCCAATTTCATTAGCAAATGCTTTGAGCCGATGAGACTAGAGCTGTGAAGCACAGCCAGTGAAAAACTTCCAGGAATTGGCATGAGTTTGAAATCTTTACCAGAGAACAGGCACAGTATTGATTCTTTTTTTTTATAATCTGGTAAAGTCAGAACCAACTTTTCTCCTCTTTGTCAATTCAGGCAGTGGGACACATCACTGGTTCTCTTCTTTTTTAATCTGCAAAGTCCAGGTGGAGATATAACCCAGATTAACTTTCCTCCTCTTTTAGGACAGGCAGTAGCAGGCAAACAGGAGCAGTCACACTGAGTGCAATTGAGGTAGCTTCAGACAAATAAATGAAAGCGATGGAGGTAGCAGATGAGGTAACACCAGCAGATAAACAAATGGGAGTGTTTGTGTGTGTGTGTGTGTGTGTGTGTGTGTGTGTGTGTGTGTGTGTGTGTGTAAGTAAACAAATTTGAATAGCAGTAGATGAATGAACGGGAGCTGTATATGTTCTTTGGATGTGATACTTGGTTTACTTGTTCTATTGAATGTTGATTTATTATTTAGATGTGAACAAATTGGACAGCATGAAGTCTACAAGTTTAATGACTGTTTGAACTTTAAATACATTTTTAATGTAGCTTGCCTTTTTTTGCAGGCACACAGGTGTGAACTGTACTGTTTTTAGGTTACAACAATTATCTGCTACTAGGTCCATGAGTAAGGCTATGAGGTGTTAAATAGCTTTTTCTTGTAGTACAAGGTTTGATTCACTCAGGCTTCATTTGTCTTCTATGTAATTCTGAACTGTTACTTCAGCTAGGGTTACCACCTGTCCCACTTTGCGAGGGACAGTCCCTCTTTGGGCAGTTGTGTCCTGACAAAAAATATTAAAAATGGCAAATGTCCTGAGATTGTAGGACACAATTATGTCCCATGTTTTATGTAATAGTTGCATAAAATAGTTATTTCTGTATCTAAAATACCTAAATGTTACAAGAAACAGAATAAGCAACTAAACTGCTATAAGAATAAGCTTTTATTTAGGCAAAAAGTTAAGTTCTATCCTTTATACTGACCATGGGTATGTGTTGGCCTGTAAAATCTGATGTGTTAACTTCAACAGACAGTTTTCCTCAGCTGCTCTTAAAAATGGGCAGTCATGTTCAGTGGGCTGTCCCAGGCTGTTAGCAAATGCATTACATGTTTCTCTTTTGAATTCCTGCACCATTCACTTAGGCACTAATTAGTACTTCTCTCTATATTAATTGAGTAATGAATCACTGCACATCTCTTGTATTTTAATGGGTTGCCAGATGCATTTTCAATAAATGTGAGTTTCAAGAGAAGGTAAGTTTACTAACTGTCATGCTATGCTGTTTTCAATGCAAGAATGTTTTATTTTTTTTGTTTAAAAATGGCAATACATTTTAAATGAAATCTAAATGTCAGTCATACCCATTTGTTCATGATTTGGCTGTGTTTACTATGGAGGTTGTGTGCTACAATACAGCATTTTTAGCCATAAATAAAGGTCAGAACTGTACCAAGTTATGTCAAAGGTGATATTCATGATGACAGAGAAACTGTAGGGATGTCAAGAATCAGATGTAGGTTTCCTGCGAGAAAGAAAAAACAGTGTTATTTGCAGTAATAGTTTTGATCTTTGTATGTCTTGTAGGTTGTTGAGCAAAACATGCTGAAACAGTTATATTGCTTTTGTTTTTCTTTATTTGTTGCATTAAATAATGAATAACGAATTAATTCATTAACAGCTTTGCATTGTGTAATATACTCCAAAAGGGTTGCATTTTACTAATCTAAGCATGTTGTATTTAGTAATATGTTTTGCAGTGCCTTCTTCACAGCCTCCCGAAACCGCAAAGGTATTGACATTTGTCAGGACACATACTCTGCATTATTTGGAATGATGATCAGAGCCATCTGACCTTTGTCATCCATTATGCAGTCATTGTTGCATATAACTGTGATACAGTCTTTTATACAATTTCAGATTGTAAAGAATTTTTTAATTCATTTAAAATATGTTACTCTGATAGTTGGAACAGAGGAGCAGAGGACTAAGACCATATGAGCTGCTACCTTTAGCTAAGGTGCAGGGTTTGAGTCTTTTCACCTACATTTACCTCCTATATGACATTGAACAAGTCACTTGATCAAACAGTGCTTTGGAGCAGGCAGCAATTTGGGTCGGTTCATTAAAGTTCTCCAGCACTGCATGCATAATTACTATGAACCTGTTGTTGTTTGTCATCCATTCCCTACCACATAGCTGATTAGTTCAAAAAAATGTTTTAGCAGTATCACCAGCACACCAAACTTTTAATGCACCATATGCAATTTATTCTTCAAGGGCAGCAGGCATTGTATTTGTAGATGAGATACTGAAATGCATAAGTTATTTTTCTTAATGTGGAATGTAGATGGTTTTTACTTCTGCAAAGAGAGTATATACTGGCTTAGCATATGTTATCAGGTGGTCAATATTTCTTATTTTTCATAAATGCTCTTTTACTTAAACTGTGCTGATATGGCTGGATCTTATGCCACAGTGCTAGAGATCATTCTTCAGTTTCATGTAGATCATGCAAAGCTAGCAAAAAAGTATGTGTGATTTTATTTCTTCATAATAATACAGGGTGCACACAGACAACATAGTGGCTTTGACTGCTTCTGGGGTGCTCTCAGTGGATAAAAGTATATTGTTCTCTTATCTGGTCATGTTTTAATAGTCTTTAATCTGTCTCTGTATGAAGTGTGTGCATACATGTGCGCGCGTGTGTGTGTGTATATATATATATATATATATGTGTGTGTAAGTGTGCAGTAAGATGGAATACTTTGGTTATTGTGTGTTTATGTGAAATGCATTTGAAGTACGTGACTTTTGGTCATTATTAATTTATTTTCACACAGGCATCTGAGAATGATGCCATCAACAATGTGTCTGTAATTACTGTGTTTGGGGGATATCTGTGGATAAAGATTACTGATCCTGCTGAGCTGATAAAAGTTAACTCATCATACTTTTGTGTAAGGTAAGTCAGAATACTTTTACTGTGGCCATTTTATCACAATCAGATGTTTGATGTGTTCACAGCCAACACAATGGCTGTAATTGAGTTTAGATAGACTGTAATGGTATATATTTGAGTGGCCTTTTATGGCTGAAATGTTCTGAAATTTGTACATTTGTATTCATTGGATCATACATTGTTCACTGGGAAAAATGTTCAAAACTACAAATTTAAATCATACTAACAAATATTGCTCTATTAAATAATAAGGAAGATTAATTAAACTTGTTAAAGAATGCTTGCATTTATGCACAGTTCTACAAAAGTGTGTGCGGGACATGGTTTGAATGCAGCCCTAGGCCAAATTCACCACTGGTCAAAAGCATTTTCAATGACTAAGTTTCATTTAATTTGCAATGAATGTGAGTTTCAAGAGAAAAGAAGTTTACTATTGCTCATGCTAAGTCTGTTTTTCTCAATGTGACTGTTTTGTTAAGCATATGGGTATTAGTGTTTGTCTTCTAAAATGTGAATGTTTTTTTTAATTACATCCAAATCTCTGTAATTGTTGTAAAAGTAAAGAAGGAAATAGTGTGCCCACTAACAGGTTTGATCGGTTTTTATTGTAATTGGGGGATGCTAGAATGGCTGAAGGGTCCTGGTCCATTACCCTGCCTAGGGACCCATTTGACCATGATCCAGCTCTACAAAAAAGAAGGAAAGGGCAAAGCATGCACTGAAAAATTCAACAGGATCACAGTAAAGTAAACTCAGGTTCACAGGAAGGTGAGATACATTTCTGTGGGGAATGACAGCCCCCCCCCCCCCAATTTTATGTAAACTGAGAGAAAAGGGGTTTGATTAAAGATGAGGAGGTGAGAGCAAAGCAGAGCATGGAGGGTATGCAGAGGGACAAAAACAGAGTTGTAACCATGCAAGCAAAGTTGTATCTACATACAGAAGTAAGAAATGTAGGCTCCACATAGACAGGCAGAGGGTAGACAAATGGCCTGAAAGAACAACCATGGAGAACTCTTGATGTGGGGCCTTAAGCTAAGACAGGCACACCCCAGATAGTGCAGTAGCTGCTTGACATTTCTAGGTGGTAACCTTTTTTTTCTTCTTCTTCTTTCAGAACTTGATTTTGATAATGATTTTGAATGGTAGTGTGCATGGCATTGCCCAGTGGTGCCAATATTTTATTCTTCTTAACCTACAAGGCAGTAACTGTTTCTAGGCAATTATCAGTGGGTTTTCACCACCATGCACTTACAACAACATAAAATGACAGTCAGAGAATTGCTTCCTGTGTAGCTCTATGCCCATATATACAAAGCCTACCTGCATGGGTAGGCATACTTCAGCATAAGTAATTACAGAACAAATGTATGCCTTACATCACAGAGGCACTATTGTGAAACATAGCATTTCAAACATACGGTCAGAATGTAGTGTCATTTGTATATATATGTCGCGCAGTTTAGGTTTTGTTTGCAATTGTTGTGGCGTATCTACTATATTAGATGACAAAATGCACAGGAATTAAACAAGAACGGTAGACTTTTATTGCAGCATGAAACATTGACTAGTAGCACAGAAGCAGCAATTGGTCCTATTAATATGAAAATCTAACCATGAATGACCTCTCATATCGGTAAAATCCGTATGGTAATAGTAGTTTTCAGTACAATTCTTGTCTGAAACATACAACTTGAGTTGTAGACAGGTTAAGTAATGCATCTACATGCTGTATCAAACCAAAGATATTCCATTGCAACAGGACTTGTACCCTCTTCCGTTCTACTCTGTCTTAAGCTGTATTGCACCATTGCCATATACCTGTGTGCTCATACACAGGACTTGACAGTAAAAACACTACTAGATTAGTAGAAACATTACTGGTCAGGTCTACTTTGGCCAGAAAACAAACACATGCACACTTCCTAAGTACTTCTCTCTCTTTCCACCTGTCCCAAACATGGTGTTGTCATCTGCCATGTGTTCATCTGCTTGGGACACCCACTCATTTTCCTCTTGGCCCCATATTCATGCCCTCTGTTTCACCCATAAGCTTTTGAGAGACCCTATAATTCTGTCAGGAAAATATTTGTGTGTTGCACACCTTAATAAGGAACTGGATACCTCCATGTCATCATATCAGCTCTTCACAGTGACTACCTATCCATATTCAAGTGCTGAATTCCCATGCTAACATATGTGTGTTTGAGCTTCCACGCTGTACCCACATATTACCTGCACAGTAATATCATCTATTCTGTTCCTGGGTATATGCATGCTCATCAAATGTGGTGGAAGGCAGAGGATAAATAAATTTAGCAGTACCAAGAGGTCATTCTATAGGCATGAAGGACACATTGTTAATGCCTGTTAGGTAGCAGGTGGCAATGCAAGTGTCATCAGAACTGTATGTATGAGACAATGGTCCATAATGTGATTACCATGAGTGAGAGAGAGAGAGGTTATGTTGCAGCAATTTTAAAAGCATTCCAATGATATAATAAGGTAGACCTCAAAGAATGCATGCAACACATTGCTAATATGGATTGTAAATGGAGGGAGGACCACCCTTGCAATTCTTGCGTGATGACAATTAGGAAACAGGTATCTTAGTAGTGAACAAATGTTTTGGAAGTGCTGAGATATTAAATATTTGACATGTAGACAAGCTGGGTTAGTAGCCATTCCACATTTGTTATACAGTGGTTTTACACTGACTGATGTGAGGCAACACACACTGACCACTGCATACTTGTACATAGTTATAACAGATGAACAGAAGCAGAGAACTGCCAACACTTGAAAGCATCTAATAATTTGCTGCATGCATCTACCTGACATTTACAGGCATTCCAAAGGGTATCACGGCTTGTTGGACAGACACTTTCATATTAATATTTCACTGGCTGTGTATTTACAAGACTGCTATGGTGAGACCTGTAGAAGCTGGACAAGGACAACAATATGAGGTCAGCACCTGCACATGGTCTGATGATGATGAAGCCAATACACAGATTGACCAAAAGTTCCAGGATATATTTACACTGTCAGCATCCCCTTGTGCAGAAGCACTACCCATTATCTAGGATGATACTTTGCCCACACACCTGCTATCCTAGAAGATGCACAAATTGCATTTCAACATTCTCGACAAAGATTGACACTGTGTCTGACACTTCTATTGATGCCACTGGGCCTGTCATGGCAGGGCACTTCATGACAATAACATGTGGATACACATTTTACAGCAGACTAGCAGACATGCAAGGCACTAGCCACTAACAAAGCTAGACTCATTCATGTGGGAGTCTCCATGAATCAATCCATAAACATCAGAGCTATAATCCAGGAATGGTCTACGTTTACCAGCACTGTCCTGGAAATGGCTGGTATGATGCAGTACCTTCAGGACGATGTCATCCAGTACTGTCAGTACCTCAGGGAAGACAGTGGAGTTTAGGGAAGATACCATGATTGTACTACTGTATTTTATGGTGGTTCACATTTTATCCATGTCAGCCTCTTTTTGCATTTTAACTGACACCACCATCAGAGCCTGTACTCCAGTATTGAGTGGGGATGTTTGCATACTCATAGTGGCTATGTAGGATGGCCTTCTCATGAATAACAGTGTGCAGCCACCATGTTTGGGATGTCACCACACCCCATTCCATGCTGAGGACAGACACTCCTCAGAGCCGCCTGGTTTTGGGCATCATTTTATTACACCCCCTATAATTCCTGTTCCATTAATTCTGCAACATCTGTGTTCCATGGTTCTGTTAGACCAGTGATGCCTCCATCACAAGAGCATGGGTGCATAGTCACTCCATGACATGCTTTGAAGTGGCTACACTGCAAGAGTTTGTACTAGATCGCATATTCAGTCACCAGAGGAAATCATCAATAACATTGATGACCTTCCTCCCTATGACCTATGTCATTACTTCTTTTAAAGATTAGCCCAACCCTTCCTGGTTATGTAAACAGTCATGTTCTGTATGTCCCTAGGCATGTGTGTGAAAGATACTGTGACATGCACAATACATCTTCTTGCATAACATAAGTGGAGATTTCTGATGCACAGTGACTTAAACATATGCTCTCCATTCTAGCTTGTATAGTACACTGCATGCATCATATTGTTCTGTGTCAAAACACATGCCATTGTGTATATGTGGTAACCCACAGAGTTGCCGATGATGTCCCATCATGTGCACTGTCATATACTGTATACAGCACTATATGAGGAGTGTGGCGTGGCTGCTGGTTGCTGTCCATCACCATCAGTATCCTCACTACAGGTTGTTGTAGAGGAAATTGCAATGGGTCCTGCTATTGTAGCTGTGGTGAATCTTGTTGATGATGGCCAGTTTTACTACTTTCTATGGACCATATTATGAAGCATGCTGCAAAATGATGTCAGGCTGTGAGACAGCCATATTGCAGTGCCCCATCAGATGTATCTGGTAAGCAGCACTTCATCTAATGGGATCCTGGTTTGAGCATGGGCGGTGTTACACTGATATTTAATCAAGCTTTGTAAGTTAACAATGTCTTTTATCAACTGGAACTCCAGCAGGGAATTCTACATCCCATAAAACAGATTAGGAACATATTGGCAGAGACAAGGATGTGAGATGTGTACTACTGTTTGTAGCATTAGAAAAGTAGGTGTACAAGAATGCTTCCACTTTTGTACTGGGTACTCCTGTCAGATGTTGCCTAGCAGGATATGTGGGAAGAATGGTCAGTGCCAGGATGCTGTGCAGACACATGGGTTATGCACTGCAATGTGTTGCATAGTGCTTTGTAGTTGAATTGTAATATGATGTTTGTGGACACAATTGGTGTCTTTATTGAAACACGTGCCCAATCTGTGGCTCCATATCATTATAGGGAAGTGAAATATATAACAGCCATGCATGGCGGTGGTGATCTCTCCTGCTTTGTTGACAAAGCAGATGAAATCTTCCATATATTTCTGTAATTTCTTGAGGGAAATGTAGAGTATACCATAGACTGAAGGCTGTAATATACCCAGTATATTCCTAGTTTGTTTCTAGAAGGTCTCTGCAGCTAGAAATGATAAGAGCATCCTTCTTATCCACTATTATAGGAAGTGCACACATTCCCTCACTTACAGTTTGTGGCACTGACAGGTCAAACAACATTAATTTAATGTCTATGTCACTGTCTGCTCAAAAATGGTCCAGGAGCTGATGGTCTGTCTGCAACCTAGAGTAAAGTTAGCCTTTGCCAGTTCTATTTCATAATGTGTAATAAAGATACAGAAGCTAGTTTGAGCCCCACCAGCACTTCCTCTGGCAGGCTTAAGCTGTGCACCTCAAAGAAAAAATGCATAATCCATTTTAGAGGTATAGCATGCCACTGTGTAGAACACCTGGAAGAATGTTAACAGTGGTAAGTTAACTCATTCTCTCCAATGGGGTCCCGGAAGTTTGCATTGTAACTTCCACTGGGTGGATCCGAAGATTTTTGATAGAATCAGAATATGTGATCACATTTTAAATAAATGTTCAGTCTCTGGAACAATAGGGGGTTACTAAAGAAGTGTAAATAGCAAAGTCTTCACCACAAACTATTTTTATAGTGGTAGTATTCCTTAGGTTCTAGGTCTTAAACTAGATTTTATAAGACACAGTAATACAGTAACTGTTATGTTTGTGATATTTTGTAAATAGCTTACAATAGCTCAGCAACCACTCAAGTTACACACATACAGTCAGCAGCATTTTGTTCATCCTGTTTTGAGCTTTTATATGAGGATAAGCAGTTCTGTCTGTACTATTTGGTTGTCAAGATATTTAGAAACATGTGAAATTTATGACAATATCAATGAATATTATATGAGCAACAATTAATATCCATTTATCTGCACTAGAGAGATGCCAAACATCAATACAGCTATGTTCGCCACTGTGTAAACTTTAAGTTGACATCTTTTAATACTTTGTATGTAGCATGGTTTTGGAATTATTAATGCAAATATAAACATGCAATATTAGATACCTAGAGACAGTGGGCTGTAACTGTAGAAACATCTAGAGGCATCACTCAGCTGTAATGTATTAATGTGCTGAACAATAATAGCTACTGCTCCAAGCATAGTCTTTCTAGAACATCAATACATTTCAGTGTGCCTTTTAGGTTTATATTGAAAATGCAACTGCCTGCATGAGTTGGAACCTGATGACTTAAGAATCATGACCTTCTTTCATCATTCATCACTTGCTTGTAATTATGCATCATCTGAATTCATCTTCATTTGTTTGTCGTTATATGGTCATTTTCATACTAAATTTTGGTTGAATGATTTGTAGTGCTATGTTGGTCTATGAATCACTGCATATATGAGGATTCCCAATTTGGCTTTAAAATTAAGCTGTGTAGTAAGTATGCAAGCCAGTAAAGCAAGTGCATTAATTCTTGATATACATTTTCATTAAGGGTCAGATTTTTTTGAACTTCTTGTCTTCAAATAATTGCTGGTCCATTTCTTACAGTGTATGCATTTGTTTAAATGGCAGCTTTATTGTTCTTTAATAAAATCTGAATTTCACACAAAGGCATAGAACATAACATGAAGCTGCACAAGGGTTGGACACCTAGCTCATATACGAAGGCAAGGTGTTAATTAGAGCCTATAGATTTTATTTCAGTAAAAAGTAAGGCTTTAGTACCGAGCATGGGAGCAGTAAGCTAATTTGTGAACCATGTAGAATCCTGATGATAGTATAATCAGCTTGTTTCCTAATACATTGATTAGTACGTATTGATCCCTTTAATAATCACTAGGGCTATGAGTACAGTCCTTGCAGATGTTACCAGCAGAAAATACAAAATCAGCACTGAAGAATCTTGATGTTTATATAACTGAAGGGAATTATTAACGATTTTTGTTGTAGAGAAAAAAATCCTTATCTTGACATGTATTGCTCTTACACTGAAACTGCAATTCATTACATGAGAAAGTGTGGATAGGACCGTTGACCCCTTCCAAGTGATTGATAGCTATACACCAAACTACAGCAATGGAAAATGATTCTGCAAAACCTAATGCCACCTTGAATAATAAGACAGAGAGATGAATTTAAATTTCTGCAACAAATAAGAGCTACTTTGTAACCTTGGAAGAGGTAAAATAGTAGTACTAGTTTGCTTTCCTTCTTTGGAATGAAAACATGACCAAATAGCAAACTAATTAGAGCTGAGGACATGGTATGGCATAAGTAACTTTTTTACATCTATATATGTATGCATATATAGAAAGATGAATGTACATATGTATTTATTTGTGTGTGTGTGTGTGTGTGTATATATATATATATATATATATATATATATATATATATATATGTATGTGTGTTTGTGTATGTATGTGTGTTTGTGTATGTCTATATATATATATATATATATATATATATATATATATATATATAGTGACTTACAGCCTGTATCATTAGAAAAGTGTTTTGAATTTGGAAATCCAATCAAAATACTTTTGCATTGCCTTCTGCAAAACTAGGGAGTATAAACCACTGTACTAAATGGGAAAAAAGTTGCTGTATCACCGTTAACAGGCTAGAAATGCCCATTTTCATAGTTTACAGAGTAAAATATTTAAAGTCATTGTGGATTATAATTTAGTTTGGAGAGCAACAATAAACTACACAGATGTGTGGGATTTCTTCAGTAATGATGATAAAAAATATATATATATATATATATATATATATATATATATATATATATTTTTTTTTTTTTTTTTTGAAGATATTTTCCATCTAGTTATATAATCAAGAAATTTGCCTATAGGGTTTAGATTAAAAACTGGTAAAATATAATGTTGATTAAATGTCAATGCTGCACATATTTTTTATCTTTTTATCTAGCTATTAGTCTCCACTCTCCCAGCTTTTTCAAATGTTGTCCTTTAGTTGAGCTACTATAACTATATGAATGTTTGCTGTCTAATATGATGCTTTTCATCCCACAACTTAACGGAATTTTGAATTTGCCATTAGTAGCTTGGAAAGTTAAAGGTATGTAAATGAATATATATTTTATGTTAGTAAATGTGTCATAAACAATGTAGTGGTAGTAGGAACGTAGATATACATGCAAAACTTAATTATTTTATATATATATATAATTATTTTTTATATTAAAATTATTAACTTTAAGGAGAGTCACTGAAATTTACCCACTGTCTTTATACTAATTTAAAAATGCATGGGTTGCTTTAAAATATGATGAATATTCCATTGGCAAGAGGCCTAAAGATCAGTGCAGTACCACTGTTGCAAGTAAGAGAAGCCCATGGCAGTCATTAAAGTCAAACCAACAACACTGTGCAATCCATGACGTCTGTTATGAACTTCTGAAAATGCTGTGGATTTAGTGTCTGAATTAATGTTTAATTTTTGCAATGGTTACACCCAATAAAGTCAACTTTTAAACTAAGTGACTTTGTCAAGCCTTCTGTCAGTGCTTGGAAGTTTCTTTTTTAATTGAGAAAGAAACAGTTGAACAGATATCACTGAGTAGCTGTGTATTAGATTTTGCTGTAGTAGAGATAGACTTCTTACTTTTAATCAAGAATATTTGCAGTCAGTGGATATATTTGGTAGTAACAGAAGAACAAATAATACATGGAGGTGTTTCATTGGCATTAGCATTATGTGTAAACATTAATTAAAAAAATCATGAAACCCATGTTGTGTTCCAAAGCAACAAACCTTTATAATTCACAGACAAATGATCCTCTGTAACAAAAAATCAGTGTTTGTGATATATAAAGGCTTGTTGCTTTGGAGCACTACCTGGGTTTCATGATTTTTGGAAATTATCGTGACTGAGTTCATCAACAAAGTTTTAAGACAACTAGTTTCTCTGTTTTGTATTTAATATTTGCAGCTACGAGATAGCTGCAATCAGTACCATAACAAATTGACACACACAACTGTTATTTATTTTATATGTTTGCTTTTCTTATTGTGAGTTTTTTCTTTTCTTCTGTACTACATTGTATTTTGAGATGATGTCTTATATTTTGTAAATAGAATTCCCTAATCAGATTAACAAATTATAACAAAATGAATGTCTATTGCCTTTGAAATGATTAACAAGAGCATCTTTATCTTTTATATCAAAATCAGACAAAGCACTTTGGTCAAATTTGCATTTCTTTATTTATTTGGTATACGTTTATGAACTTAATGACACAGCATCATCAGTCTTTCTGGAAAGGTTCATGGAGAAGTAATCAACCAGATACATGTTAAATAGGTTGCCAAGAATATTATTACATAGGATCAGATTGGAGTATTGGAAATCTTCAGGATTACAGTATAGCCTTCTACTATTTTGCCATAAAATAAAATATTTAATGAAGCAATTATATGTTTTTTTTAGGTAGTCATGACAAGGACTTGGGAACAGCATAGTTGATGAATTTTGAAAAAATAATCAGCAGTTGTCTTCCTAATATCTATTTTAGATTATGTATACAGATATAAACAACGTGTGCCTCAAACACATAACTATGGAATCCATAGAGGATTTGAATATAATATGCTGTTATTTAACTTTAAGAAATACATTTTGATCTGAGTTATCTAATCTTTCAGTGTGCTATTATGGGTGTCCTAACTTTCGCTGACAGATTTTTTCATTGAAACATCAAAAGCTGAAAAAAAATCAGTTGTTTGAAAATCACGGTTTGTGAGATCACAGAACAGTGAAGTTCAAGAAATTTGCCCTTTTCCCACATAGTGTGATCTCAAAGTTGGTAAATATTATTAGCAGGGGGTAGGGGGGGGGCAAAAACATGTATATATTTTTTTATTTTTCTTATGTGTGGATTGAGCATTTTTGTTTGATTATTAGATATTAAATGTTTTTTTTTTATTTTCAGTTTAATTACTATTTCCATTATTTTATATCTCACAGAAGAAAACTCTATGCTTTCTACCTATCCATTTTTCTTCCTTCCATTTGTTTCAGTTTTGCTGTGTTTCTTTTTGACATGAGAGAGCTTCTTTAATGGCCAATATTTCTAATAAATATGGCTTTGGGTTGGTTCCATATGTATTTATGAAAACATTGCTTTGTAGTTAGCTTTTTGATCTATTAATTTTTCATCTTGTTTTGCAGTGCTATTTCAATTTTTTAAACTTATTTACATCTGTAACACTTAAGTATAGTCATGTAAAACAGTATTTTAAATTTCACAAGTAAAGAAGCATTTTTTTCTTGTCTGTTCATTTTAAATTAGTTCATCACATTTAAATTATTAATTATGGCACTAAATGCTTTGAATTCTCTGCAGCAGTTAGCAATATTATTTTTAATAACTGGAAAATTTCAAAAAGTTGCCCTGAGATTTTAAAAGTGGTTGGAGACAATTATGTTTTTGTGAAAAAGAAAGGAGAAGTTTTAAAATTATTTTCAAGCACAGTTAATAGCTCCTTCTATCCAGTGTGTAAAATGAGGAATGTTTAAATGTTTTAACTGCAATCTATGCAATTATTTCTTTACTGATGCCAGTGAAATTTGTATTAACTATTATAGCATTTCCTTTAAGGGATGTTACACATAAAAATGTAAAGTTGTGATGTATTTTGTGGTATGCTTGCCCTGTAAATCCTTTTATATGGGGCGTGCCACTAGAGAAGTGTATAAGAGAATGTTCAAGCATAGACATGCATTGTTGGTAGGGGAGAAGAAAAATGCACTGGACAAGCATTATAAATTTAAAAATTGTAAAGTAGATATCAAGTTTTAAGTTTTGGATGATGTGAAAAGCTACAATAGAATTCCACTGGTTTTGAACATTCATGAGGGTTTTGCTGCCTTTCTGAGATGGAAGAGGTCAAAGCATTAATTAAGTCATTAATTGTTCTATGTCATGTGACTTTTTATCTATTTAAGTGAAGGTGTGTATTGCATTATTCAGTCTGATGAAGTCTTGGATTGACAGATGAAAGTGCTTACTGTTTAATGTGCATGTGTATTAAACTTGTTTGGTTATATTTTATTGTCCAGCTTTTTCTTAGTTTGTGTTATTTAGTTAGTTCAGTTCAACTGCTTTTATTTTTAATATTTGTGTGTAATGTCTGGAAGGACATTTGATTTTAGAAGATTGCATTTAAAAGCCACAGCAGGTGTGGGTCTATATGTCTGTTCATACCATGTGTAGCGGGTGCAGTGTGTGTGTGTGTGCTACTGATAATATGTTTGGAGGTTTTTGTGTTGCTAATAAGCGAGAACTTTGCCTCCTGTGACATTGTGTAAGTACATCTCTCAATTACCATATCAATTTGCTTAAGAATAAGATATTTGTCAGTAATCATGATACTATTACTACATTGCTTAAGTATAGCCAAATCCACTAAGATGGCTGCAGATTTAGTAGGGAAGTAGAAATCCATGGTTATAGATGCTTAGTTTGTGTTTTTATACTACTTAATCATACAGGAGGGGTTAACAACTGACTGTTAGATTACTTGTAGGGCTGAGCTCCTCAACACAACAGCCAGTTGATCATTCCACAACTAGATACTTGAGAGATTTCTGAAGTAGTCATTTACAGTGGAAATTTAATTTAAAGTACTTGTTACTATACTGAGCAGTATAAGGCACAGGTGCATGATAAGCTGCATCATACATACATGACATAATAGCAGCACAGAAAACTGGAGCAATAAACAAAATGGCCTACTATCCATTTACCAAATTGCACTAAAGGCTGACCAAATTAATTCACAGCTGAGAGACAGATCCAGGCTACTGCTCACTGTCACTGGAATGGCAGACCTATTCCCTTTTAATTTGCAATTTCTTTAGAAGGTCCAAAAGTGCATAAAAACCGCAATTAAATACTAGCAACAAATACAAAGTAGAAATTACACAGTAGTGCTGCCTGGGATGTTTCTTAAAAAAGTGTAGATCCCAGCAATCAATGAACAGTACAATATTATGGACAGTTAAATAATTTAACATGCAAAAATGAGAAAATAAAGCAAAATTAAAGTAGTCACACTCTTACACAGTTAGATGAACTATAAAATGATAAAATAAAGCTAATCTCTATCTTTATTGTTTAATAACATCATGGCAATAGGGTGAGCCATTTTCATCTGCAGACAGCTGCTATGCCCAGCAATTATAGCCACATTTTGTCCATCACAGACATTTGATTGTGATAAAATAATAATAATTGCCAGAGTAACGTATCATGTTTTATTGTCGTTACTGTTATTAAAAGAAAAACACAAAAGCTGCAGTAAAGAGTTGCAATGCACATCTGACAGATGCACACAAGATGCACCCGTCCTGCATAGCCAAATTAATAACAGGTAAAAATGAGCAAATTGCATGAGGGCAAGTTGTTGTAATCCATACAGAGACAACATAATGCCAAAAGCAGTAATATCCATTTTCTCAATGGAGGATAACTCACACATTTGGTCATAATAAATACTAATGGCTTCATAACTGTATTTCAAGTTTTTCTCACAAAAACACACAGCAGCTACACTACAAAACTCCAACTTACTTCAGACAGTTTCATACAAATCTTATAATGCCAGAATAATGACTGACAAAAATGAGCAAATGAGTATAAGTTAATGCCATCCACAGTAAGACATCTAGCCCTATGAAGCATTTACAGCCTCTTAAAATTTGTTCACCTCCAATGTCTGAATGAAATAAAAATAATAGCCATAGTAATGCGTTTCAAGTATGTGTCATGCAAGGACAGAGTGGCGCCAGTAATGTTTTTCAACTTATTTCACACACGCAGAAACAAAATCAGATTAACTACTATTTTAGCTGAATAGATGAGAGATTAGGTTACTTTCTCACAAAGATATGTCGCCACCTCATTGTAGTAGTTATAAGCACATTTTAACAGCATGTATCATAGATGTTTGATTCAAATAAATCTACTAGTCAAAATAATGTACTTGAGCTTTACTTCAAATAGTCACCATTGAAAAGAATCAAACGTATTTCACATAAATGTAAACTAATCCTGTAAAACAAGACCAATAAATATTTAATTTGAACAGATAACCATATGATGTTCTTTCATTTACAACCAGCCAAAACATCTACCTAGTAGTTTCAGACAATTTGTTGACCGAGTACATCAAACATAGCTGGCTATGACAAAAATAATGTTAATAGTAAATGCATTAGCTTTGGTTCAACCAGTAGAAGCAATAAAGTATTTCAAAGTACTTCATAAAATTATAATTTGTCCTGCAAACCCAGAACAGTGAACAAGTGAAAGCAGCCAGTTATAGTTTTCTTCCATAAACATCACTTGTACCCAGCTGTGATAGCTAATTAGCTGTCTGACAACAGGTCATATGTCTTACTGTAATAAAGTAAATAAGCGCAGAAGTAAATAACTAAATGAAATGATTGCCACACAATAAATATGACACAAATACAGTTTTTATTCCTAGCACCCACAGCACACTATTCCACCCTAGAAAGCTATCTACTGTTCAGAAGTGGTTGCCTAGCAGGATTAAAATAAATGCAAACAAATAAAAAACAACCCACCTACCCCCACTACTCTTCTGTACTAAAACCATCACATGTAAGATTTACTTTTTTTGCCATCCCATGATCCAGGTAACTCACGTAATGGCAAGGACTAGAAAACTCCTCAAATTGATTGGTCTGGCCTGCCTCTTTTATAGTACTAAAAATGTTTTCCTGTGGTGATCAGGAGTGCAGCAGGCTGTTTTGTCTATCTGTTTGACAACGTGTGCCATAACTCTCATTCTCTTAGAGCAAGAAATCTAGACAAAGCCAAGAATAATGGGGGACAAAGGCCCAAAAATAGGGACACTTTTTAAATATTGCTCTTACAAACTTACAAACTTAGAAAGTTGATAAAATAACATGTTTTGCGTTATTATGAATTTTCTGAAGGATATGAAGTCTGAGAATACAATGTCTGCCAGCCATTATTTTATGACTTCACTGCTCAATGATTTTCCAGTAAACTACAATTTTTTGAGAAACGGACCAAAAATATGAGTAAAAAATCTGGACATTCTGTGAAAATCTGGACAGTTAAGAGCTGTGTGTGTCCTTTTACCTATCTCTGTCTGTCTGTCTATCTATCTATCTATCTATCTATCTATCTATCTATCTATCTATCAACAGTGTTTCCTCCTTCAATCAGCTTGTAGCACAACTATTTATCATATCTGGAACTGCAACAAATAACTCCTGCCCTGGCTGTGGGCTACATGGGTTCATAGTTAAGTACTAGGCTGCCTGCTCTTGTGGGCCATTTTAAGCACAGGCAGCTTTCCTTTCATGATCAAAATAACCTATGTCATTTGGTTATAGATTAGCATTATCCATCCCATGATTGGAAAATTGTATATTATTTAGTTGGATCATGCCATAAATAATTTGAGTGGAATAAAGTATTTAGGAACAGCCTTGGTCCGTTAGTAGACAGGGTGTAGCCCTGGTGTAAATCTTCTGTTTCCCATCCATAGATATAAGTTGCATTTGATTATGGACATGAACTTGATTTTTTGTGGCTGGGAAGTTTGTTCCACAGCAGCTGTATCCTCTGCGAGATAGGTCTGTCCCTTCAAACTGTTCTGTTGTTGCAGAAGAGGTTTAGATCCCTAGAATGAGTATTTCTGATGTTATTTTACTTTCTGATATGCTATAAATCCATCATTGTTGGTATGGAGTATGCCTTGTATGCCAGACACAGGCCAGCTCTTAGCAGTCTGTAGGATACCTAGTATAGTGACAGGGTTTTGACTCATTCCATGTAGGACATGTTGCTCAGGCCCTGTATCCTTTTAGTAAGGTAACTCTGAAGGCATTCCAGTTGTTGCAAGTGTCTAAACAAAGATACACTAAAGGGCGCATTATATTCAATGACTGGTCTAATAAGGGCTGAGTAAAGGACAATGACATCCCTAGAGCTAGACACAACCCTTTTGTTTATAAACTATGTGATATAGAAGTACTTTCTTACAGTAGTAGACACATGTTGGTCAAATGTTAGTTCACTGTTCACATAAGTTTCCAAATCCCAAAAAACGTGGTCAACCGTTAAGGGCATATTGTCAATGTGGTAGCTCTCTAAGATAGATGACTTCCCAAGGGACATAATAATGCATTTTTGGCATTTGGTTTCAGTTCATGATTTTGAAACCCTTCATTTATGTGAGACAAACCTTCCTGCAGGATGGCTAAGTCATTTGGTCATTCAGCAACTGTCCTAGCTTGCAGTTATCTACAAACGTAGTCATCCAGAGCCTTGTAATATTGGCTTTTACTTTTGAAAAGTAGATGCCAAACAGCTAGAGGTCCCAGCACCAACCCTGGAGGCTCCACTGTTGACTGGTCTCATTGTGGAGATAACTTCCCCTGTTCTGATTATCTGCATCTTATATGTGAGCCAGTTTTGAATCCAGTGGCTGGCATAAGGGTTTATTCACAGTTTATTTAGCTTTTCTAATATGCTTGAGGGAATTGTGTCAAAAGTTTTGGCCAAGTCAAGGTATGTGGTGTGTACTGTTTTGCCTTCATCCATTGCTACTGAGATCTTTTCCAAAATATCCCCAAGGTTGAATAAGCATGACCTGGCTTTGACAAATCCAAAGTGAGACAGGTCTGATGGTTGGAGGCTACCTATATCCTGACTGAGTAATTCCATGGTAAGTCTTTCAGTGGTTTTGCATATGAGGCAGGTCAGACTTATGGGTCTGTAATTGCCTAGATCTGTGGTAGGTCTTCCCTTATGCAGGGAAAAGATTGTAGTTGTTCTCCATTCACTTGATAATAAACATGTATGGAAGCTGAGATTCAACAGTGTCATTAGGAGTGTGACTAAATCATGCTTTGTGCTATTTAATATGTATCCAGGAATATTGTCAGGACATATTTATGCAGTAATTTAGCTTTTGATAGCATTTTTAGGACTTATTCTTGTGTGATAGCTGGAAGTGAGGCAGTTTCAGATAGGTCATGATAGACAGAGGCTAGAGACGGGTAAAGTTAGAGTTGAATTTATCAGCCATTAAGCCATTAAATTTGCTACATCGTCAGCCTCAATGTAGGCAACATCATTCGCAATCAGCTCAGTGCATTAAGTTGTTGGTCACAGGAGGTTGCACAAATCATATCTGTTTCATTTTGTTTTTACACTTTTCTTAAAACGTAAGTTTAAATGTGAGTTTGAGGCATTGTTTTAAATAGACTATTTTGCAATTGTATGTGATTCTGTGATTTGTGTTTGCAGTTTGGAAACTTTTGTTTTAGTTTTTATCAGCAGCATAAGTATGGTTGATGTAGACTGAATTTAGTTATCTTGATGATAAGGCAATAATACAGATAAACTGTTTATGACATAGCAAGAATGTAGACAAGCTACTGATGATGCATCAGGAGTGTAACTGAAAGGTAATAATAGTATAGCTTGGCAGTTTAGATACAAAAATCTTTGCAGTATGTAAATATTTTTATCTCATCTTTTATCTGAGTTTGTCCATAGAATAAATCAAATATTTCCATAGAATAAATCAAATATTATAACTACTTAATCAAGTGAGGATATTGTTGTATGATTAGATTGCCAGTATGACAGTGAGTATTGATTGGAATTACGTAGGTTAGAAATGTTAATGGCTGCATTTAAGAATCTCAGATGGGGGGTGTGTGGCCAAGATGAGCACAGAATAGCAGCTTTTCTTATCAGCTCTGCCTTTACAGAACTTTATTGACAGGAAATATTGATATAAACTTCCCTAATAATATTTTTTTTTATTTTAATTAATTCTTTAAAGTATATATTAGGGTAGTATATAAAAAATTTCAAGTAGATTTTAAGTTTTCCTGTCAAAGTTACACTTGGAAGTACTACAGTAAAAGAGCAGGATGAGCTTCACTAAATCTTCTCATCAAGAGGCAACTATCAAAAAAGAACTACAGTCATTACTAACTACTATTCAGGAACTAAGTGTCAAAATAGACAAAATGGATATAAAAATTGACAATTTCAAAAAAAAGTGTTCTCACCAAATGGACATTCTACATGAAGATTTATTTCAATAGAGAAAGCAGATTTCAGGAATGGAAACTGCATTAAGTGATATGGATAACAGAATTCAGGAGAGTGAACATAATGTTGAGTTCCTGTTAAACCAAAATTCTCTTCTTCAGACAAAGGTTGATGACCTTGAGAATGGGTCCTGTAGGAATAATGTGAGACTTTTTTGGCTTACCGGATAACATAGAGGGAAATAATATGGAAAAATGTTTATCTTCCTGGTTGCCTGAAGTACTTGAATTGCCAGAGGCTCTTTCATATGGTATTGAAAGAGCCAATAGATCAATGGTGACATCTAAAATCACCAAGAGTAATTATATTAAATCTGTTATTGTAAAGTTCCTATCAGCCCATGATAAGGAAATTGTACTAAAGATTGCGTGGGCAAAATCCCCAATCAAACTGAAGGACAATATTATACGCTTTGATAATGACTATTCTTCTTCAGTATTATCAAAAAGGAAAATTTTCTTGCCTTTAGTCAGAGAACTAAAAAAGAATAAAATAAAATCCCATTTGCTTTTTCCTGCAAGACTGAAAATATTTTATCAAGATGGTTTAAAATTTTTGACGACCTAGATAATGCAATAACTTATATAAAATCTAATAAGATACTGGAAAAAGTAGATGAATGGAGTGGGCCAGTCCTATTCTTAAAAGAAATGCTGAGAACAACACTTGGAAAACATTTGACCCTAAAAAAAAAAAAATGAAAAGATGAATCATAACAAGTACATATTTGCACTTGATTCACTCAGTTGAGGAAATGAAACTGGACATCCAGGTGAGCTTTTGGTATTATATTTAATATAATGTAAATTGGTTAACTGAATAGTTGTCTATTTTGTTTTGTAGAATAGTCATTTGTTGGGATTTTTTTTCATTTGTACTATTTGTTTAAGATTAATTATCTTAATGTTTATTGGTTTGATTCCCATGGATGCAGTGATTCTCCTGTTTCGGATATCTATGCTTCTGGATGTCTTGTAGTGGTGCTTATCATTAGGGGGCGTATTTGTTTATCTTGATTTTGGTTCTTATAGTGGTTGGAAAACTTATTTAGTTATAATTGCTCTATTTGTATTTTAGTTGATTTATGGTTAATTGTTTGATAAAGGAATCTTGTATGATGGCACAACCAAAAGCACACCAAAAGGAAAAAACAACGAAGTAGGATCCACCAAAAAACAGTTTATTGCAGACTTCTCTCTCTCTGACGTCTCGGCCTTAGCCTTCAAGGAGTACAAATGACATAAAATGCTATGCACATATATATATATATATATCACAGTAATTAAATAATTGATTCAATTATACAATTAACAAAATAAAACACACAAATTCAATTTATAAGCATTCTCCAATTAAAATCTTCATTTAAGCCCTCAGGGAATAGAGTTTTAAACTTTAAAATAAAAACAGCTTCCTTTTGCTGCAACAATTGTTTTATATTTGAACCATTATATTTGTAATCTTGTATCTGTTCTAACACTGTTGCTTGTAGTTCATTAAAATCACTATTATGATATTGTAAAAAGTGCATTGCTACAGGACTATCCTCTTTTTTATTAGCAATGTCCCTAATGTGTTCCAAGAGCCTTATTTTAAAGGCTCTTTTAGTTTCTCCGATGTAGACTTTTTTACAAGAACAGCAAAGGGCATAAATAACTCTTTCTGAAAGACAATGAAAGGAATGTTTAACTTTAAAAGGAATATTATTAATATATTCAAAGGTGGGAACCACAAATTTGCAGGCTTTGCATTTGCCACATTGATGTGTACCTCTATTTATAATATGATGAGTGACAATGTCACTTGGAAGATTAAACTTGCTTTTTACTAATATGTCTTTAATGCTTCTTCCTCTACGATATGAAAATTTTAGATCCACATTTAACCAAGTCTTAACATTGTTTAAAGAACATAAATAGTTCCAAAATTGAGAGACTATCTTAACAAATTCAATAGTAAAACAACTATACATAGTGACAAAGTACATTGTTTCTTTGTTATCTAATCTTTTATTCGAAGTCATTGCGTTGTCATAACTACTATGTAAGTTATCATATTTGTATTTTCTTTCAGTATTTTTACAAAATTTTCCATAACTATCTTCTAGTGTAGTACTATGATAACCGGTGCTTCCGGATGTCTTGTAGTGGTGCTTATCATTAGGGGGCGTATTTGTTTATCTTGATTTTGGTTCTTATAGTGGTTGGAAAAATTATTTAGTTATAATTGCTCTATTTGTATTTTAGTTGATTTATGGTTAATTGTTTGATAAAGGAATCTTGTATGATGGCCTGATGTATAGTTGCAGAATTGCTGTGCTAGTGATGGTACTTCTGACCTGGGATGTGAGTGGCAGTGTGGCTGGAGTAATGGTCAGGCTTTGTTGTTTCTGAGTTGTTGGTGTGTTTATTTGGAGGCTCTGGTTTGGTGCTCTAGCACTGTAGAAACATGTGTGGTGTTGTTTGTGTTAATTGTATGTTTTGGTGCTTGTGTGCTTTGGTCGGAGGTTAACCGGAGAGTCTGGTTGATAGTGTGGTGAAGCTTTGCTTGATAGCTGTTATTGCTTCGTGTTGTGTATGCAAGGTTTTTTTTTTTATTTTCTCATCACTCTTTTGTGTTACATGTACATTTTTTATAACTATTGACTTGCTGAGAAAATATTCATGAAGCATTTATCAAAATGTTAAATGCATAGATGTATATAATAGGTTATCTCAGTTATTTTAGGAATTCATTTGTGTAATAGGCTGATAGGGTTGTACCACATAGGCAGCAATAATATTGCAAGGACAGGTGCATTAAAAATAGTTAGATCTGTTTATCATTAGAAAATGTGAAATTTTCATCTTTTGTTTTGTTAATGAAATAGCTTTTCAAAATTCAAAGATAGTATAAGCTATAATTGAATAATAAAAAGCTCATTGTATTTAAATAAGACTTTTATATAGTATACAGGAGCTGTTTAAGCACCTTGTTCCTTTGAACTAATATGACCTTTTCACTAGTTTTCAGTATGGTGATGGACCCTTTGAGGTAACTCAAATTAATGCAATGAATGGAAGATCAGACTTTTAAGGTTTATTAGTCACTCTTCTATGAGAGACTGCACCGGGTTGTTTGGTTATAAGAAAACTAGCAGGATGTTGTTGGTTTTACTTCTTGATGAGTAATCACTATATTTGGTTTCTGGCAAAGAAATGCAGTGTTCATTTCTTTCAGAACAATCAGTATGTTAGTTGATTGTTAGTCAAATCACTTTTATTAGCATCTTATTTATTAGCTGCCAATGTTAGTGGTTATTGAAGGCCCTTAGGTGATTCATTTACAACTATGTTCCATTTAGCTGATCACCTATGGCAGTTCTATATATCACACTTCAGCCTTTATTAGCCATATTTTGGTAATAAAAGAATGCCATAGTCTCTTTTTAAGGTTCTTATGAAATGTGATTACTTTAAAAAAGAAGAGTGAACTAATAGATCACAGTAGTTCTTAATAACCTACTAACTACACAAGAAAACATCCGAACTCAATCCACCAATATACACAGCTGTAACAAGAGAGTTCAAGAATCCACTGGCTGGGTGATATAACAAAACGTACTATATACTGTGTAAAACCAAGTTTATTAAAAACATATAATGGTTAAGCGCTTTCATCTATTACCATTTAAGACTTCATCAGAACCATACATAAATAATTCCACACTCTTAAATAAGAATACCAAACATTTAAAAAATTGATTCCACCAATCCCATTGCATTGTCTCCTCCACCAATATAAAAGTCCCATAGGTATTGTCAAAATACAAGTTTTTCCACTAGAAATCACATAAATAATCCTCACTGCTTTTAATGAATAAAGCATGTCATGTCTTGTAAATAAACACCTAAATATCTTACAATATTTTTTGATGTATTGTCATATTAACTATAAATAATACTACAACTAAGACTGAAATTCATACTTTAGCTTGCAATATAGGTTTAATAGAGATATATTCAATGCAATGGGATTGGTGGAATCAATTTTTTAAATGTGTGTTATTCTTATTTAAGAGTGTGGAATTATTTATGTATGGTTCTGATGAAGTCTAAATGGTAATAGATGTTGCTTTAACCGTTATGTTTTTAATAAACTTGGTTTTATACAGTATATAGTATGTTTCGTTATATCACCCAGCCAGTGGATTCTTGAACTCTCTTGTTACAGCTGTGTATAACCTACTAACTAATAAGAACATTCTGTACTTTATTCCTAAGATGTAGCTGTCATCAATTTACTAATTGACACAACATTATATCTATATATTTGGTTCATACAAAAAATTGTTTATGTTATTGATGAGAAGCCTTATTTTTATAGTTATGAGTATAGACATTTAGGCAGGTGCAGATTGGATGCTGCTTTTGATAGATCGATCGATTCAAGTGACTGATGTCATTCAAGTTAGGAGTTTTAAACTCCAGAGGGGTTCGGGTTGGTTATTTTGTTTCATGTTTATGTTATAAATATTTTCTAATAACTTTTCAGATGTTCATATCTTATGTAGTAGGAAACAACCTTAATTTTAAGAATATGATACTCTTACACTATGTTTGTTCTAATGATCATAATAGTATTCCTATTAGATATATTCTTGTGTATTTCTTAGATCAGTATGTTTATATTTACATCATTTAATTTTCAATGACTACACTAAAAGGTATATCAGTTAACATTAATGGTTTAAATAATCCTAATAAAATGAGGACTTTAACTAGATATCTTAAGTTACATAAATCCCAGTTAGTATTTTTACAAGAAACTTACTTAATAACAGAGGATATATTCAGACTTGAATCTAAAACATATAAGATTTTAGTAAGTTCTGAACATACTAAGAAAGAGAGAGGAGTAGCTATCCTGTGGAACAGCATAATGTTTTTTCCTAAAATAATAGATACATATAAGGATAATAAAGGAATGTTTTGTGCAGTCACCATAGAAATAAACAATAAAATGTTCACATTGATTAACATATATTGGATCCCAGGAATAGGGATAAACACAGTGAAACAACATCTAGATCAAATTGTACTATTCTCTAAAGGGAACATTATTTTGGCAGGAGATTTCAATTGTATTCTAGATTACAAAGACTCTAGTACTAATAAGAAAATAAGAATATCTACATCTAAATTATTAAAAGACTTTTCAGATACTTATTTTTGAAAGATATAAACTATTTTGCAGATACTACTTTGTTTTACACATTTTTCTCATAGACATAACTCATACTCGAGAATAGATAGTTTTTATTTCTAATAATTTAACAGATTCCTTAAACAAATCAGCAGTGATTTCATGTCCTTTATCAGATCATAATTCTATAATTTTTGAAGTGGTAGTCAATCCAAATTTTAATATTCATATAAAAAGGATCCCAGCTTATATCACAAAATTAAAAGATTTTAATGATTTAATTTCTACAGAAGTACAGAAATTTTTAGAACTTAGCAATAGTAATGATATATCAGAAATGTAAATATGGGATGTCCTAAAAGCTTATCTATATGGCACTATATTGAATTGGTACACCAAAAAAAGAAAGCTTGGGATAAAGAGCTGCAAGATATACAATGTAAATTAGGCACTTTAAAACTTAGTAACATGGGTGATAAAGATATATCAGATAAAAGAAAAGAAATAAATATGTTAAATAATAAATATCTAGAAATATTAAAACATAAAACTATGATCAATATAGAAAAATTCAAGTTTATAAATTTCTCTTCTAAGCCTAAATCCTTAAAAAATCTTGCTAATAAAATAATAAAACAAAAATATTAAATAGATTTAATCATATTAATGAAATATTCTCCCTTAAAAAAGGAAAAATAGTATCGGAAATTCATAATATATTAACTGAATTTAGAGAGTTTTTTATAAACATCAACCAAACAACTACTGAAATTAACTCTAAAGAGGAAATAAAAACATTTATTAATAAATACACTAAAACAAGATTTCAGAGCATCAAGGGATTTCTATTGATAAACAAATATCTTTCAAAGAACTTCAAACTCACATTACCAGATTAAAGCAAAATAAAGCACCATGTAATGACAGCATCATTCCTGAAATTTACAAATTACTACCTATAAATGTTCTAAAATTGCTTTATAAAGTATTTATCTTATTCAGGACAAAAACATAATTCCACCTTCTTGGAAATACACTTTTATTTCTCCTATTTTAAAATCCAACAAAGATCCCTCTAAGTGTACCTCTTATAGACCCATCTCCCTATTAAACACTGATTACAAATTATTTATATCCATTTATGCAGAAAGGCTTAAAATACTTTTACCCAAATTAGTTGATAGTGATCAAACGGGCATTATAATAAAGAGAACTTCATATGATAACATTAAAAGAATATTAACTTTAATTGATTTGGTGTAAAATCTTAAAACAAATTTACCCCTAGTTAGTTTAGATATAAATTGCGCTTTCGACTCAATTACATGGGAATATCTGTTCACTCTATTAAAGGAATTAAATTTCTCCAATAATTTTATCAATCTTATCACTCTGTTATATGAAGGTAGCCAAGCTTATGTTAAAATTGGTACTAGTATATCTCAAAATATACCAATAGTAAAAGGTACTAAGTAAGGGTGTCCTTTATCCCCTCTTTTATTTTCATTAGTTATGGAACCATGGGCAAATTTAATAAGACATGATACAGATATTGAAGGATACAAATTAAACCCCACTATATCATCTACAATACAAATGTTTGCAGATGACATATTGATTACTCATCAGAGTAGAAGGGAATCTATACAAAAACTTTTTAAAAACATGGAATATTTTCAAATAAACTCTGGCCTTACTTTTAATAATAATAAAACACAAATTATCTTAACAGGTTCAAAAAAATACAATATACCTGATGAATATAATGAATATATAGCTCAGTCTCAACAAATAGCATATTTAGGTATAATTATTACTAACAATATTAAAGATACCATTTAAATAATTTATAATAAAAGTCTATTACAGATAGAAAATTTAATAAATAAATGGAACAAATTACCATTTTCTATGGATGATAAACTTTTAATAATAAAGATGATCCTTCTCCCAAAATCTTACATATAATTCAATCTTTATCTATACCTCCTTCTTACCAGTAATTAAAAAATTTAATTAAATGATTCAGAAATGTTTGTGGTTACAACCAAATACGCCAAGGATTGCATTAACAAACCATATGTATAATTGGAATAATGGGGGTATAGCTTTACCAAATTTAGAAATGTATTCAATTTCATCAGTATTCAATACAATCTCTCATTTCATTGATGTGGAATATACTGCTATGTGGAAAGAGTTTATAGAGGTATTGTCACAAAATACCAAAGATATAAACAGTTCCTATAAGCTAAATATAATTAATAATCCATTTATTTGGAGGATAAAAGATTATATTTCTGAATTTTCTTTTCTGAGTTTTAACTCTAAGTATATAGTTTTTCTTTTAAAATAATTTAAAATGTTTATATTTAAATATAATATATATATAAGGATTGGCTTTTTTTACTCTTCCCTACAGCCTACACACACAAATCTATTTTCTCTTCAGATTATACAAAAATGTCTATATTTCAGCAAAAGCATTTAACATTTTGGCACCACATGATGATAAATAATGAGATAAAATCCAATAGTTTACTCTTGGAAGAGTATAAACTTGATTCTTGTTTATGGTTAGAGCTTCAAGAAGCTAAACAATATGTATTAAATAAATTGGATTCTATGTCTCCTATAATTAGGAAAAAAATTCCCAAGCATATACAGTATATGATTTTATCAGTTTTGCATAAATCTCCTGCTAATAACAAGTTATCAGACATTTATAGGGCAATTAAATGTGATTTAGATACACATTCAGATAATTATTGGAAATATTTTTCTTTAATAATAATCCCCCCTTCTGAGAAAGACAAATTGAATATTTTATATTTTACAATCAGCAAGTATAACTACTTCCTGTTTAAAATGGAAATTATTCACATGGAGATTTTTAAATAGATCATTTATCACTCCTCATAATATAAGTTGTTGTTGTTGTGCCTTTCGGCTTTTCCCGGTTAGGGGATGCCACAGCAGAACTCCGGTCCACTAATGATTGGTAGTTGATTTTTACATGCCGAGTTACCAGCCCTGACGTACAACCTTAAACGAAGGTACGCCCATTCAGGCATGTCTCCATGCAGAAGACGCTCTAGCTGAGAATCGAACCGGACAGCGTCTTACTGTGAGGCGACAATGCTGCCACAGGACCACCACCGCGGGTTACTCCTCATATAATTTCTAAAAAGAATATAACATGTTGGAGATGTAATATTGAATTGAATGCTGACTGGTTTCATATGTTTTATAATTGCATATATTTAAGAAAATTTTGGGATGATATCAATAATTTGTTGCAAACAATTTTTATTGATAATTTCTTTATAACTAAATCACTTGTTTTATTTAAAACTCCTGTTCCTGATTACGTAAAAGAGAATAAGTACCCTTTGGTTTGGTCTATACTATCTATAGCTAGAAAAACAATTACTAAGAATTGGAAATCTAGTACAGCACCTACATTTTTGGAATTTAAAAATATACTCCTTGAAACGTGTAATTTGGAAACGTTAACTATTATAGCTAGATAATCTAGGAATACTACATTATATAATTCATGGAATATCATCTATGAACTTCTAGAAAAATAGTTTATTAATTTATGTAAATAGATGATTTTTATTAATCCTACAGCTACATTAAGAATTTTTTTTGCATGATGAACGTCTTTGCACATAGTTTAGTTATATTGGTTTATATATTAGAAGGTTTGTTTTTTTATTTTCTTGTTTTTTAACTTTAAAGAAAAAATGTTATAATTTCATGGAAATATTTGCTCATTTTAATAATTGTTTAATACAATTCTTTGAAAAAAAAGAATCTCAGATAATGCAGTATAGACTAACAATGTCTTTTTGCAATTTGATATAATTTTTCACTGAAAAAGGCAGATGACTGATCAATAGTCAGATTAAATATTGTAGTGTTTATCACAACAAACTTTAAAATATGTTTCAAATCAACAAATCTTAAACATTTAGAATCAAGAGCTTCATTGTATGCTAAATAAAATAGATTTCAATACATACAAAAACCTGACTATTATTGCAGTAATTTAAATACTATACATGAGCTAAAATAATGCTGATAAAATAAAATATAAATTTATATCATAGTTATATAATCAATAGCAGAGCAAAAGCATTCAATGCATTCAAAAATTAGTATTAATACAGTCATTTAAATACTATACATTTTCGAAAATAATAAAATAAAATATAAATTTATATCAAAGTTATATAGCAGAATCAAAGTAAAGTGAAAACATGCATGTTAAAAGGGTCTACTATAAACAATTGTTTATTTTATTCACTGCATAATTGTTCATACCCAAGGCATCTAAAGCCTTCTCCTAAAGTGAATGCAAACATTAAAAAAGTGGTTACTGAGAAAATCTAACTGGGTGGAAACATTTCATCAGATGCACATGGACAAAAGCTAAAATGCTTACATAAGAATACAGAGAATTAATTATCAGAAAAATTACAAACTTGCAGTAGAGCAGAAGTTCAAAGTTGCAGTCAACATATTTAAAGAAATCTGTGTAGTAAGATTGTTATTATTATTTAATTTCAAAAGCAGACACACAATTTTTGCAAAACAGAAAAGAGATGTAAGGGAACAAAAACATGTACCGAATGGAAAGAGATCAGAGGATATAAGGAATATACAGATAAAGAAGGAAAGAAAAAGAGGGATCTTTATACTTTTAATGTGCAAAGATGGGAGAAAAAAGAAAAAATATATTTTAAGTAAGCGAAGGAGTACACAGAATTTAGCCAGTAAAGGGGCATGCGCATAAGTTAAGTGGTGTTTAGTTGCTGCTTAATTGCTTTAAGGTTATTGAGCTATTTTAGTAAAAAGGGAAAAGAGCTCCCAAGTCTTGCAACACGAGAAGAATGGAGAGAGTCATCTGGAGATACGTCAGGACAGTATTAAGGGAAGAACATTTTTTTCCAGAATGAAAAATGAATTTATATGTGGGAACTATTTGTGAAAACTTTAGGTGGTGGTGCATTTTGGACTACTTGAAGTTTATTATGCCCAAGTTGTGGTGGGCTAATATAGGTATTGGATGAACGCAATAGAAGTATAAAGTCAGGCTGGCAAGAAGTGGGTTGAGACAGTCATTTGCCTGACATAGTTGGGTATGGTTTACTGTGATACAGGACGCTTATCTTTTTCTGTTTAATGAAGCATCATTAAATATAACTCCTGATAGCTTGGAGTGGGTTATGATCTTGATTTTGGTGTGATCATAAGAACTAATGGTAAAAGTGATTTTTGGTTAGAGTATTGCTTTGGGCTATATAAATCAATTATTTTTTTTTTGAGGGGGGGAGTACTAACTTGGAGTTGGAGAGTCATGACTCAGTTGAGGAAAAGGGTTTTCTGAGTTAGTTTTAGAAGTTGTGTTAGATTTTTGGCAGTACAGATGAGGATTGAGTCATTAGGAAACTACATTATGTTTCACAGTTTTAAAAATATCACAATGCAAGTGACTGAGCATGGACCCTAGGAACACACCTGTAGAAAATGAAAGAAATGGGCCAATGTAATTTTGTCACTTTATTGCCTGCAGTCTTTCACTTAGATAGTTGTTAAGCAGGCTAGTGAAGAGTTAGCTATATGTATGAAGGAAAGGTTTAGTAGTAATCTGTGGTGGGATACAGTGTCAAAAACCTCTGACAGGTCAAGGGTTACTATTTATGCTACATTAATTTATTCCTATTGTAGATTTTACTGGTAGTAAAATTTAACAGAGCTATTGTAGTGCTATTATAAGGGCAAAAACCTTGTGGGGGGTTGTTTCCAGTGGCATATGTAAGAAACTCATATTGGATATATATTGGATATATTTCTCCTGAACATATGGTAATAGAAATGGAACAGCTATAGATATATTTAAGACATGGAAACGTTTTTTACAGATTGCAGGGACATAACTTTCTATGATGGAGTGTTAATAAGGATTGAGATACGATAGACAAAGCCACTTTGTTATAATCTCAGGTAGATTATCTGTAGCAAGATGTATTGGTTTGATGTTAAGAATATGTTTTGTTTTCTGACAAAGGAAGTGGGAACTGGCTGTAACACAACAGTTTTAGGATAGCTTGTAATATCTGGAGGTAGTGATGTTTTGTTAGAGTTTGTGTTACTGAGGAGGCAGGTGACATGGTTAATGAAGTGTGAGCTGAACTTGGTGACAGTATTTTCAGTATTATAGTTTAAGGGTGGGGTCATTTGGGTGGATTGCCCAGGATGTATAAGTTCATTAATGGACGACAAGAATAATTTAGGGCTGGATTGGTTAGTGATCTGAGAATAAGTATGATGTTTGATATGATCATGAGTTTGACTCCATTTCAAAAGTATTTGCAGTACTGGAGGCTAGACTAGGTTTGTGCTTGTTTCCAAGTTTTCAGGGTTCTACCTCTTTGTTTAATTACCTGTTTCATTATTCTGGAAAGCCAAGGTGCAGCATTAACTTTATCCTAGTTAGTAGTTAGTGAGACATGAGTGTTTTAGTATATTTAGAAATCAGGGACTGAAGAGTGGCACTGCATTATTTGTTTAAATGTGTTTATGGGAGTAAATCATTGGTCAAACAATGACCAATTGGGCTAAATCATAATGTTACAGAACAATGCACTGTATACAAATAGAAAATCTGATATACAGTGTATCTGTTTAATTGACCAAATTTAGTCAATATATGTAGATAGTTAACAGTTGTGTGAGATCGACAGTCCCTAGGTAGGAGAATCCTCATGGACTGTGTGGTCTTGCTGTATATAATTAGCTGGGGGTCTGGGGTGCAGAGAGCTTGCTCCCACAGTAAAAACTGATGTTATTTGTCTTTTTTTCTTGTTTGTTTGAAAATTCCATGCACCAACTGTTTTTTTTTTTTCAGTGCATGCATGATAATGCGTCAGTATTCGGTTTGTTGACCTTTTGAAGTTGACATTTCAGAGTTCAAAGTACATGCTACTTGATTAAAATAGGTAAATATATAGATATTCATACACACACACACACACACACAAATGTATATATATATGTGTGTGTGTGTGTGTGTGTGCGTATATGTGTGTATATATATATATATATATATATATATATATATATATATATATATATATATATATGGTTTACCTTTACAAAGCCAAATCACAGTGGTGTAATTGCTCATATTAGTGAATCATAACCACAAAAATGAAAATGGACAGTTTTAAATGTTAGAAAATCAGCAAATCAAAAAGCAGATGTGCCGATTTTCAAACATTAATGTCGAAAAAAAAATCTAATGAAGTGTAATGCAGGGGAGCAAGACCCCATTTTAATATTCTGACTCCAAGATTGCACTACAGTGGGGAAAGGGACCATTTTCCGATCCCCACTATAGTGCAATCCACTCCAAAATGTTGAATTTGCAATGAGCGAATGTCACTCTGCATTCACTCATTGCACATTCAAAACTTTTTCCGTTCAGCGTTTGCAAACTTTGCAAACAGCCTTTCAGACAATTGCTGTTTGCCTGTGTGCAATACGCACACATGAAGGTAAACTTATATATATATATATATATATATATATATATATATATATATATATATGGATAGAGAGACAAACCCATATATATAAACTTTAACAAACCAGATATACAATTGTAATAGAAATGGAAGTTAAAACATGAGGAGTACAAGTGGAGGAGATAGGGTCAGTAGAAGCTAGGTTAGAAAATCTAAAAGATTCCAGGAAGTTGCAATGGTGGGGGACTAGATTATGAGTATTGAGTTTATAGCAGTTTTGTTGTGGTATAGTTTGGAATGAGTGAGTTAATCAGGTGCATTAGGTATTTGGCAGTGAAAGCTACTAAGTAGTTGGAGATATTGGTTTATATGACTTGTCCTTTAGACTGACAGTTGTATTTAAAGTGTTTAATTAAGTACTTTTTAAAATAAATGTTGAACCAGGAGTAATTTGTTTGATTAGTTAAATGAGTAGGAAATGACAGCCCATAGTTTTGGGACAAGTACAGGGAAGAAATGACCAGTTGAGTGCAGTCTGCAAGAAGGTTTTGTAGGGAATGACCAGCTCTGGCTTGGCTTCTTGGCTTCATAGCTTATAAGTTTGAATGGCAGTAAAATTTTGGAAGATTGATGGGAGGGGATGTCTAGTTTGAGTATTTAGAAGATTAAGAAAATATGATGCATATTTGTCTTTGCCTGTACTGGAAGCAGCATAGCCTTTGAAAGAGTAAGGCAATGGTGTTCATTCAACAGCAAACCAGATATAAATCAACATATTTTACTGAAGAGTATCTGAGGTTGTTAATGTTTAGACCATATTCAAGCTGAAGAAGTCAAATGCATTTTTCTATAGAAGACTTTGCTAGATGTTTCAGGAACTGAGGCATCTTGTTGGCCCAGAAGTGTAGATCATTTCACTGTACTCATGGAAGTTCAGTGTTTGGTCTAGCCAAATCCCCAAATATCTAAAAGATGTACTGCTTTCAGTAGGGTTTTTATTTCAGTCAAGGATATGAAAAGATTGCAGGAATATGGAAAATCTTTAATTGATAGTAAATAACACAGACTTTTTTATGGCATTAAGCAGTGGTTTTCTGGAGTTTTTCCAGTGCTGAAGCTGAGGAAGGTCCTTTTGAAGTTGAGTCTTAATTTTATGATGTTAGGGATCATGTATAGATAATCATATCATTGGCATAAACAAGGAGAGCTAAATAGACAAGGTCTGGTAGAAGTTTGTTGATGAAGACTGAGAACATAAGATGTGCTAGAATGAAGCCCTGGGGAATTCCATAGTGAATGAAGATGTGACGGCCCCTACTCTGGTCCAGTAATCAAGGAGCCTTAACCCTTACCACTGACAGTGGTGAGGGTTGGCCACTAGGAGCAAAAATGGATACACCCAATATTTTCAGATACAGGTCTCAGTACTAAGCACAATTTCCTTTAAAAGCACACAGAGAACACTCCAGACTTGGAGCTGAACTCTCTTTCTCTCTCCATGCCCCAAACAAGACTCCACACTGACCACTTTGGAGATCTCTGTCCCTTTCCCAAGTAGCTGACACACACACTTGGATATTTGATCTTCACACACACGCACCCACGCACACACACACACACACACACACACACACACACACACACACCTGGGAAAGGCTGATGCAGATTTACCAGCTGTGCCCCCCTCTACACAGACTATGAGGTAATTATGCTACCACCACTCAGTAATCTTACAAGGGTACCCAATTACACTGAGTAAATTAATACTAATATAAATGGTAGAGTTTGAATAAAGCAGCATAGTTTCAGGAGTGGCCATAGTGTCACTAAATTAAGCATAAGTACTCTTAAGATGTTAAAAGTATTCTCTAATTGACCAGCCACAAAGAAAGTACAGAAATATTTAATAATAAATACTACAATAGAAAACAGGAGAATACTGAATATCTAGTTACAATAAACACCAATGTTTCAATCACAGGAGCTATAAAAAATAAAACATTTGCATAAATTCACAGAGATGCAGAAAAACATTACTTAACTAATCTCACTATATTTTTCGTACTAACTAAAGAATTACTGTTCCCTAGTTAAGTTACTTACTACAACAAGGCAAGATAAAGTGCTGAGTTGCTCACTATAGCAGGGCTAGATGGTGTGCAGTTGTGTGAGATACCCGTTTAAGATCTTTCCTGTCAGTTTCCGTAAAACAACATGTTGCTGTGAGAGTTCAGCAATATCTCGAAAATCATTTTAGTGCTGGTTATAGAATGATATTACCTCTGGTCACCTTACTCTAGTACAATACTCACCCAAAGCTTTGCTAAGATGTGTTGCAGCTCCTTAAAGCTATAAAACAATTTCACACTTTCAGGATAGCTATCAGTTCACCCATAAGGAAAATACAGTAAGATTCCTAGTCTTGGTTTTCCAAGACATTTTTGTCTCTGGCTGCAATCAGACCTGTAAGATAAAATCTTTATTTCCTATACCAACACGTTTGTACCTCTCTGAACAAAGGCCCATGAAAAATAGGTACAAATATGTATGCTGCTTAACATAACATTTGCATAGATAATTATGTGACCCTGACCACTCCAATGGAATTGTGGGATACTAACATTTAAGCACAAACTGAAGAACAGACAACATAGGATCAAGAAAGAAACATGTCCCCCATACCCCCACTAATTCCTTCAGCAGTATGTCTCCAAGTATGCACAAGTACCAAAATGAACTATTTCCCCCAGCACTCCATTGCCTTCAGTAGTTGTATGCACAAGCACTAGAATGAAACATTTTCTCCAGTGATCCATTGCTTTCAGTAGTTTCAAGTATCCATGAGTGCCACAATAACACATTTCCCCCAGCAATCCATTCCCTATTTCTCTTCAGTATTTAGAAGTATATCCAAGCACCAAAATGAAATATGTCCCCCAGACCCCAGTAATCCCTTCAGCAGTATGTTTCCAATTTTTACAAGCACCAAAATGAAACATTTTCCCAAGCGATCAATTGCCTTCAGTAGTTTCAGGTATGCACAAGCATCAAAGTGAAACACCCCCAGTGGTACATTGCCTTCAGTAGTTTCAAGTATGCACAAGCACCAAAATGAAACATGACCCCCCCCCCCAGACCCCACTAATCCCTACTGTGCATTATGGAATTAACTGCTGATGTTATGTGGTATACGTTGTTCTTGGCAAGGTATTAAAAATGGTAGTTTATGCTGTACAACTCAAGCAAACTCCAACACAGAGTTTACTTTCAGATTCAGACAGGTTTGCTGCCTAGGCCAGCAACTCACAGATTTAATCATCTGATAAGGACTTTAAGAGTCATTTCTGGCTCAACAAGATAACCAGCTAAACTGTTGCATTCACTAAAATTAGTGAGTCTCCTTCACAGCTGTTAATTATGGCTTTTAAAAGGAAAATATGGTAATTTAACTTGATGCATAGTACAACCACAGCTCTATTATCATTTCTCAGTGCCTTAGCCCTTGCTAAAGATGATCACAAACGCATATCCTGTCTATTCCTTGACTTTTCTAAGGTATTTTGCACCATCTGACACACACTGCTACTCAGTAAACTTGTACACCTAAACTTTTCCCATGATACAGTTGCATGTTTCTCTAACTATGTCTCTGATAGGCTGCAGTCAGAACGATGGGACTTGGCACTATCTAAACCTCTCTCAGTAAGAACTGGTGTTCTCCAAGGTGCCAATCTTGGACCTCTACTCTTAAATATCTTCACCAACTCACTCCACTTCTTTTGTCCTCAGTCTAACCTTGCCCAATACGCAAATGACTCTGCATTCATAACTATTGCTAATTCCCCCTTAGGACTCCTAACAAATACCCAGGCATCTTTCAACTAAGTGGAGACATGGCTCACTAATGATCAGCTCATCCTCAACCCTAAGAAAACAAAATTACTACTCTTTCTACCTAAAAATGCAAACTACATTAAACTTTCCTTCTCCATAAGGTCCCTAAGCAATCCTCCTATAGAAGTGGAAACTAGCACAAAACTTCATGGCAGTACCATTGATGACCAACTAATATTCAGTCTTCAGATTAACAATTGTATCAAAAAAAATCACCAAAAGCTAGGACTACTGTACAGGAACAACAAATTCCTAACTACTGAAGCTAGGGTTTCTCTTACCCATGCCTACCTTCTACCATGCTTAACCTATTGTTCAAAAATACTCACAAATCTGAACTCCTCCCTACTTACCAAATTAGAATCAACCTGTTACAAAATATCTAGATTTGCAGCACAACATACATATAAATCTCACCACTGTCTCTCCTTAAAATACCTGAACTGGCCCAAACTACCTCACCTGTTCCTACAATCTGAACTCCAAATCATACACTCCATCATCCTAAATCAGCCTGATTTCTGTCCAAGTCTATCTTCTCTCATCTCTCACTACTCCCCTACTAGACTTCTCCAAAGATCAACCCAAGACCTACTAAAAATCCATAAACCCAAATCCAACACAGGGTACAACTTGTATAGCTACCATCCCTCGATTGCATGGAAAAAAACTTACACTAGAAGTAAGGACCCAGGTTCACCCCATCCCGCTTTAAAAAACACTGGTCCTGCCATTGTACTCACCCTCCCTGATTACTATGTATCTTTATAGAACAGTCAAACTAACTTCGTTAAACTTACTATTAACTACTTCATCCTATGCTTCCTATGCAACCTCCAAGGCTTCTTCTATACTCTGCTCCCTGAAATTCTTGTGTAACCTTTTAAGTTTCTGCTACTCTGCATACAAAACCTTATATTTATGCAATTCTCTTTTTAAACCAAAACATACAACTTATTCTACTTTTTTAACATTCTCCTTTTTGTTTATAGCATTACTTTATCTGTCAGTATACATGTATGTAACTTACATATTTTAATTACCAAAATTCTCTATTGCTATTTTTTTGAAATGTATCTGTATTGCTATTTTTATTGCATTGTATATCTTTGGAACTTTTCTCCCCGGGCTTCCGCTGAAAAAGGGCAATATCTCAGCTGGATACTCATGGTCAACGAATGTAAAATAAAATGAATAAATGTACACTGACTGGAAAGAAATTAGACATGTTGCTGTAAAATTCAGGAAAATATGCTTCCCGCTTCAATGACAAAAGGAAAGTATTCAAAATAAGACCTTGCATATCTAGGCTGAATGGGTTATTTACAGATATTGACTTGACTGTTTTATATAAGCAGTAAACAGTTTAAGGCAGTAATGTATCCACTCACACACCCAAGATATATATATTACCATCAGATAACATCAATTTCTTCGCCTAGCCTATATGTAAGAAAATTGAAATTGACCAAAACATGCAGACTATACTCCAAAACAGCAATGCGACAGGAATCAAATATGATATTACACACAGCACAATGCTTGCTTTTACATTTCACCTAACATAGAAGCATGACCATGTCTCTTTCCCAAGTAATCAATTTAACAGAACAGCTGTTGTGGAAGACCTTCAAGTCCCCTCAACTAATTAAAAGTCAGTGGGAGAAATCTTAATTATGACAGTTTGTAAAATGTTGCCTCATCGCAGTTAGCAATGGTCTTTTCAAGCAACAAAACACAAGGTACCTTGGATTGCCAAACTGATAAAAATAATGTGCAAAGTAGTGTACATGTAAACCCATGGAAAAACATTATATGAAACAAAACGTAATTATGCGAAATCAAGCATAATGCAAGAAAACAGCAAGTCTTACGACAAAATGAAAAACAGTTCTTCTTTCTCCCACGACCCCCTTACAAATATAAAATGTCTTTAATTCTTCATATTTCATGACCACAACAAACAGTAAACAAACCATTTGCTGCAGTGATTTTTACACTGTCAGGGTGACTATTAAAATATCAGGGCAAGATGTCAGACTTTTTTCATCGTCTCTGATTTACTGCAGCTTCAGGTAAAAATACTACATGACAACTAAAGAATTTGAAGCGGTACAACATGGTTGAAATAATACACAAGTACCATGACATGTTTTATAGAGAAAGCTTCACTCAGTGTCCAACTCATTCATTTACAACAGCCTCCACTTAAGAAATCACAACCGGGACACCAAATGACATACAAAGGAATAGGTAAGATTTAACATAAATACGTACACATTCAGCTCAACAGCAACATAAAATCTACCCACATCAGTGAAGTTATAGCTACTTTTTACCTCTCTGCTTTAAATAACCACATGCAAATGTTACATACGTAGACTCCGGACCAAAATATATCAGAACTCAGTTTCGCCAGCTCAGTGGAAACTGCATTTCTGGTAGAAAGTGCCGCATTCTGAGCCTAATAAATTATTTAGAAAAATGCAGTTTTCTCCAAAGGCACCCAGAGCTGAGTTACTGTCAGAGTGTTCCCTCAAATCCAAACATCATGAAAACATCCAAAAGCTCTGTGAACTTTATCGCTGTGCATCCAGCAATAATGGATCACACTACAACTTTTTTCATAAAGCTCACAACTCACCTTACCTGTAAGTTACACAATAAAATGGTTTAGGGTAACCTGGCAAACCTAATGCCAAACACATTTTAATGTGATTTAGTTTAGCAATACCTCGTTCTTTCAGCTGCACCTGTCTTCTCACTTCTAACCTTAGAATTGTGGATATTCTTAATGAATATGGACACACCTCTGCCTTTGATGTTCTGGTCCAGGTTACATGGCCGAAAAGTGTGGTATGAGTTATAACCTGGTAGTGCAGGGGTGCTCTCTGGAGCCTTGAACCAAGTCTCAGTCACTGCACAGATATCGATATTCTCCATTTTAAGGAGTGCCTCGAGTGAGTGCTTTTGAGATTTATTCTTCTAGCATTGAGTAGCATCGCCCTCAGTTTTTGCTTGCCTGTTCCTGTTACGATGGTGAATTTGTCATTTGAACCTTGCCTAAAAAAGGCACTATAGGGGCGGCAAGAACCTTAGCCAGTATGTGGAATCCCAGGGATGACAGGTGCAGGCCATCTCTGGCAAAGCATCATGGTCTGTCGACCATGTCATCCCAGGCATACAGATACTGGATCCCTTTAGAATTACATCAGAAGCTTAGTCAGTTGTTGAAGTCAATCATTTTGTACTTGTACTATGGTATCATTCTGGGTGATGGCAGAATGCTACTCAGGGCTAGGGTCATACCTGCCTGGGCTACAAGATCGGAGAGCTCTTCCATGTCTCTTTTCATGTAGTCCAGAGAAGTACGTCTCAGGTCATTCACACCAACATGGACAATGACAGAGTCATATTTGTAATTGTTGTGGAGTGACCTGAGTGCTTGGTTTATGTGGCGGATCCTGGCACCTGACAGGCAGCTGACAGTAACCTTCTCCTTGTTTAGCCTTTTGACTGGGACATCAGTGTGCCTGACTATAGAGTCACCTATGACTAGTGTGTTGGGTATGTTGTTTTACCTTATTGGCTGTGGTTGAATGGCACACTGAGTCTGTGGGCTATGTGCCATTTGGGTTGTGTTGGGGGTGGAAGTTGCTTGCATTTCTGCTTTGGAGGTCTCTGTTGCTTGAGCAGATTATTATTGAGAGCCTCCGCAAATGTTTTTGTGTTTCTATGTGTGGATTTTGGTGGTATAGATTTATTGAGACTATGTGATGAGTGTGGTGTGGTGCAAGTGTTTACCTTCTCCTCTTGACTGTCAAGTTCAGTCTTGTTTGGAGAGAGCTTTACCTCCAGTTTGGCTAGATAAGTGCATCTCTCACAGGTTGTAGTGTTGGGTGGTAGGACGAGAGGGTTATCTATGTACATGTGGCAATTTCTACATTGCCTCAAGATGCCCAGATTCATCAGATAGACAGGAGACAACACTGGGAGCTGACCCTTGGACATGCCTGAATAAAAAAATATTTTCCTCTAGATAAGTGAGGAAAGTAAGTACCAAAGCTGTTTTCCTCTAGGTAATGAGGAAAGTTGTGTGCTCTGGATTCATTATTTGGCTAGCTGTTGGATAAAGTCGTGTATTTTTACACTCCAGATAGCACTTTTTATACAAATGAGGTCAGTGGATTTTCCATTTGTGCACTGTGAGGTAACCTAGTCTGTTTAGTTTGGGGAAACACCTGAGATTTCTGCATGTAGTTGTATTGGCTGCGGGGCTTATTAGTCTGCTTATAATGGTATTAGTGCCTTCACAAATTCTGTACAATTGAGTGGTTCTTGGCTTATTTATACAAAGCAAAGTACTCTTATTAAGTAAGCTGTTTAAAATATGCTGCTATATCTCTATCTTTAAGTTTGTTTATGATAGCATTTTGTTTCATTTAAGCTTGTTTGTGGAAGCATTTCACTCCAGGCAGTTCTTTACTGTGATTTTACATTAGGAAGGCTGACATTATTCATCTACTGGCAGTAAGTGTGTATCTTGTCTAGCTGAGCTGGGAAGCACACAGAAGGGCTCTTAAGTATTTATTTGCATTTCTCTTATATACTGTGACTGTACTTTAGCAGTTTCAAAAAATGTACTGTCTGCTGCTGCGTTAAGTATCGAATTGCACTTTATCTGTAAGCTGTAGGTAGTTTGTGTGTTCTTGTTACACATAGGCTCCAAACTAGATATTCTACAATAAGTACACCCATGTGGCAGAAATGTGCTGATCTTACCTGTTTGAGTTAGTGATAGCTGGTGGAAGGCTTATTGTGTGATTTCCTGATTTGTAGTTAGCTTCTAACTTGTTTTTCTTTGCTTGTATTTAAGCCTTGATTTTGAGGTGCTACTCTTTGCCCAGTGGCAGTTATCACTCCCTTTATAGGCACAAAAGCTTAGAAGCTCAGTTTTCCCTAAACAGCTGTCAGTGAAACCTTTCCAAACATTTATGCTGTTCCAAGAGCAATTTAGTTATGCAATGAGCAGTGATGCCTTATTGATCAACTTTAGCCTGCACAAAATGTAGGTCCCTCTTGTAGTTGCTGTGCTAGCAGCACAGTCCTATCAAATACATTCAGCCCTTTCCCTAATAAAACATACAGCAAGAACCTGCTATCATAAACAAGCAATTTCCAATCATCTCTCTTGTGACCCTGATAGATATGAAAGGAAAACAAGAGCCAGCAAAACAAGTCCCAGAGAAATACTATTTATTTTATAATACATAAGGACAGCAAAGAAATTGCACAGACCGGTTTCGGCTGGTAATCTATACACAGCCTTTGACACTGAAGAAGGCTGTGTATAGATCACCAGCTGAAACCGGTCTGTGCAATTTCTTTGCTGTCCTTATGTATTATAAAATAAATAGTATTTCTCTGGGTATTGTTTTGCTGGCCCTTGTTTTCCTTTTGTATTGTTGTTCCTTTGAGCCGTGCAATTGCTTCCGTGCAAACATTTTTTTGTATTGTTTGCCCTGATAGATATGAGCATCCTGAGGCAATGTAGCAATTGTCTCATGTGTACAATCACTTTTGACTGAAACAAACAAATACTTTATTTGAGAGATTTTAGTTACACTATGAAATTGGAGGCAAGACATCGGATGCCAGATAGGTTGTCAGCACAGATGCACACACATACACTCTAAATAAGCACATGACACATAAACCCACATATGTGGAGGTATTAATGAGTAACTTACCAAAAAATCAGAGGCCTCCCAAATGGAAACCACTTACACAAATGACAATGCAAAGAACAACCACAACACATAATAGCACACATATCAGTACCTCAACAAGTAAGCCCATAAGGCATAACACCACAAAGCCTAATGTATTGGTCATAGTAACCCTATTGTGAAATACACGGGTGTACCTCTCATCAGGCTGGATAAGAAGTGGGTTACAGGTATCTGCCTGTCATGTGCCAGAATCCATCAAGTCAGTCATGTACTTAAGTGACTTAATAAGATGTACCGGTATAACTCTGTCATAGTCCATGTGAGGGTGAAAGACATACCTCACTGGACTGTATGAAGAGAGACATGACTGAACTCTCAGATCATGTATCACAGGTAGGGATAAGCCTAGCCTTAAGCAGCATGCTACCTTCTCCAAGGATGATGCCGCAATACAAACAAAAAGTTACTAAGAATTGGCTTAGCTTCTGGTGTCAGTCCAAGAAGATCCAATATGTGTCAGACAGGGAAGACAAGGTCGACAGGCCATGCTGCTTTGCCAAAGATGGTCTGCACCTGGCTTCTTTAGACTTTTAACAGGCTATACAACAAGACAAATAAACTAATGTTCAAGAACAAGAGGGAACTGACTCAGCAGAGGATGAAATCCCTGTTTAGCTTAAACAAACAAATTAGAGATCTTGTCAAGTTCTGCAAAGCTACTTAAGAAGCAAAAATAGCCTCCCTAGCTAAGGATAATCACCAGTCCTTCTTTAACTATGTCCAGAATCTAAAAATGAATACCCAGTAATGCACTGAAATGGTTGTGGATGGCATCACCCATACTCAACCAGAGGAAAATGCCAGCTTGCTATTTGACAGATTTGGAGCAAACTTCACCCCTCCCCATCACCTTCAGTCATCCCCAAAGAATAACTGCCACCATTCCTCATCCTTTTATCTCAAGATAGCAGGTCATCCTGGCATTCTCCAAGGCCAATAACATGGCAATCAATGGGAACATACAGCATCCCAGGTTGCCTTTTAAAAAACTTAAAACATGACCAAGCAAAACCACTCAGATCCTTATTTAACCACAGTATGTGAACTGCCTATGTTCACCAGAATAGAGGACAGCAACAGTAATCCTTCTGCACAAAGGCAGACCATCAACTGACCCTGGGAATTATAGGCCCACAAGCTTGACTAGCCTCATCTACAAGGCCATGGAAAGAATCATTGTAGACCTTATTAACTAGGGCATAGGCAATCTCCGAACTCAACCTAGTTTGGATATGTCTGTTAAACATGGTTGACTTCTTTGAGAAAGTCACCAAGGCCCTGAACAATGGAAAGACAGTGCATACCATGTATCTTGACCAAGCTAGGGCATTTGGCACAATCCCCACTCAGATATTAAAGAGAAACTCTCCAAATTGGGAATGATCCCCTATATTACCAGATGGGTAGCAAACTGGATCACCAGCAGGACATATACTGTCTAAGCAGCCGACTTTCTTCTAGCAAAAGACCAGTTCTCAGTGGTATACCACAGGGTTCTGTGCTAGGCCCCTTAATTGTAGCAATTTATTTTTCAGAAGTCAAGGCCTCTGGCTGACCTAGTTTGCTGACAATTGCAAATTGGAAGCAATGATAGAGTCTCCAAACAACATTAATATATTGCAGACAGAGTTAAGGCAGGCAAATGACTGGTACCAAAGCCACGGATTAAAGCCAAGTAAAAAATGCATTATTGTTCTTTTGAGAAACCTAATAACCTGCTAGTTACCCCCCTCCCCAAGTGTAGGCCCAGTGTTATGTGATCTGGGTACTCGGGTTGATAGCAATCTATGTGGCACATCTTATAAATAAAGGTAAAGTATCTAGATCTAAGGCTATTATAATTTCATTCTACTTAGCCTCATCAGACCAATAATTCAATACAATGCTCCCTTTTGCTTGTTCCTCACCAGACACCTGCAACAACTGGAGAGATCACAGAGGTTTCTCATGAAGAAATTACAGGGTATATAAACAAGTCTTGACCAGAAAGACTGAACGCCCTTTTAGAGTATTTTATCTCCTACAGGTTGCTAAGGGGTGACCTGTGCCTGGCTTGCAGGACAGTAACTGATGGAAATGTCACACATTCATTAATCAAAGCACATGAGGTTCACTTGCTCCAGGGATCTTAATCTAGCTTCTGGCATAAACAGGTCAGGCTGGAGAGATAGATGCATCTCCCAGAGACTGACACATCTCTAGACCAAGCTTCCAGTTGATGTGAAACAGAGCCCATCCTTGGTCCTCTTCAAATACAACCTTAATCAATGAATGGGTGACTGCAAGCTCACTCCTGGGGTGTACTCATGTCCCTCCTGGACAGAGGAAGTTGGTGTTTACCATAGAGCCTTACCTCTCCAATCTTCACTTACCTAACCAGCATCAATTAAGGCAACTTGCAATAAATATAAATAGGCTTGTAAGTGCTCTATGGCTATTAGCCTAGTAACCTTCTATAAACCTTTGAACATATGAAAACCAGAATTATGGCAAATTTAATGAGAAAGCCAAGGGCATGAAATTAATAGGAGTAGGTGAAGTGAGTGAAGAAAGGAGAGTAAGGAGAGATGTGAGGTATGAAGAGGTATTTGTTCACATATAGGGATATAGTTTATCCTGGTATTAAGTAAAAACAGAGCCACCTTTTGGCTAGTAAGTCTTTCAGAATGGTTTTGAAGAATGGGAGGTAGGGAAGGTATTGACCTGATGGATACAAGTAAGGAGTTTCAGGTCTTAGCAGCATGGTCTGAGTACAGACAGTGCCCAGCAGATCTGATAGGTCTGTGGACAGATAAGAATTTTTACTCATTGGATCATAGTGACCAATTCAGAGCAGAGTTTTGTAGGATGTTATTTAGTGCTAGACAAGCAGATGGATTGTGGATAATTTTATAGATGGTAAGAAGCTGCTTATGTTAGTTGATGGGGAAGTCATAACCAATTTAGGCATTTTAATGCTATACAGTGGTGGGTTCCAAAAGGGGTTTTTGCTGTAAATTTAGCATTGTTGTTATAGCATTGCTCAAGTTTTGATTGTTGTGATGAGAGACAGATGGGAGCTTCATAAAGATATGTGAGTATGAAATAAGTAGCAGCAAATGTAGCTTTAGTTGCATCGGTGAAAAAGGTTTTGGCTGTATAACGCATCCCTTGTTTCCCTTGAGTTTTCAATATGCAATTTTGTATATGCATCTACTATCATCTCTAACAATTTGCTATGAGAAGTGACTTCAGTGGTTGTATTATCAAGCGAGAGGACTTTTTTTTTTTCCATTGGAGGGGGATTTGGGGAAAAAGTAGTAGTTTTTTTTTTTTTTTAGGGCTGAGCATGAGTTGTGAGTTACAAAGCCATGTCCCAGTTGTTAAAGTTTCCTGAATACTTTTCAGAGGTGTGCAAGTGACTGTGGAGTTACGTGTGGACTATATTAATTATTCCTATTATGTGAATGTGTGGAGGGTATTGGTGAGAATGTTAAAAATTTAGGAGACCAATGATAGAGCCTTGTGGTACACCAGTGGTGACTGGGAGGTATGGAGAAAGGTTGGAGAGCCATTTTACTGGCACATATTGGACAAGTAGCTTTTGGACCAAAGAAGAGAGGGCTTAGAGTGACCTAATATTTGAAGTAGTATGTTGCCATGACAATCAGTCAAATGCTTTAGACAATTATCTCTAGCTTTACTGACAATATCTATATGTGTTAGAATTGCAGCATTAGTGCTATGGGAAGGACGGAAACCTTGTTGTGTGGGCAACAGTAGTTCTTCCTGTATGAGATAATTTAGCAATTGTTTTCAAATACATTTTTTAAGTATTTTAGAGAGATGGGATAAGTTTGCTATAGGTCTAAAGTTAGTAATGTCTGTTGAATCTCCTGCTTTGTGCAGAGGGAGAGTGTGTGACTTTTTTTCCCAGCAAAATCAAGCATCAGATTGCTAGATTGACCTATTTATAAGGACTGAGACAGTGGGGGCAATGTTATCAGCTGCTATTTTAAGGTACTCACTTGGAAGGCCATCCGTTAAAGTAAAGCATGGTTTCAGTCATTCACTCCAGTAGAGCTCAGGAAGTTTGCACTGTAACTTCCAATGGGTGGAGCCTATGCCTTTTGACAGAATCAAATTATGTCCTCACACTTCAAGCAAATGTTCATATCTCTGGAACCACGGGAGTTACGAAAGAGGTATAAATGGCAAGCTCTTCAGCACATTTTTATAGTGGCAGTATTCCTTAAGTTCCAGGCGTTAAACCGAATTTTATACGCTACAGTAAACACAGTAACTATTACATTTGTAATATTTTGTAAACAACTTGCAATACCTCAGCAACCACTCAAGTTACACACATACTATGAACAGCATTTTATTCATCTAGCTGAGCACTTTCATATGAGGCTAGGGAGTTCTGTCTGTGTTATTTGGGTGGTGAGATATTTAGAAAAATGTGAAAATTATAGCTATATAAATATCAGAAAAACAAAAGTAAATACTATTTACCTGCAGTAGACAGAGGTCAAATATTAATGTAATTGAGTTTGCCATTGTGTAAGCTGTAAGATGAAATCTTTTAAAACCTTGTAGATAACATGGTTTTGGAATTATTGATGCAAATATGAAAAAACAATATTTGACATCTAGAGGCATCAGTAGGAGTTACCTGCAGATGGAACTGGAGGTGTAATTCAAATGTAATGAATTGAGTAGTTTTATATAGGATGTGGGCACAAGTTTGAAGGTGAAAGTGGATGTGGTTGCTGGGTAGCTCTAGTATTAGATGTTAGGGAATCCTTGGTTAGAAATGTTATACAATCTATGAAATAAGAGTTGAATTATATTGTGGATTTGAAAGATGAGTTATTGGAGGAGGGATTAGGCTTGAATTTGTGTCTGGAATGTCTTTAGTGGTCTTCCAGAATTTTTTAGGGTTGTTTTTACTATTATTCTAAAAGTTATTGTGTAATTTAATGTTTTGCATTATTTTCTTTTTAGAATGATTGTTATCATCTGGGTTGGGAGGGTGACCTAATGGTTTAGGTGTTTGACTTACAAACACAAGGTGCAGGGTTCGAGTCTTCCAAGGGATAATTGGCTAGGCTTAAAATGGCTCACAAGGGTAGTTAGCCTAGTACTAATCTATGAACCTATTGTGAAGCATTCTGAAGGTTTAATATATTGTGGTGTTTTATAGTTTTGCCCTTCTTTCCATGCTTTTTCTTTAAGCTGCATTATCATTCTATCCTTTTTGTGCTGGTACCAAATAATACCTTATTTGCACTTATTCCACTGTAAAAAAACGGGTGAGGTTCAGAGGGAGCTCTTCAGCTAGAATTTCAGCTTTTTGAAAAGCCTAGCTTCTTGAATAATAGCTATCAAAGTTTTAGTAGTGAGTATTTAGAGAAGAAGAAAATACAACTTAGACTGCAGTTTCTATAAATGTTGTAAGGAATAAATGACTCTACAGCAAACTAAATAAAATATGCTTGGCCTATCTGACTTGTAGGTTTAATAAATAACAGTCCAGCATTGTTTTCTTGTTGATCATAATTTGGTGGCACACTGATGGCTTTTAGTCTGCTGAACCAAACAATTTTAAGTAACAACTTTTATACATCACTCTATTCAAACAATTTAAAATGTAATGTTTAGAAAATCTCACAACTGTGCAAAATGTAATGCAGATGTTCTCACAAAATCATGCTGTGATTATTTTGAATGAAATGCAGTAGTGAATTATGTTAACATTTCTTTATTTTAACCATATCACATCTGCAAAACAAACTGATGTTTCATGTAAAATGAAATGTCATTTGTTAAACATCGTCAAACCATGCAAGAGCTCATGATATAAATAATATCAAATGTATTTGCTACATCTTGTGTACAAGAAACCAGACATTCAGAGGACAAACGGATGTAAAGGTTTTAGCAGCTGACAACAAAACTGAAGAAATATAGGCTATGGAGTGTAATGAACATTTTAAGTTTTTTTTCAGAGCTTGAGTTTTAAATAATAGAAGAGTGTGACTGGAGGTTAAAATCTGCCTTGGGGAAAGCAAGCCTACTGCATAGCAAGCACTCTTTAGAAATGTGAGTGGAATGAAAAGACGCTTTTAACACTCCTTTACGAAGATGTCTCTCTTATGCATTCTTTGAAAAAAAACTAAAACCTTTCAACCTGTCAGTCTGACTTTTTCAACCACTGCCCTTTGAATTTCATCCCATTGCGCTCAGTAAAACTGTACATTAACTTCTAAGCATCGCCCTGTTGTAACAGTGCCCTGTCTTTTTAGTGTTTCTGACTTCTTAATATGATATAGTTGTCAAGCATTAAAGTCCCTGTTAATAATTGCCATACAAAGACATCCCTATTCATAGATATATTTTTCTAGATGTGAGAAGACAGAGGAATAATGAGGTATTACTTGGTCTTTGGTGAATAGCACAACCAGTTGAAATGTTATTTCTTTTAACTTGTCAAAAAAGCAGTTTATGTTGCAGTTGAAAAATAAAACCAACCACGGCGCATTCACTTAGAGGTACAGTTTCGCAAAACCAAAGCAACAGTTTAATTGATAATTAACAAATTGACATGGATTACTCTGTTACCTTAAGCTTTCTTTTGTCTGAATGAAAAATAATAGGACTGTAGCAAACTTGAATATTAATCTGAATATTTTCTGAGGGAATCTTTTGTAATTGGAATTGTAATTGTAATTTTAAGTAGATAAAAATACATCAATGAGATCAGTATGATGTCTCTGTGATTAAAGTTTCACTTCATAAATCCAGCTCTAAGGTTCATTTCTGATGTCCAGTTTCTGTGTGTTTTTGTGTCTGTGTGTGCGTGTGTGTGCATGCGTGTGTGTATGTGTGTGTGTGTGTGTGTGTGTGTGTGTGTGTGTGTGTGTGTGTGTGTGTGTGTGTGTATGTGTGTGTGTGTTTGCATGTAGTTTAAATTTTTACCATTTGCCTGCATAGTCTAGTTCAGCAAGGTTCCTCCATATCCAAGAAACATGCTGATTGAGCAGCTTTGCTATGTTATCCATACTTGTTGCATTTGCACATGTTCTAGTGACTGGAACTGAAGTTAAAAAGGGTGTAGGAAGGAACAGTTAGTATACCTAAGTAGGAAAAAAGCAATATTATAATTTTCTGTAAATGTTCTCCTTTGCCCCACACACCACCAGTGTCTAGCAGACCTCTACCAGCAGTCGTTATTCCTTCATGGTAGCAGACCAGCATCAGCATCAACCCCCCCACCCCCTATTTTTTTATTTTTGTTACATGGGTTTGAGATGTCAAATAATGGTGACCATCACATAGAGCCAATGTTCCCGCTACTTGGTGCCTAGCCCTACAACAGATTCCCCAAACATTCTTCTTCTTATAAAACATTTTCTGATTTGTTAAAATATGTTTATCAGTGAAATCTAGAAACTCATAATGAAGAGCTCAAATGTTTAATTCCATTAAGTACAGTGTTTTGCATCATTGGTACTGCTTGTGATCTAAACTTCTATTTACTCTGGTATAAGCTGTGTGCATGTCAGGTATGTCAAGAAATCTGTACTTAGTAAATTAAAAGACCATGCAAGAGATTCTTGTCTCACACCCCTTGAATACTTAATCTTTGTAATTTTCATAGCACAGGAAACTAATTTACGTTACCATTTATTGTGATATTTATTTATTCAAATATTTTACTTACTATTTGCTCACCAGGTAAGTGAACTTGTCTATTGATCCTTTTCAGCTATGACCTGAGCTCAAAGAGCAGAACAGAGAATACATCATTGTTCTTTAATCAAAAATATTATTTACAAAATGAGTACATAGCAAAATTCAGAATATAGCAAGGTTGAATTTAGAGTAATATTATAAGATCCAGTCAGAGTGCATTGAAAGAAAATGTGCACAAAATACAAGCTATGTATAAAATACAGTTCAATCACAAATATAATTCAACAGCACTTATATGCATGTGAAATATTTGCATATAACATGCCACATTAAGAGGCTGAATATTCTGCAATTCATGATAAGGGATGATAAGTTCCCTAACCATTAAGTTGGTAGGAGTTGCAGGTAGATTCAATAAAGAGATGCTCTTTAAGGGTCCCTCTCAGATGATCGGGTTGCAGAATGTCAAAGACCATATGGTCGGCACCATGTGATCGAAGTTTTGCAACCTCAAACATATTGTACTGAGATTGCCGTACAGGGCATAACACAGGATTTGCCATTTTCCTCACTTTAGTGTGATCTCAGGGTTGGTATATTTAAGTAGCAGGGGTATGGGGGAGTGCAGGGGAGCTTGACCCCTGCAAAAACATCACAGTAAGTTGTTTTATTTCATTTTTGTGTTTTCACTTTTTTTTGAGGTTGCAAAACTTTTGTGTCTTTTGTGCCACAGTCCTACTGAGCAGATTATTCATGTATAGACTGTCCAGCATACAAGTGCAAACTCAGACGTGTGCCCCTTCAAATCAGGCATGGTGAGAAATATAATAATGTCTACAGTTTCAGTCTCTGCTTCATGTGAGTGAAGGTGCTCTGAGAAACTTGTGTATGCAGCACATGATCTCAGAGTAACTTCAGAAACTTACTGCATGAATCTTGAAAAAGCCAAATGCTGCTGTTTGCACGTCATACTTCAGTCACAGTGGCTTTATCTTCTCTCATCCCATAGAAATAATTTGATCTCTAAGTTCTTCTCACATAACCATAAACTTTAGTATATTAAGTAGACCTTTTGTACATCAGTGACAATACTACTTAAGAAATGCATTGCATATGCATTCATTACTCAACAACTGGAAATGTAGCATGAATATAATTGTTTCTGAAGGTTTGCTCATTGACTCCTATTACTTCACATAATGTGTGCTTATCTTTCAAGGAATTCCTTATAGCCTACCAGCATAGTTTAAACTATGTGTATCTGAAAATATTTTATATCGCTTTTTGAAGGCTTACGGTCATCTGGTTCAACAAGCATTATAATTATTCTTTCATTTTGCTTTTAATTTCTGTTAGTATATTTTAATTTCAAATTCCATTGAGGAAAGTATTACATTTTTCATAATTTGGAGAAGCCAAACAAGTAACTAAACAGCTAAAGCAAATCCAAAGCACTGGAACGAACCAAGAAACTGAAAAGACAGAAGCTTCTTCAGACAAAATAAAAAGGCGCCAAATCCACTTTTTAAGTGCAAAAGGTTTTGTTGACATGATGTCATATCCTTGACAACCAAGGTATTGAACAATACACCTTTTAACATACAGGTGTAAAACAATCAACATAAACCAACATTCCCAACCAGTTAAAACAATCGTTAACTCTAACATTTTTTAAAAAGGTTTATAAAAGAGAACCAATATAACTTTTTCCTACATTAAAATGCCTTTACAGACAATTTAATCACACATACAAAAAACTTTAATCAAGCAAGTGTAACCCCAAAGTAAGTTGGCTAAGTAAAATGCCAGTTCAAAACCCAGATAACCTTTGTATTTTGGGTTGACAGCAATATTACAAGGTGCATTTAACCCTAAATAATGCATTAGGAAGTATCTAAAACATGCAAGGTCTTTTAAAATTCAAAAAGGACTAAGCCACGAGTGTCTGCTGGGCACAGTTGTTAAAGTTAAATAATATACAAATCTAATTCCTTAGATAACTTTTATATTTTAAAATAACGGAGATGTTACAGGCTTCATTTAGCCCAGGGGGGGGAGAAGGCATTTAATAGCAATTGCCATTCCAACTCCTTTATTTCGAGTAGGAGAGGTTGAGGGCCCCCCCTAATCCCAACTTTAACTAAGTCAATCCCCATAAAACAAAAGCTGTGCCCAACATGATCTAAGACATGCTTCGAAAGAGCATTGTCAGTTTTGTTGGTAACCAACATAAAAAGCCGAACAACAGTTACAAAATGCAATGTAAACTATTGACTTAGTGTCACAACAGATCTTATGTTTGATATAAAATTTTTCCCTTCTTATAACAAAAGAATTTCCTGTTTTTAATAATCTACACCAGTTACAAATCCCACAGGAGAATGTCCTGGTTTGTCTAGATCGAACATATGGGGAGTCTCCTGTTTGCAACAATTCTTTCAGATTTTTACCCCTCTTAAATACAAAAGAGGGGAAAGAACCCAAGATTTCAAATAAATAGGCATTATTTAAAATAAAATGCACTATGAAAGCAAATACTGGTCATGATAAAACCCCTGCTGATACTAAGGGATTACCTTTTACGTTTAATTAGATATCAAAAGTTGTTTCAGGAATTTCACATAATCGTTATTTTGACTTTATGGTGCAGAGGTTAGCATTGTTGCCTCACAGCAAGAGGTTCTCTGGATCGATTCTCGGCTGGAGCACCTTCTGTGTGAAGTCTGCATGTCCTCCCGATGCTTGAGTGATGTTTAAAGACATGCAGGTAGATGTGTGCATGAATGGGTGTGCCTTATTTGATGGTTGGCCATCGGGCTGGCACCTCAGCACCGTAAAAATCCACTGCCAATCATTACGGGACCGGAGCTCCGCTGTGTCGACCCATAGCCGGGAAAAGCCGGAAGACATTAGTATACTGTGAACTATATTTTAAGGCTTAGGCTGCTGTAAACAGCATAATTTGTTAGAAGGCATTGTGATGAATTATGTTTGCCATCTGTATTTTGAGTAATCCATATGTTCAAAGACACATTAAAGGTTATTTGAACTACAAATTAATAACTAGATTTTTTTTTGAAAACTCTCCTGATTCAACATAAAAGGTATGCAGAGCACAATGGTGCAAAATAACATGAAGAGATATGTGAAACAAAAGAGTTAGTTGGATACAAATGGGCATACAACATTTTAGCTACAGCTAGTACTTGCCAATGAAGTATTCCTAAAGATTGACTCATTACAGCTGCCCAATGTCATGATTATGGCTGTAGGTCAGGGATTGGGGGTGTTTCTCTTTTAATTGTTCCATTTTTTCATTAAGGAAATTAATGGTGGCATCCACAAAATTGAAAAAGGATAGAAAAGTGTAGGCAGTAAAAAGATCATAGTAGTTAATACGGGCCTCAGTAATAGGAGAATTCCAAGTATGGGATACAACATCATCCACATAATGATCACTAGTATGCAGTAAAAGCAAGCAAAGCTGATTTGATTTGCTATAATAAACAGGCACACTGGAGGTTTCCATCAGTGTTATGGATAGCTGTTAGCTGAAAGGAAAAACTGCAGCATACTAACTTGATTATTAACCACAGAAATCAGTATGTATCTGCTTTCATCACAAGTATGTCTGTAACTGAAAGGAATGACTTATGAGTCACAGATGCGTAATGTGAATCTGGGTCACCTAGTGCATCTATAAAACCTGCTTCTAGCCTATACCAGTGGGAAAGAGTGATACAGCCTTGACTATGACCTAGGAAACCTCAATTTGATTAGTGATATTGACACTTGATGGCAGAGGGAGGGGAGGATAGGCATGTCTATCCTGGATTATGGGAGTGAGTATGGACATGCCATTTCTAGTGGTTGAGTGAGTGAGTAAGCGCAGGAGCAATATCATCTGTTTAGGTTTGCCTCATAGAGGTTGGGGAAACTGCTGCATGGTGTTGCCTGTAAGAGGGCTTGATCTGCTGCTGATGTCAGTCCTTTGGGGGTGTGAGCGGTAGTGCAGTGCACACACCTATTGAATCACCCTCCTAAGGGTGTCATTTGGTGGGTACAGGCTATGGGGCTTAACAAAAACTCAAATGGTACTTGATGGCTGCCATAATGATGGTCCCTAGTGGCCTATCCCCACTCAGGTGATGGGGTGCAAATGATCCAATTGCCCTGAAGGGTTCTAGTTATTGACAGTTAATGGGTGCAAATGTGTGCAAAATAAACAAATAAACAAAAAAAAAACAAAACATAGGCAAACATCTAAATATTATGGTTCCTCCCAAGCTCTGTTATGAGTATTTGGAGGTGGGGGGCCTTCTGTATAATGGGAACTGCTGTGCAAATAGCTGTTAATGGAAAGTTTAGCGCCTAATGTTAGGCTCCTATTTGATCATCACTGGGACTATATAGGAAACAGGGAATGCAACAGGGGTCCTAATGGAGAGATTAAAAGTCAGCAAGCAAAGCAGAGTAGTAGTGAATTCATCCTCAAGTCTTGGTGAGTACCTTCATGAGGTGGACCCTGTTTTCCACAAAATCTCACCAAGTTGACACTGATATATAGACTGTATTTTTATAGGATATACCATGGACAGAAGTAAGTAGTAAAAAAAAAAGATAGCTGGGTGAACAAGTCCCAGGATAAAAAAAGTGCCCAATCCAGGTAGGCACACTCGTGCCAGGACTGGGAAAAATGACAGTGGTAGAATCCTCAAAACCCAGAAACATTCCTACAATGGGGCCAGGCCCAAGGGGAGGATGGCCCCCTCTGTTGTAGAAAGAAGTAGCAGCCCACAAAAATTACAAAACTGATATGCCAAAGAAGAGCCAAACAGACGATAGAGTGGACTATTGGGAATAAGAAAGAAATTATGTATTGTTACTATTATGCAAAAAGTCCCAAATTACCAGATAGAGGATAAACAGAGATAAAGAGATAAATTAGAGGAAAGAAAAATACTTTCATAGGAAAAACTGTCAGAAGCTTCAAATAAAAATTTGTGTTCATTAATACAACAGATTTTTGAAAAACAGTATACAGAGCAAGAAAATTTGATCTGTTTGGTAAAAAGAAGCATCTGAGGAATTGTGAAAGTGTAAACAACAAAACCTAGACATTTTTGAAAAGTATAAAAAAAGAAATATGGACATGAGAAATAAAGAGAGAGAGATTTGATATGGTGCAATATTTATGCAAAGGAGAAAGCCAAGTTAATTAATATGGAGAAAGCAGTGACAAAGATATTCAAAAAGAAACACAGGAAAAGGCAACCAGACATGGAAAATTTCACAATAAAAAAGTAATATCACAAATATGGAATGTGGAAAACAAGTTTAGTAAACAGAAGTGAGAGAAATAGAAGGTGAAGTTATGGAGTGTCTGTGGAGTGAAGGATTTAATGTAGAAAGTCCAAAACAGAATGACGGAGTGAGTCCCCAAATTAAGGAGAAGCAGGGAGATCAGGAGACATCTGAAGAAGAAATATGGACATGGGAAAGAAAAAGAGATTTAATACGGTGTAATATTTATGCAAAGGAGAAAGCAAAACTAACCAATACAAAAAGAGTAGCACCAAAGATATTTGAAGAAAAATACAGGCAAAGGAATCCGGACATGGAAAACTTTACAATACAAAAAATAAGAAGACAGAGGAAAAGAAGAAAAGGAGATTAGTAATGGAGAAGCAATAAAATAGAAACTGAGGTTACGGAGTACCTGCAAAGTGAAGGATTCAGTGTAGAAAATCTAATGCAGAAAGCACCACAACAGGATAGAGCAATGGATATGAAAAATTTAGGGGAAACCAGAGGAACATGAAGCAATTGTTCAGGTGTCTATATCAAAATATTTTGGAGCCTTCCACAGGAAACCAGTATAAATGTTCACTTAAAGCTAGACATCAATGGAAGGAACAGGAGACTACGGAAACTCAGATGCAGTCAATGTTGAGGAGTGATAGGCCAGTGAATTTCCATATGACAAAGCAATGGATGGCACAGGATGAAATTGAACATCAGGTGCCACAGGAACGTGCTATAGAACTTTCTATAGAATGCCCGCAGGAAAACAAAGGATGTGCCCTCAGTCTGGAAGAAGATGAACTAAGGGAAGAGTTGCTTGATTTAGTGGACATAGATATATTAAAATCAATGAAAGAAATAGACTGTAGAAGGTCAATAAAACCATAAAAGTCAGGACTGTCCATAGAGATCCATGTGATATAACAGAAGTAAATGGAATATGTTACTGTGCAGCTAAATTAATAACTGATAAAGTCATACCACAAGAGCACAGCGTAGTGAGGCAAAGGAAGGGGAGAATACCATCATGAAAGTATTGAATAGAGAAAAATATAAAGCAATTAAGACAAGAAGTGTCACTGTTAGAAGACTATATAAGAGGGAATAGAGCAACAAAAATACTAAGAAAGATAGATGCGATAAAAGCAGTGTGCAGTATTAGAACAGACCAGGATCTGTCTAATAAATTAACAATTTCAGCACAGGTGGAAACACTTAGAAGATACACAAATAAATATAAAGGACAAGTACAAAATAGGCAATTTAGTGATGACCCCAAAAAGTTGTATAGAGCATTGGGAAACAAGGTAAAAAGAATTGAAAGACCACCAAATAAAACAAGAAATAGATGGATTTTGGAGAAGTATCTATAAAGGTCCTGTGGAACACAGCAAAGATGCTAAATGGATAAAAGAAGTAAAAGAAAGAATAAAAAGTTTAAAGGTAGAGGATAGGAAATGGGATGAAGTAACAACCAGAGAGATTGGTTAAGAAAAGCCTCTAATTGGAAAAACGTAGGCCCAGATGCAGTGCCTAACTTTTGTTAAAAGTATTAACATGTTTGCATGAAGACCTAGCCATGAGTAAGAACTATTTATATGTGCACCCGAACAGACACCAATCTGGCTAACAATAGGTAAAACAATGATCCTACTTAAGAGTGAACCAGCAAGCTACCCCAAAAATTATAGACCAATAGCTTGCCTTTCATCGATGTATAAACTATACATAGGAATTGATGCTGACAGAGTGTATAGTCATTTAGAAGAAAATTCAGTTATGGCAATAGAACAAAAGGGCAATAAAAGAAAGTCATATGGAACAAAGGATCATTTGTTGTTAAATAAAGTCATAGTAGAGAACTGTTGAAAGGAAGAATCTAAGTATGGCATGGATTGACTACAGAAAAGCATTTGATAGTATCCCACATTCTTAGATAAAGGAGTGCTTAAAAATGTATACGATACATACAAACTGATCGACTATGTTACAGTGACCATTAAACAATGGCAGGCCACTTTGCAATTAAACCATGATAAAGGACAAATTATTAACCCATGGATAAAAATTCAAAGGGGGATATTTTTTCTCAATTTTTTTTATTTTTCAAATGCATTTGAATGAATTCCATGGCATTTATACATAACATCTTAAATACCTATGTACAATATTTACATTAGCCTGACACTTTAACAGATCTTAATGTATACAGTTACTTTATAAGTATGTCCAATCCATTATCAGAGTGTCTGATCGATTATTGTATAGTGTCAATCATTGCTAAGACTTTTCCCCAAGGGTTGTTGATAAATGGCTTTGGATAAATTCTTAGTTCTTTAATTTTAATTTCCAAAAATGCTATGGTCTTAAGTAGGCTGTAGAAGTCTTCCAAAGTTGGTATTGTGTTTATATTCCATCTTCTTTTATACACTTCTTTGAAATTGCAAGTATAGTCCATACTAGATACATGTTTGACCTACTCAAATGAGGACTTTCGTCCACATTTAATAATAGAAGAGCTTTAGTTAAATAAAATGATTCATTAAATAAAGCTTGTAGAAAGTTATTAATACCATTCCAAACTGGCTTAATTTGAACACAGTCAAAGAAAATGTGGTTCCAGTCTCCATTGTGTACTTGCTCACATCTCCAACATATTCCTTTTATGGAAGAACAAATTTTACTGATTCTGTCTGGGGTTACGAATGCTATGTGCTAGCATTTTCAATTAAAAACTTTCCAGTATTGTATAAAGGATATATATTTTATTGATAATAAGATATTTGTTTTAATATCTTCAGTTAACTATATTGAGTGTCCTTTTGTTATTTATTTCCAACATGAGGTATTGAGTGTTGGTTTATAGTTTCTCAATATTTTGTAAAATTTTGAAATACTGTTTCTCATGTCAGTCATTATATATGTTTTCATATATGTATTTTGTAAATTTAGGTATTTCTTTAAATGAAGAATTGTTAATTATTCTACTTAAATCTTGCGAATATGACAGAATACTCTGCAAAGTTAGCCAGTTCTGTTATGTAATTTTGTATGTTGTTATTATTACTTGCATATCTAAAACCTTTATTTCTTTAATACATTGGAGCCAACAAACAAATCCTTTCTGTTCCCAGGAATTAATAATTTCTCTATATATTTTATGTGGAAAGTTCTTTGTGACTAAATGGTGTTAAAAGATCAAACCAGATTTTTAAATCTATATTTGCATTAATAATTTTTCTAAATGAGTCAATGTAATAATTAATCATATGAGTTTTAGTGGGTTTAGTTATGTTATATTGCATACTAATACATAATATGTGCCATGGCAAATTGTTTTTAACTGTTATTTGAACATTTTTTTGTAAATCAAATTTGTTTATTAATATTACAGTTAGTAATTCTTCCCAATTTGCAGACTAATTTGGACTTATCCAGTCTGAGATTGTTTTAGATATTGATGCTTTTATATATGTTTCTGTACCAGGAAAGTTTAATCCTCCCTGTTTCCATGGTCTGATATGATGTATTAAAGCTATTATGTTTCTTTTGGGAAACCATAAACATTTTATTAGGCATGAATTTATTTCTTTAAGTATATTTCTTTCTGGTAACAGTTGTATTGCCAAGGCTATATATAGGATATTGGGCAGTAAAACCATTTTTATAAACTGTAGTCTATCTTCAAATGTTAATATTATTTTGTTCCATTTTCCCACAGAGATTTTAATTGTATTGATGATATTATTGTATTTTTGAGACTAATTTATTATTATCCTTGCATAACTCAGTTCCACGATATTTTAAGGTAGATTCTTGTTCCCCTATGATGTGATCCCCCTTAGTCTGCAGTTCTTTTTTATTTAAAAATAATAATTTTTATTTTTATTTATTGAAATGGAGTCCTGAAGTCATGTGAAATTTGACAATATATCTAATTCTTTTGTATTAGATAATGTTAGTAATATGTCATCAACAAATTACTTTAGAATTGTATTGTTCATAAACATCTATTCCTTTGATTTTTATATTAGTCTCAAAATAGCATATACCCAACTATATAATATCAAAATGCTCTTGTAATACGCTAAATATGGTGCCACAGCTCACAAACACCTCAAACAGTTGCAATAAAAATATAAAAACAAGCCGTTTAGGTTAAGCGCTTTCATCTGCCACATGCAGACTTCATCAGAACATCAATGTGGTTATCATTACAGCTTATACAATGTTAATATCCAATGGGAATGGACTATCAATTAAGCTATCAGTTAAACTCTTACATTAATTATTCATGACCTAATAAATATTCATGATCCATACCTACTCACAAATAACTACTTGTGTTTGAATATAATACATCCTTTACAAACACTGCCATCCTTTCCATCAATAAGGTTCAAGTAAGATGTACTAAAAAACAAATTGTATATATATAGACAAAAAACATATAAAAATACATATTGTATATTATATATTTGTTCCCATCGTAAAGTGCATATAATAACTTGTATGTCTGACATAATATAGTCAACCATCTTCTTACTTCTTTTAATGCATGGGTTACTAAATTCTACACCAAGTGTATAAATATAAATTAAATTTATTAGACTGCCTATTCACAGTCTTGCCTCTAAAATCAGCTTAGTGGAAACTCATTGTGCCAATAGCTACGCCAATGTGGTTATGGCACAGTGGGAGAACATGTTTGTCTTTAATGGGCGTTACTTCTCTAAGTACATTAGTTTTTACAATTGAGCTGTGGATGACATTTATATGCTCTGGACAGGTAGTGTAGATTATATGACTGGTTTTGTGGAGTACTTACATGGTACCATATCATTTTTGAGGTTTTCTGTCACCCACTCACTCTCCACTGTTGATTCTTTGGATATTAGAGTGCACAGATCCATATATGGATCTTTCAGTACGTGCTTATTTAGGAAGGAGTGTTATAGGAACTCACTCTTACATCGAACAAGCATGTACCTGCCCAATATTTTTTGTAATATTATTAAGGGGCAAGGGATGAGGGGCTCCAGACTTAATGATAAGGACTTGGATTTTAAGGAGGGGATGGAGAACCTGAAAGTACAACTTAATAAGAGGGGTTACAGGAGAAGAGAAGTTGATCTAAGAATACATGCTAGCACGGTATTAAGACCCAATTGAGCAAAAACATTTTTGGGTGATTAATGACCCTCAAGAGTGCTTGAGGGAGAATACCTATCCACTGGCTATCTCGGTGGAATACAGCAATGATGTTAATGCCATCACTGAAGTTTTCATAAACATTGGTCTGTCCTCCTTACAGTTGACAGGATTAAGGAAGGTAGTGGTGGATAGACCTAGGTTTAGGTTTAGAAATAAAAAAAATCTTAAGCAGTTATTGTGTTATCCGGATAAGTTCAAAGACACTGATGGGAACTATGTTTCCCGAGGTACGACTCCATGTGGTGGCTGTTGTTTTTGTGCCTATATTGAGACTGATGCCAGTTTTATTAACCCTAATGATGGAACAAGGTTTTATTTCAAAGTACATGTGGATTGGAATACCAAGGATGTAGTCTACATAGCCCACTGTGTTGAATGCTCAGAGTTCCACATAGGGAAGTGTAATCATAGGATTAGAGATAGGTTAAGGGAACATCATTACTCCATAAAAATAAAATATGAGAACAGTGGATTAGCGAAAGATTTATGACTGATGGAGAGCACCATTTGTTTAAGTTTCGAGTTATTGATAAAGTTTATGAATCTTTAAGAATGGGGGGTGATAGGAATCGTACTGAAAATGTAGAGTTACAGTGGATTATAAGGATGCAAGCCCACAAAGAGAAAGGCCTGAATGGCCAGGTCCCGGTTAAACCCGTTGTAAAATCTAGAAGGTTATTTAAACAAGTAAATAAGTCTGTAGTTTGCTTTGTATTCTGGTTTTAAATCATGAATATTGATTGCTTTTGTTGCCATTTCTATTATAATTAGGGGTGGGATTAATGCTGCTGATTGGTTTTTGTAACTATTTAATGAAGCTGTTTTTACTTTTTCATTTATCTGATGAAGCGGTGTTGGGATTGTACCGTGAAAGTGCTTATTCCTTTAATAAATAGTAAACATAGTACTCGTGTTGTTCATCTGTTTGCCGTGGCTTCCAGATACTTTTTGTTTGTTTTTGGGATCTTATAGTCATTATTTAATAATGATATAGGTCTATATGAGGTACAGAGGTTTGGTGATTTGTTTTCACCACAAGGGTGGTATTAAAGCTTGTGACTGAATTTCTAATAGTGTTTTATGGAAGAGGGATAGTGTCTTTGAAGGAAAAAGTTTATATATTTCCATACTTATGCCATCTATACCTGAAACTTTATTATATTTACCCTCTTTTATTGTATCTTTAATTTATTTCTAGGGTATGGGTGCTTGCAGATCTAGTTTTAATTTTTCTGGTATTTTTTTTAATATTAGAACATTTTTCATCTAGATTTAATTGATTGATATGTATATTTTCATTTTGGAAATATTCCATATAGTGATTTCTATAGGCATCAAGAATGTCACCTGTATCTGAGACATTTTCCCTTTCTTTTCATGTATGATACTTTTAATGTTATTAGCTTTTGATTGTATTTTGATTCTTTTGAATAAATTATGTAGATATTTGGGACAAGTGGCCAAGGTATTAATTTTTAGTTTTTCCAAAGCTAAACTAGTTTTATGTGTTAGAATTTTGTTGTATTTATTGTTTAATACTTCTACTTTCTTTTTCATCTCTAAATGATATTGATTTTGTTCAGATTTTACTGACAAAAGTTTGGATTGTAAATCTAATAATTCAGAATCCAATTCTCTGATTTTTTTTATATACCAAGTTAGGCTTTACCATACATGCAAGCTTTTAATGAGTAATATATCATTATTCTATTTATCTATGTGGTGTAATTAATATCTAAGAAGAACTGTAATTCAGATAATAACCAGCATTTGAACTCTTTAATTTTAGTTATATATGCTGGAATTCTGGAGTTAAAGTTTAATGGTTTGTACCCATTTTGAAGTTTTAGTATAAATGAATTGTGGTCTGAAAAGGTGCAGAGAGTGATTGAGAAATGAATGATTTTAGAGTGTAAGTCATGGGCAGCAAATATTTTATCTATTCTAGTTTGGGTACCAAATCTGTGATCTTCATGGGAAACAACAAAGATTTATCGTTTTTAAATTTGAAAGTTTCTGCAAAATGAAATGATTCTACCGAGTTGTTTAAAGCTTTTTATACTGCAGATGTAAGCAGCAGTCTTTTATTTGTAGTTTCTGAAATATCAAATATACAGTTAAAATCTCTTCCTAATATTAAGTTGCCTTTATAATTATTGGAAATGAAATCCAGGTAGTTTTTAACAGTTTCTGTTCCAATGCCTGGGAACCAGTTTAGATTGGCTAGAGTCCATATTTTGTTATTATATTTAACTATTACTAATGCCATAAGGCCTTCTTTATCTTCATACTTATAAATGATTTCTGGGTTAATCACATTTGTTTTCCATAAAATTGTTACCCCTTTTGTCTTTGTCTTATAAGTGGATTGCACCAATATCATATATTCCATAGGATTCCATTTGTAATTGTCATTTGTTTTGAAATGAGTTTCTTGAAAGAAGACAATTTGTGCTTTGTTCAGTTTTAAATATTTCAGTAGATTTGATCTCTTGCTAGGATTGTTTAAGCCATTGGTATTTAAAGATAATAAAGTTAAATCCATCTTAGGTTATTTAGACTATGTATTTTTTGTTTTATTGTGACTATTAAACATTTTCCTCTGATAACTATAAAGTATATGTTTGAGGTTTTAAAGGAAATTATCAGATTTATACTTTGTGTTTACCAGTAAAGTAATGTTTTGGTCAGGCATACTAAAAATGTTTTTGTGAAATAAATTTAAATTAATAAATGTTAAAACTAAGATCTGCACTATCCATGGAATAAAAATCATTCCTAATCTGATGGATAAACCTAAGTCCATCAGATTATCGCTCATACCTTGACAATCCAGAATATCTGAGCTCCAAAAATTGAATTATAATATGTAGAATATTTGAAATAGGAATAAGCGATATTTATATTATTTTGAAGAAATATAGTATATTGTAGATTAGACAGAATTCTAATACAATTTAAATGTCTACTTATTGTATAAGCAATTAATATTTACATGAAAGATAGATGACACGAAATTCAATCATATTAAAGTAGGATATATCATATATAAAATCTCAGTAAAAGATTATAGCACACAGTTATTTAACATATTCACCCTTATTGAAGTCTTTCAAAATGTATTACTTAATATAAATAGATGGTAATAATATTTATACCTAATGTTTATGATACTATGTATTTTACTGGATATTCCAGAAGTCATATTTCATTGTTTGCCAGCATTTAAGTAATCACTTTGTTGCTAACTTTCTTAAAGCATCAAATTTGTTTTATGTGAACATTGATGAAAGGTTAGTGCATTTTAATTATCAGTGCATCCCTCTTCCCATCATTTCCTACACATAAGGATGTTCATATCTATCATTTCTTACTATAAAAATGAGTGAAATTATAGGATAAAAACAGCAAATTCACTTATTGTGATTAATAATTACAAGTTCCCTTTCCATATTCATAAATTTCCATTTTATGGCATATACTCAAAGTTTTAGATTTAAATGGCAACATTCTACTTTGTATAATCAGCAAAGGTTAAACTGAGTGATTATTGTTAATTATTGTTATTGTTAATTTACTACTATTTATTCAGAATGTGATCGTTACATGCTGTGGCATTCCTTGATCAGGCTTCTATTGTTTTCTTTGAACAGCTTTATTAGTTTGATGTCATGTATAGAACATTAGTTACCTTGGTAACAGCTTAAGTATTATGTATGGTCAATAATGGTTACAAAACCACAATTCAAGTTAAGGCAATTATATGACTTGCTATGCACATTATGTCATTTACGACAGGTTAAAACAGTAGTGTTATTATACACAAGCCCATGTTATTAAACTGAGTGCCTATTGTCAATTTAATACTATTTGTTCAGAATCTGATTGTTACATTCTGTGACATTTCAAGTTCAGGCTTTTATTGTTTCTCTTGAACAATTTTGTCCATTCGACGTCATGTATAAAACATTAGTTACCTTGGTAACCGCTTAATTATTATATATGGTAAAGACGGGTTATAAGACCTACAATTCAAGTTAAAGCAATTACATGACTTGTTATGCATATTTGTTTATATAAGAAAATCATCATGCTTCCCTTTGATGTTCAATGTAGTATATGTCATTTATGACAAGTTAAGTCAGTAATGTTATTATACACAAGCCCATCTTATTAAATCATGTCTTTAATATCTAAATTCAGCAGATGCTTCATCTTATATGACGATTACATATTTTATGTCTAGATTTACTAAAATCATACATTACATAACTATTGTGTGTGGGTTTCTTTTGGCTGTTATTTGACAGACCACAAGCTGTAATGCTTATTTTTCTTATTAGCTCCTTCCAACCATGTTAATACAGTTCATAGACTTTAAATTATGAGACCCTTCTAGTTTCTTATTTATTATAAGTATATTTCCATCCTTACATACACACATATCAGTACTTCAAGCATGGGCAAGAATTCCCATCCAGTTTTGCCAGAAAAACATTCACTAGTTCACATGGTATGTTTCCAGGCTGTTCTTAAAATATCCAAACCAATATTTTTCCTGTTCCATTTTACCAGCTTGTTCCATGCAGTGGCCACTCTGCCAGTGAACCACTAAACACACCTTCTATTCCCACAGATATTTCTACAAAGGAAATCTGATGACTCTCTAGCACTTCCCGGCAACCCTAAACACCCCTAGAATCATCTATCCCCATATGCACAACACGTCCATGCAAGCTCACCTCCCAGACCATTGCAAAGGGTAATGCACAAGACCAAATGCACTTAGTCTTTCACAATAACTCACACTTCCACTCTTTATGTAAGTCCTTAATGTGTATGAACCAAAATAAATATAAAATTGTGCTTATTATTTATTTATTTTTTTATCAAGAATCAACTTAATGAGCTAAACAAAGTATTGGGAGACCATCAATATGTGGGTTTAAAACAGACCTTTTATTATATTTTTTATAACCAAAAACTTCATTGCCGAGAATATCTCGGAGGCTCCTTGGAGCCATTAAGCATTATTGTCAGTCTGTCTCTGTTACCCTAGCAACCTTGGAACATCTGTTTCTGTTGGTATGTCTGTGTACTGCATACTAGAGGATCACGATGCACCTGAAGCAAGGCTTCACTTCACTGCAACTTCAAGTTTAAATTCCCTCCCTTTCAACGAGGCAGCAGCCAGGAAAAGAAAGGAGAGCAAAGAGAGCAAAAAAAAAAAAATTCCCAACAAGCCGCCAGAACAGGAGATGACACATTCTTCCAGCCTTCCCACCTCTCACTCAGCAGATGTATAAACAAACTATTCTCTGCCAAAATATCCTAAATCACAGTTTTATCCACCCCCTTCCTCTGGATCCAGGCTAAAACACCAAATGTCTCCTCCTAATACACAAGCATCAGTAAACCTCAATCACAAGCCAAAACCCACAGCTTCCCGGAGACGAATACAGCAACATACAACAGCTGCCAGACACAGCTGCATCAACATACACCATGTCAGGCTTAATCAAACAGCACTCAAAGCTATGATACCTGCCATAATTGATATTAACTATGTTTAGACAATAATAATAACTTTTGTACTAGCTGCCAGACACAGCTGCATCCATGCACACCATATCCGGATTGATCAAACAGCACTCGTAGCTGTGATATCTGCCATAATTGATATTAACTATATTTAGACAGAATAATGATGACATTTGTACTAAGAGTTTGCTATTATTTAACCAGGATATACATGACATTTCTAAATCATACTTTAACTGAAGATGGCATTAGTCTCCATGACAGCATTTTTTTTTCAAACCACGGTACTGTTACTGCTGTAATACATGATGTTAATTTGTTACATTTGAGTCTGAACTCTGATGAATGGTACCTTGTTGAAATAGTTAATTACTTAAATTATTGTAAGTAAAATCAATGAAAAATGAATAAGATAAGTATTCATTGAGTTCAAGTAGGGGAACATAAACTTCTATGTTTGTATTATATGTTGCTTTGTTTGGCTTATATATAATGTAAATAATAACCCATCTTGACCTGCCTTTGTTTGTGAAGAATTATTCGACTCTTTCAACATTCTAAATAAATCATTACTGTTTCTCAGTTAAGAAACCCTCCTTTTTTAAAAAAAAAAATAAAAACAGATGACAAGTGATGTACCATATCAGTTGATACTTTGAAAGATGTAGTTGTAAAAGTTATTTTTTTCAGACAGCTATCTTGGAATCAGTTTTTGGTTTCTTCTTTCTAGCATCACTCCAAGGATTTGTTAATTTTATTCTTTTAAGAGTAGGAGCCATCCATTCCATTTCTTCTGGGATAGACACTATGTTGTTGTTTTTGATGAATATAGTAGCTTCTTTTAAGTCATTAAAGGTTCTCATCTCATTGGGAAAACATATTTTTATCTTGGCTGGAAAGGCCAGCTGTGCTTTAATGTTGTTTTGTTTCAACAGTTTAATTAATTATTGGCCAGACTTTTTTTCCTTTGTTCTAGTGTTCTGGAAGAATAATCATTGTCAAACCTTATCAGTCTTTGATTGTATTTTAAGAGTGATTTTCTCCATGCAGATTTTAATATTAGTTCCTTGTCCAGAAATTAAATAAATTTTATAACTATGGATATAGGTGCAATATTTGTTGAGTTAGAAGTAGGTTTCCTCAGTGCTCTATGCACCCTTTCAATTCCAAATGAAAGTCCCTCTTTCAAGTCTAAAAATTCAGAAATCCAGGTTGTTAAGAATGAAATAATGTCTTCTCCTTCAGTGTTTTCAGGCAGAGCAAAGATCCTTCCTTACGTTGTTTCTTCTTTCCCTGTTTTCTAAGTAATCTATTTTGTTAAGCAGCCGTGTATTCTGTTTAAGCAGAATTTCTTTTTGGAATTCTTCCTCTTTTGGTCTCCCTTCAATGTCATTTAGAGAAGTCTCTATATTTGTTATTTTTGTATGGTGTTGATGTAATAGTTCCTTAAGAGTATCGGTCTGTTTTTGAGAATTTCATTTGAAGTTTTCTAAGTCATTTTTAAAGCCATCCATCTTCAAAGATAGTTCCTGTAAAGTAGATGTCATCAATTGCAGTTATTTTTCCAAAGCAGCATCTGGATGAGAATTCCTTGAGTTGTTCAATTCTTTGTCTCAATATATCTCCAAGTTACTTAACAGGAAAATTTTTGTATATCCCCACCAACATTGATATTCATGTAGTTTAGTAGTTTATCTATAGATTTCTGACATTTTAAACTTGATAATAATAAAAGTTTCCTATATTATTATACTAGTTTATGAAGCTCTGAAAATTCACTGCTCTCAGTTGGCCATCTAGGCTCCACCCACCTCAAAGGGGGATATTTCAGGGTAACTTTCTGTCACCGTTGCTCTTCTGCCTTGCCCTTAACCCATTAAGCTGTTTACTTCACAGCTTAGACCATGGCTACAATTTGGCTCCTAGAAAACAACTAAGTCTAATGACTTCTCATCTACTATTTGTTGATGATTTAAAACTGTATAGCTCATCATGTGAGGAATTGAAAGCACAGCTGCAGGTTGTCAAAACTTTTTCAGATGATATTTGGCCTTGATAAATGTGCAAAAGCAACCTTTAAAGCAGGAAAACATCAGTTTGGGACAAGAATGTGATATAAAAGAACTTGAACAAGAGGGAGTGTATAAATACTTGGGAAGTGATGAAGGATCAGCAACAAAACATAAACTAATGTGAGTAAAACTTAGTAAGGAATATTTTAGAACACTTACATTAATCCTGAACAAAATCCAAGCTATAAACCAATTTACTCTTCGTGTCCTAACTTACAGTTTGGATTGACTGATTGGCCTCAAAACATGTTGGATAGATTAGATATTAAAACAAGAAGGATGCTTCATGCTCACCAAAAGTCAGTGCATACCAAGATTATATATTCCCCATTCCAAAGGAGGGACGAGCCTCTTGAAACTGATTACATGTAGAGATGTGCAATCATGGGACTCCACACCTATCTTTTGACCTCATGACACCTAAACATAGTAAAGGTTTTGAAACATGAGAAGAATAAATCTAAGATGACTTCTCTGCTTATTCTAGCAGAAGCATATTGGCATCAAGCAGGAATGGAAATCAAACCAGAAGTGGATAAAAATCATGCAGCAACTGAATATGCCAAAAAACAAAAGAAAGAATATAAGATGAAGGATCAGATGAAAAGGCAAGAAATTTGGAAAATGCATAAATATAGTTGCAAGTATAGAAAACTTCTGGAAGAACCTCATGTTAATCAGGAACAAGCGCAGGAATGGTTAAGGAGAGGTGAATTCAAACCAAGAGATGAAAGCTTAATATTGGCAGCTCAAGACAGTGGGCTATGTATACTCTGGTTTACAAAATCCATTGAACATGTGGGAAAAACAGACAAATGTAGGTTTTGTAAAACTGAACTGGAAACAGCCGCACACCTCATTGCTGGTTTTGACATACTAATGGCAGAAGGACTGAATACTGAAAGACATAATAATGTGGCAAGACTGTTGCACTGGGGATTGTGCAAACATTATGGTTTTGAAGTGGCTAAAAAGCACTGGAAACATGAGCCACAAAGCATCATAGAAAATGATAAAATCTACATCACATGAGATCATCCATTACCAACAATTTAAAAGATAGATGCTAGAAAACCAGAAATCGTAGTCCAAGAAAAGAAGACAAGAGTAGCATTGATCATTTAAATTGCCACACCCAGTGACTACAGTGAATTCATCCTCAAGTCTTGGTGAGTACATTTGTGAGGTGGACCCTGTTTTTCACAAAATCTCACCAAGGTGACACTGATATATAGACTGTATTTATATAGCATATATCATGGACAGAAGTAAGTCAAAAACACAAAAGATAGCTGGGTGCACAAGTCCCAGGATAAAAAAAGTGCCCAGTCCTGGTAGGCATACTGGTGCCAGGACTGACTACAGTTTGGCTCCTAGAAAACAAAGTCTAAAGACTTCTCATCTTCTATTTGTCGATGATTTAAAACTGTATAGCTCATTAGATGAGGAACTGAAAGCACAGCAGCAGGTTGTTAAAACTTTTTTTTCAGATGATATTAGAATGTCATTTGGTCTTGATTAACTTGCAAAAGTAAACTTTAAAGCAGGAAGACGGCAGCACCAGGAAAACATCAGTTTGGGGCAAGAATGTGATATAAAAGAACTTGAGCAAGTAGTAGTGTATAAATACTTGGGAAATGATGAAGGATCAGCAATAAAACATGAACAAATGCGAATAAAACATAGTAAGGAATACTTCAGAAGACTTAAATTAATCCTGAAAACAGCACTGATGTCTAGGAACAAAAACCAAGCTGTAAATCAGTTTGCTCTTCCTGTCCTAACTTACAATTTTGGAGTGATTGATTGGCCTCAAAATGTGTTGGATAAATTAGATATTAAAATAAGAAGGATGCTTCATGCTCACCAAGTCTATAAAAATCAGTCCATACCAAGATTATATATTTCCCGTTCTGAATGAGGGATTGGCCTCCTTGAAATTGATTAAATGCACAGCTCTGCAATCGTGGGAATTCACACATCTGCTTATCTCACAAGATCCAAACATAGTGAAAGTTTTGAAACACGAGGAGAATAAATCTAAGATGACTTCCTTGCTTAACCTAGCAGAAACATATCAGCATTAAGCAGGAATGGAAATCAAACAGAAGAAGGCAAAAATCAGGCAGCAACTGAATGTGCCAAAAAACAAAAGAAAGTATATAAGGTGAAGGACCAGATGAGAAGATAAGAAATGTGGAAGAATCATAAATATAGTTGCAAGTATAGAAAACTTCTGGAAGAACCTCATGTTGATCAGGAATGAGCACAGGAATGGTTAAGGAGAGGTGAATTCAAACCAAGAGATGAAAGGTTAATATTGGCAGCTCAAGGTAGTGGGCTACGTACACATTGGTAGATTTTTTATAACAGAATCGGAAACAGTTGCACACCTCATTTCTGGTTGCGACCTACTAATGGCAGAAGGACTGTATACTGAAAGGCATAACAATGTGGCGAGACTGTTGCACTGGGGATTGTGCAAATATTATAGTTTTGAAGTGATTGAAAAACACTGGAAACATGAGCCACAATGCATCATAGAAAATGATGAAATCTACATCACATGGGATCATCCATTACCAACAATTCAAAGGATAGATGCTAGAAAACCAGATATAGTGTTCCAAGAAAAGAAGACAAAAGTAGCGTTGATCATTGAAATTGCCAGACCCGGTGACTACAGTGTCCTGTGTACAGAGAAACACAAAGTCATAAAATATCAGGATCTGCAAGCAGAAACTAAAGCTATGTGGAAAAAGGAAACCCAGATAGTTACTATAGTAGTAGGAGCAAACGGGTCTTATAAAAAAGAGTCTACAATCATATTTAGATATGCTACCAATAAATGTAACTTCGTACAAATTGCAGAAGGCATCATTACTGGGCATGTTGCGGGTGCTGTGAAGACCACTTTTGGCTGACATCAAAGAGTGAAACAATACTAATTTCATGAACTTTAAGTGTGCTTTGACTTAGGAATGGGGTCCATTCCTGTCACTGTGTTAGAAACCCAACATATTTGGAGAAATTAAAAAAGGGAGAAACTGAAAATGCAACAGACATTGGCTTTCAGACAAACCCTATAAGTATCAAGATTATTATCATGCTTGGGAAATGTGGGATCAATACATGCAGAGGAAGAACATGGTTTAAAAGAAATCAGGATTTCAATGAGCTATGTAATGGTTGACTTTCAATGACTGAATATATTAAAAGTGATGTATATTGTTTGCAGATACTGTTTTGTTGGCACGGTTTATAAGGTATAATGTTTGCAACTGTGATTATGTTGTTATGGTTTATTTTCATTTATATAAATGTAAGATTGCCTATGTCATAAATGAAAATATAATAAAGATTTTTTTGGTTTAAAAGAAAAAAGATTATTTTCAGGTTCCATTACATGAAGGGATGAAGATCTGATTATGACCCTGATGTTGCAATGTTAAGTCCATTTAACATTGCCTGCAAAAAATGTCTTTATTTTATTTATTACATTTGTTAACCGGATATTGCCCGACTGGGCCAGGGGCCCATTTTCCACGGAGACCTGGGGAGAAAAGCTTCACAAATGGTACAATACAAACAATAGTGATTTATATACAAACAAAAACAATTTCCATAATAGAAGATGCAATTAAACAAAAAAATATGATGACTTCAGCACACAGTCAAATATATGTAGGTAGAGTTATGAGCATTCATCCTGCCCATTGTGACACCACAACACGTGATTATCATCAGAATTCTTAACATACTTAATAATACAATCATTTAAATCTTCTCTAATTATAACTTTTACAAAATACAGAGTTTTACCTATTTAAAGCAAAGAACAGGCACACAGCAATAGCATAAGCCGCTCTGATATACAAACATGGTATATGATTCCCAAAACTAAAATTACCCTATAGGAATTTAATATATATATATATATATATATATATATATATATATATATATATATATCTGATGTAACAAAAAGAGCAAGCATTACAGTGCCCACATGATGAAGTTCTTGTAGCAGACACGTTATTAAAAGATAACTCCCTAAGAGATAGACATGGCTTGCTAAATTTACTATAAACCCACATTTTTCCTAAACTAGATCCCATCCTACAAACTTTAGGATGGGATGCCAATGTCTTTTTATTTAAACCAATAAAACTGGGCAAAAACATCTTAATAATAATAATAATTGGCACTGTGAAATATTTCTGTCCTCTTTGATTTTTTTTGGGTTAGCTTCTAATGTTCTTTGTAAATATAAATGTATTATTTCCTCTTATCCCAGACCTTATCTCCCAGACTATAGTATATTATTAGACCTGTATTTTTAGTATTGTACCTGAAATTTGTAATGGGAAGTATTTAGACCTCTATGATAATTTCTGTATTAATCTGTAGCATAATTGTATGTAAAAATGTTTTTTGTTATTTTTTGCAAGGAGCTTATCTCCCCGAGCCTCTACTGAAAATGGACATGTATCCAGTTAGACTAGCCTGGTCAACAAATGTAAAATAAAATAAATAATAGCATGACTCAAGGTAAAATACTTGTATACCTTGTTGTAAAAATAAATTGATTCCTTCTGTTGTTCTGCTTATCTGTTTTTTTTTCCATGTTAAACTTAATTACTTTACTGTATGTAAACCAACTTGTAACAATACATTTTTATATTTTTTATTATCCTCAAATTTGCATTTCGCACTTACCAAAAGTGGAATTTATTAAGGCATTACACCTATACAATGCATCAATTAATTATTTATGAGACTGTTAATAGGCTTTCACATAAGATTTTCGAAAGAGGATATCAGATGATATTATAAGAACTCTGAGGGAGGCAGCTGCTGCTTATAAGAATAGTACTTATTTTAACAAGAAAAAAAATCATTATCAAAGACAACAGAAGGAGGCAATTTATATTTTAACATAATACTTATATTTCTACATTGATTAATGACCTTGTCAACAAAGTATTGGTCGTTTTTTTTTTTGGTTGATGGTAGTCTTAAGGATATATTGCCATCCTGTCCTGTTGTTTCATGCAGGGGATACTCTTGTTTCGGAAGAGTGTTAGTTCAAAGGAAATTTTATGTGCTACTTCCTCCAATTGGGGTATTCTCTATTAAGAGCCATTGTAAGGTTAGCTCTTTTGTTATATGATGGTGTTATTTTAATTCCCCTCATGTAGTTTTAGTATCAGGTACCAGTGCATCTCATATTTATCTAATAATGTGGTTCATGCTAAGGAGTGTTATTGTCCTTTGTTTTATATATGCTAATCTACACATTCTCTAAAGGTTATAATTGAGGAACATTTAAATGACTGTGTTAATATGAGTGCTAAGAATTATGTTGCCAAGCATCATTTGAAGTATCAAGGCAGGCATGTTGAATATTTATTTATTTTTTTCAATGAAACAATTTGTTGGCAATGTTTGACAGACTTTGGATTATAGGAAAGAAGACAGGAAAACCAAGGGAAACAGATGTTTTGAAATTTAAGCATTGGTACCTCATCATTTAAATTTGGAAAGCCCTCAGAGAGCTTTGTTATGATTGGATGATTGCATAATTTTTGTCTATGTTTTAAAATGGTATTTTTTTACTACTTGATTTTTTTGTGAAAGTTTCTTAACTCGATAAGCTAAGATTTGATAAAACCTTTCAATGGGATACCTGTGGCTGTTTTCACATTAATGTTATATGTTTGGCTGTTACTTTAAAAAAAATGCGTACCAGTTTAAACGTAGTTGTAGCTTGTGATCAGTGCAAAAGGTTATCTTCCAGATAATGATAGCAGTGTTTATTTTAAGTCTCATGGAAAACTTCAGTTTTAACCATCTTCAGTATTTAAATCTCAGACTGTTCACATTAAAAGTACCAGTACCCAGAATCATAGTAAGTTCACCAGTCCTAACATTTTCTGGCACAGGAAGGTCTGGCCACCTAACCTATGTCAGTGTCCTATTTTTCACTTTTCCAAATGGTATTATCCTTTTTACGACTACACTTTTTTTTGCTGCATTAAGAGAACAGATTTGATGTCTAATTTTGAACATGGTTTATGCTGCTTTTGCATGCTTGAATAAGTGGCCTTATTTAACACCACAGTGATGATGGCTCCAAGCTATTCCTTTTCGTTTACTCAGGAGTAAAAGTTCAATTGAATTTACTGGCAGACATGTTTGGGATTATCCACCAATGGCTTCCTGTAAGTAAATAGAATTTAGGCGTAATCATTGATGATAAGATAATGTTTTAATACAAGATACCAGATATTGATACATCTTCATATCATCTTATGAGGTGCATCAAATGGACGAAACAATTTATGCCAAGACATGATTTCTGCTTGCCTGTCCATTTCATGATTGATTCTCCCAGCTATTGCAACACACTTAATTAAGAATTTCCCCAAACAAATGGACTCTTGTATATACCACCAGTATACATCTTTGATAAATGCATTTGTAAACAAAACACCATTTTTGGACAACGTTTTTTTTTTGTGGCAGTATCAGAACTCAGACATGTCAGTGTTTTGTTTGAAGTCCAGGTCATATTCCCCTCTCCAGCATGAAAGCATACATGCAGATCTTTTAGTACTGTTTATCGTATACTTGCCTTTCTGACTCCCAATATAGTATCTGGATTATTTAAATAAACAATAAATAATGTCATAACTGCACAACTGCTTTCTATACTTTCATGTAGTGTGGAACTATTGTCTAGCAATAATCAAAAACAAATGACAAAGATATATATATATATATATATATATATATATATATATATATATATATATATATATATATATATTCACACTTATACACACATGCACACACACCAATCTATTGCATGCTAAATAACATTTTATGCTTCTATTAATAGTTTGTCATTTCACCAGAGAAGTCAAGGTAGGTGGTCATTTTGGTAACTGTGAAGTCACAAATGTTTTTTTTTTTTAATTTATTTATACTTTATAAGAATGAGAGCAGTTTCATAAAGGCAGTGAAACCTGCAGTGGTAACATAGGAGGATAAAGTCCTGACTGTGAACCAGGTGACCTGTGTCTAATTACCGGCTCAGATACTTGATAGCACATACAAGCAAAATGGGCCTGACCACCTGTGGAGTAGGTGGAATGTGCAAATGCTTCAGACACAGTATCATGGTTCAGTTTCCCACCTAGAGTAACAATAGTGATGTGATTTTCTTATTGGTGGGATGACTGTCCCACTTATATTTTCTTGAGGAAGAGAGGTACAGTTCACCGCTATTACTTCTTATTCTTGGGGTGTTTCTTGGTACATTTATTTATTTATTTACATTTGTTTACCGGGAAATTCTGACTGGAATGTAGGTCCTTTTTCAGTGGATGCCCAGGGAGAAAAGCTCCACATCATGTACATGATAAATAGAGGTACAAAGTTGCAGCAATAGTAAATAACATTACAGGTTGTTGGCTTTAATATAGTAACAAGATACTGATTATCAACAGTATATACAGTAAATGTAAGTTAAGATAGTTTCTTGTCATTTATATTAGTAACAAAGTTGTCAGACAAGATGTTAAAGTATGTAAAGACAGCTAGCTATTTCTGACTGTGGTTAGTAGTGGCAGAAGTATAGTTGTGTTAAGAGTCTAGGTGGGGCGGTAAGGATGGGGGTGTTAGTCTGGATTAGAACAAGGACAAAGCCAGTGCAAATTTAAGTGGAATTTGAGCGCAGTCTTGAAAAGGCTGTTGGAGGGTAGAGTAGTTATAGAGGGTGGAAGATTGTTCCAAAGTTTAGATATGGTACATGAAAATATGGCTTCTCCTGCTGAGTTTTTGGATTTAATAATAGTGAGTTGATATTTGTTGCTTGATCTTAGGGGCCTAGTGGGGTGATAGGGTTGGAGAAGGGTTTGAAGGGAAGGGATGTTAAGGGGGTGGTTAATAAGTTTATGAGCGAGGGTGAGTTGAGTGAAGGAGTTGTGGGAGTTCTAACCAGTTTAGTTCTTTAAGGGAGATACAGTGATGGCTGCGGTAGGAGGTTCCAGTGGCAAATTTAGCAATTTTGCTGTAACAAGCATCCAGCTTGTGTAGGTCTGTCTGTCTGTCTAAGGTTGGTAAGTATAGAGGATGCATAGAGTAGGGTGGAGATTGGCTGGGAATTGGCTATGGAGATTCTAGCTGCCTTGGTTAGGAATTGGTGGCTTCGATATAATGCACCAAGTTTCTTTTGAACTTTTTTTATTGTGAGAGATATGCGGGTGTCAGATATAAATTTGTTGTCTTATTTCCACACTGAGTAATTTTGTGTGTTCTATTGGAGAGATGATGGTATTGTCTTTGGCAAGAATGTTGAAGTGGGGGGTGTTTTGGGTGGTTTTGGAAGGTTGGAATAGGAGAAGTTGTATCTTACTTGGTTGAGTAGGAGTTGAGCATTGGATAGCCAGCTTTCTACTGAAGAGAATGATTCCTGTGTGATTTGTTGTAGTTCTGGTAGAGTGGGGGAGGAGCAGATGTGAGTAGAGCCATCTGCATACTGTATAAGAGATGCTTGTGTGGTGGCAGTATGTAGGTTGTTAGTGAAAAGTGAGAATAGCGGAGGGCCAAGGATAGACCCTTGGGGAACTCCGAGAGTAACTGGGAGGTGAGGTGATATGTTATCATCCCAGATTACTGATTGCTGGCATCCATGCAGATAGCTATGGAACCAGTTGCAGACTGATTGTGAGAAGGAGAGGTTGGGGAGAGTAGAAAGTAGTAGCTCGTGAGATACCATGTCAAAGGCCTTTGAGATATTTAGAAATACGGCAGTAGAGAAGAGACCATAGTTTTTGTGATGAAGTATAGTGTTGGTGAAGGAGAGCAGAGTGGAGGTAGTGCTGTGATATGGCCTGAAACCATGTTGGGTTTTGGAGAGGAGATTATTAGCTAGGAGGTAGTTGGAGACTTGGGTGTTGATACATTTTTCAAGTATGTTGGAGAGAGGGGAGAGGATAGCAGTGGGACAGTAATTGGAGAGCTCGGTAGATGGGGTGCCTTTGTAGAGGTGAATGATGTGGGATATTTTCCATATTGAGGGAACATAGCCTTCTGTTATGCAATGGCTGATTAGAATCGAAATTGGGTAGGCTAGTATATCAGCTGCAATTTTCAAGTATGCAGGGAGAGGTTGTCAGCTGAGAGTTTGGTGGGTATAAGTTTTGACAATAGTCTTTTTATGTTGGAGGTAGGTACTGAGGTGAAGAAGAAAAGCGGAGTGGGGGGTTTAGGGTTAGGAGTTGGAGGGCTGTTATAGGGAAGTGTTGTTTGTTTAGAGATGTTATAGTTTCAGTGAAATATTTGCTGAAGGATTCAGCAATACTGCTGGACGAGGGGGAATGGATGGCTGGGGGGTATCAACCTTCCCTGGTTGGAGGATAGTGTTAATAGTGGACCAGAAATGTCTTACGGTTGTGGTTGGTAAACTTTAGGGTGGATTTATAGTAGAGGGATTTGTATAATTTTATATGCTTTCTGGCTTTATTGCGCAGTTCAAGGAATGATTGCCTATCTGAGTTACTTTTTTATAGTCACCAAAGCTCCCAGGCCTTATCTCTGGATTTCATTAGGGTTCTGGTGGTTTTTTGTAACCATGGGGCATGCCTGGATCTGACTTTGGCATTTCTTACAGGAGCATGGATGTTTAGGATGGAGTGGAAGGTACTGTTAAAGAAGTGGACAGCCTCATCTAGGTTGAGGTATTTTAGTGGTGACCAGTTAATTTTTTGCAGGGAGGAGATGAAGGGGTTGGGGTTGAAGTTGGACTTGTTCCGTATTAGCCTGTGGATAATGGGCTTCAGACTATTTGTGTGGTGCCGAATTAGGAAAGCGGGGGAGTGGTCACTACGACTGTCAGGTAAGCAGCCTGCTAGGTAAGAGTGAGGGGCTTTATTGACTAGGATCCAGTCAAGTAAGGTATGATTGTTAGGTTTTTTGTTGATTCAGGTAGGGGACTGAATGAGTTGAGTGAACCCATAGAGATTAAGGTGAATGGTTGGGAGACTGTCATTACAGGATATCCAGCTGATGTTAAAGTCACCGAGAATTATGGTTTCCTGGGGTAAAGATAGAGTAGCCCAGGTCAGGAGATTTTCTAGGGGTGTAATATTTTGCCCTGGTGGGAAATAGCAGCCTATGATATTGATTGTTTTGTTTGGGTTCAGTTTGAGATTGGCATAAAGGATTTTGTCATTGTTGTGGTGAGGGGCAGATGAGTTCAGGCATTGAATATTGAGGTGGTGCTTAAATATGAGTGCTACACCACTTCCTTTTTTGGGCAATCTGTCTATACAAAGGATGTATTCAGGTGGAAGTACTTCCTCACTTTTGATGTGAGGTTTGAGCCAGGTTTCAGTTAGGAAGAGAATATCTGGGGAATATATGCTTATGCTGGCATGTAGTTCTTGGATTTTATTGCATATGCTTCTGATGTTTAGGGACATTATATGTAGGTCTGTTGTTTTCTTGTTGGCTAGAAGTTGAATTGTGGGGGGGGGTTGCTTGGACTAGGGTTTGTGGTTGGGTTGGATTTGGGAGGAGCAGGGATTGGATGGATGCCTCCAGCGAGGGCTAGTTTATAGAGGGTGTTTAGGATATGTTTTATATACATAGTAAATTGCTTATGGTATCTTAGGGATATTTTATTTTTGAGTGTGTTAGGTGTTTGGTAATGGAGTGTGTGTATTGGGAGGATGGTTTTGGTAGCAGGGGTTGTGTAGTTATTGTGTAAATGTTTGAGGGAGGATGTTGAGAGAGTTCATTGGAATTTGTTGGGGCATGTGAGTTTGGAGCCTTGGTAGGATGCAATGTGAGCTAGAACTATGCAGGTTAGGATTGTTATTATATTAGGTAGTAGCATGATTGTGTTGGATGTAGGAGAGGGGGTGAGTAGTGGTGGTGTAGCCTAATTGCTGGCACTTAGGGGTGGGGTTAAGGCTATGAATAAATGCAGATGTACTGGGGGTGGGTGGAAATTGGGGGCAGGGAGAGGAGCAGAGTGAGCATAGCGAACGGAGCGGGCTAGAACCCCCCCCAGGCTAAAGATTGCAGGGTAAGTGTCTAAATAGCCAAACTGTTAGGAGTTATTAAAATCTAGTAGGGAAAAACAATCTATAGACCTGATTTCAGATGTGTCCTTTCTGGGTAGATACCTAGTTTGAAGCAGACAAAAAGTGGCAGTTTAAGTACCTTTTTGCCTCTATTTTACAAATGGGCAATTCCAGTGTATCTACTGGGTTACCTTTTTCGCCTAGAGCTTTATCTTGGTTTACTGATAACTAAAAAGAAAAAGTTAACTGGGGAATATATTTACAGCAGATGGGGGTGGGGGTGCAGCTGCCGTCCCTAGCTGTGGGTAGAGCCAGTTATTTCTGCTTTAGACCAGGTACTTTCTACAGTAGCAGGCTAAGATGGAAATGTAGCTAGACACCTACAGTAACTTAAAAGCCCTTGAGTCCTTGTGGCTGGTTTCTTCACTGCAGATGCGGCCAGTGGCCAAGGATTCAGCAAGTGGGAGACTGAGAGAGAACCCATTCGCAGGGAAAGTGGTCAAGTAACATAAAAGCCTTTGAGTCCTTGTGGCTGGTTTCTTCACTGCAGATGTGGCCAGTGGCTAAGAATTCAGCAAGTGGGGGACTGACAGAGAACCCGTTTGCAGGGACCGTGATCAAGTAACTTAAAATCCCTTGAGTCCTTGTTGCTGGTTTCATCACTGCAGATGCAGCCAATGGCCAAGAATTCAGCAAGTGGGGAACTGAAAGACAATCCGCTTGCAGGGACATTGGTCAAGTAACTTGAAAGCCCTTGAGTCCTTGTGGCTGGTTTCTTCACTGCAGATGCAGCCAATGACCAAGGATTCAGCAAGTGGGGGACTGAGAGAGAACCCGTTCACAGGGACAGTGGTCAAATGAGATACACCATGAGCTGAAGGGAATTGGCAGCTGCTGTGAGTAAGCCAAGATGGTGTGGTGAGGAAATAATGGAAGAATGCTTCACATCAGCAATGTTGTGCTGATCCGTGGTCCTTAATCTTCTCAACATCCCTCAACGTGGGCTGATTTTAGCTTGGAAAAAGATAATGTGGGTGAAGCAGACATGGTGGAATAGGAGCAGAACTGTTGGCAGCTGATGGTCAGCTGTTGGAACCCAAAATGGTGGAAAAAAGAAAAGAACAAGGGAAAACTGTTAATGGTTGTCTACAGTGATGTGGATAAATACAGTCATCTTATGTATGGTCCTAAAGTTAGCTTTATATTCTTTTATCACAGTATGATCTATGAACTATGCTGTTAGTATGAATTTTAATCCCTATAGAGCAGTAGGGCCTCCAGTTCAGATGACACATATGGTACACTACATTTATATTTTGGTGCTGTCTGCCTACATTGTTTTCATAAATTATCTCTCTTGGTAATATAGAGATTTTATTGATCATAGCATTTCACATAATTGACCTTGCATATAGTTCCATTATATAAAACCAATTTTCGCAAATGAGTCTCAAGAGAAATATGTTTTACATAGCTAAATTATGAATGTGCTATAAAATGTCACAGTGTAAGACCATTATCCAAAATTTCTCCAGATAAGCAATAACATAGCTCTCTATCCCAGACGTCAAACAGACATTTCCTTTCAAAATAATACAGTAAAAGAAGTTTTACTTGTGCATGCCTTCCCACAGAAGTACTGCGTGTACATCTAAATTTTATTTATTTATTTATTTATTGACTGGGTAAAGTCCACTGAGCCACTGACCCATTTTCAGTGGTGGCCTGGGGAGTAAAGCTCTACGGTAATACATTCAAAAATATAGAACATTAAGCCATTTAAAAATTAAAAAAAATATTTGCACATTATATACCATTATGGAAGTATGTTAAACATAGAACATTTAAAATGAACATATTTATGATTCCATATACAGAAATAAATTCTCAGTAGATTTAAAAGCAAGAGAGTAAAGTCAGGCAATAAAGGGCAGAAGTATATAAAGAGGTAAATTGTGAGTGTCATATAGGATATAAAGTCAAGGAACACACACGAGGAAAAAATGCTTGCAGGTAAAACCAAACACCACCAATTATATAACAAGCTATCCTATATATATATATTTTATATTTTTATGTATATATTATCCATTTATTTAGTTGTTTATCAAACTGTCAATGTGTCATCATTCATTACATATTTAATATAATAATAATCACTATGACTGACTATATTAAATAAAAAAAATAAACTTACTTGTTTAAAAAAAAATAATATACATACATAAATGCATTAATATCACTTTCACTTAAATCAATTACATATTTTAAATAACCTTCCATCAATTTAAAACAAATAAAAATAGTACATATGTATAAAAAATATATAGTAGATAGTAGATATGACCTAAACTTTATAGATAGAACAACGGACAGCAGTCTTTACTAATTATCCAGCTTTTGCCGTAGACAATTGTTAATTCATATAAAAAAAAAATGACTTAAAGGCTTTTCACCCTAGAGATGTTACAAATAAAATAGCTGAACATGAATATGTAACTTTATCTTGTAATTCAATTTTTGCAATTTTATTATAGATGTTGAACCCATTTTTACACCCATACCGACATCCGGCACCTTTTCAGCATATGCCAGTGGAATTGTATGTCAAAAAATGTGGTGTACTTACTTGTAGGTACAGTGTGTCACACATTCTATATTGGCAAGACTAATAGGTGGCCTCAAGAAATAGAATGCGGAACACATATACCATATAGGAAAATGAATTTAATGGCACATAAAAAATGATAATACATACATGTTCATTATAATTTTGTATACATGTTATTATATAATACCTATTTTAGTTTTAGTTTAGGTCATATCTACTATCTACTATATATTTTTTATACATATGTACTATTTTTATTTGTTTTAAATTGATGGAAGGTTATTTAAAATATGTAATTTGCTTGAGCTAAGTGATATTAAGAATATTGTGATTGTGTTGGTTGAAAGAAAGAACATTTTGTGCCTACAGAAGAACATTTTTATGGTAACGGCTTACCCCTTCATTGTTTTGCTTACGCTAGGAATTTTCTTGTTATGTCATATAGGATAGTTTAGCATGAGGTGGGGAGGCTATAGAGGTCCGATTGTTGTGCAGGGACAGGATAGGTTTTTTGGTAATGTAGCTTGAGTGATGATTTAAAGAGTTTTGAAAATTCCATTAGAGTTATTTGGGAGGGTAATGTGTTCCAAAGTTTGGCTATATTACAGGAATACAGACTTTGTCCAGCTCTTTTGTTTGGTTTTATAACCTTTATTAGTTGTTTCTGAGATGATCTAAGTGACTGAGTAGGAGTGTAAGTTTGGACGACTGAGTGAAGTGCTGTGCAGAGGTGGGGTTTGAAAATTAGTTTGTGCTAGTGTTAGTTGGGTATAAGAAAGATGGCTAGAGAATTCAAGCCAGTTGAGTTCTGCAATTGCTTCACAGTGGTGTGTGCGGTTTGGTTGTCCTGAGGCAAATTTAGCTATTTTATAACAGCAGGATTGCAGATTATTACCGAGGGATGAAAGTAGGTTAGTAAAGATAGCACTTCCATATAGGCGGGAAGGAGCAGAGTACTTGCTAGTTTAGCTTGTTGAGGTATAACTTGTGCCTATACAGTTTACCTAATTTAAAGTCTACTTTCTTTATTGTGTTATGAATATGTGGTTCAAAGGTAAGTTTGTCCATCTATTGTCATAGCTAGTTTGGCAGTTTTAGCTATTTCGATTTCAGTTCCAACTTTAGAAAAAATCTTAAAGTTTATGCTTGGTGGTTTTGAAGTGACTAGCAGTAGTTTTGTTTTTCTGGTGTTTAACAACAGTTAAGAATTATTTAGCCAGGTTTCTATAGAAGTAAAAGCTTTTTGGATTATTTTGAAAAGGTCAGAGAAATTGTCGGTGGAAGATATAACTGTCGAATTGTCAGCGTATTGGATCCTAGTTTCCTAGTTGAGTGACTTTGTTAAGGTCAATGATAAAAATATTGGAGTAGGGGCCCTAGAATGGAACCCCGAGGGACTCCTATATTGTTTTATTGATAGGTAAATTGTGCATTTTGCCATTTTACTGATTGTTCTCTGTTATTGAGGTAGGAGGTGAACCATTTGATAGAATTGGGGGAACATCCTAGTTTTGATATTTGGTGTAGTAGTTTGCTATGTGATACTTCGTCGAAAGCCTTTGCCAGATCTAGTAGGATTATTGAGGTATAGAGACCAGTGTCAAGGGCTTTGTTGACAGTATCAGTGAAAGAGAGCAGGGCTGTAATTGTGCTATGCCCTGGATGGAAGCCATGTAGTGTGGGAGAGAGAAGCTCATTGTCTAGGAGGTATTTAAGTAATTGAGTGCATACACATTTTTCTAATATTTTTGATAGTGGTGAAAGTATTGAGATAGGGCAGTAGTTTGACAGGTCATGGGAAGTTCCACCTTTATGCAGTGGGGTGATGATACATTTTTTCCATAAATTTGGGCCATAGCATTCAAAGCGAAACTGATTTATTAGAATACTGACTGGGTATGCAATTGCCCAGACCATACATGCAATTGCATACCATTACATGCCTTAATACTGTACAGATCTGAAACACAGACGTTTCAGAATTTTATGCTGCCCTCTACCTACTGTTAATAAAATAATATTTAAACAGACAGCAACATCCTACTTGGTAGGGTAAGAGGACTTCACTTCCTGATTATCTAGAACCCAAGTTAATATCCACACACTTCTCTTTCTCCAAGGGAATCCTTCTGTCCTCTTAATACTGTCTTTGCAGATCTAAAAGACTTACTTAATACTTTATATACCCTATCCTTTCCATTATGTGCTCTCAGCTTTGTTTCCGCCAGACTTCTAAACTCCTGTTGTAACCTGCCTACATTGTACCCAGTTTCCCAGATGCTGCTACTCTCTACCCCTGTCTCCACCTCTCGTATTTGGACAGTGCAGGCACTCTGCCTTAATTGCAACTCACCCATTCTCCAACATCACTTTTTGCCTCTACTTGTATAACCAGCAGCTTTTCTTCTTGGTACTCGTTTTGTCCCTTTTGCCTGATGACCATTAACCTTTTCATTTTATTTTTCATTCGGTCCCCACAGTGCACCATGTATTCATGGTGATGAAAGCAATGTCCATTTAGTTGTCCATATCACCCCAAGTATTGAGGCTACAGCTGAATGGTAAATGGACCATAATCTAGGCAGCCACATATGGTGTTTTTTTTTTCCTGGTGTGTAAGATCTTCTTGAAAGCAAGTCTATATTGCTATCGTCAATGACGGGCCCTGTATGGTCATATATGTTTCTATACATAGTCACAATGCTGAAAGCAAGTTCGTAATGGATGCACAATAAATGAAATCTGAAACCACAAGTAAAATTACTTCTTTAATAGACCATAAATTTCACAAACTTGTTAGATTAAGCGCTTTCATCCACATTAAAGTGGACTTCATCAGAATGATGAATGGCAACCGAATACACCCTATGCTTTTTACTGTATATTCAAGCTTTGCCATGCTGGTAACAACACAACAAAACTAAACTTAACAGTTAGGATGCCCTTAGGCACTCATTTCATCCTATGCTAACAGCACCATCATGTCCTGAGCTCACTAAACACAATAAAAATATCTGGGTTGCAATCAAGAATGTATCCTTCTTTTCCACACAAGATGGCTTTTAATGTTACTTCTTAACGCCCAAACCCTACTTTATCTTGATCCACTATTTATCCTTTTCAAGAATCTCCATCTCTCTGCCAGGTCTGCCTCAAAACCTGTCATCACCAGTTTTGTTATGCAATGTCAAATTCATCATTTCTAAAATTATTCTGCCTTCACTCATTTAGAAATCTCTTTTAACACAATTTTCCAGTAGCATTACTTCTACCATTTCTAAAGTTGCCTATCCAATGTCTGGTTAACCCAAAAGGAAAGCACACATGCACAGGCACACACACACACGCACACACGCACACACACACACACACACACACACACACACACACACACACACACACACACACACACACACTCTCTCACACTCACACACACACACACACACACACACACACACACACACACACACACACACACACACACACACACACACACACACACTCTCCTTCTACCTTATTCTGTTAGAGTTGAACCCATAACCTTTGCTCCACTGTTGTAGTACTTCAGCAAACAGCTGCCTATGTAAATAACACATTGTGTTTAAGTATTACTTTGTCTGATTGTTTGTTTCCTACTTGCTAACTAGGTAAGTGGACTGGTCCAGTGACCCTTTTCCACCTTGACACAGGCTACAAGGAAAAATATCATTATATTTAAGGTGCTGTTTTCTTCAGACAAAAATACTTTTTATTTTCATCTGGTACCAGAAGATTAATGTATGATCTTAAACAATCTGGATATAAACTGCCATATTTGATTATCATAGTTTGGCCTACATCACTGATAGTTGTTAATGTAAATTTCTTAATCCTAGCACTTTGGCTTTGTTAAGGTATAGCCTATCTAATGAATCTGATCATTTTTTGGAGATCCTAACATAAGCCTTGAACAGTGGTCATACTCTCCATATAGCATAGCGCAACCTCATGAAAAAAAAATGATACTGTACCACATGCCAGCATTATGAAAAAGCTAAAAATAATCCAAATGAATCCCTCTCTAGTTAGATATACTGCTCGCTTCTGAGAGTCAGAATCCACACTGTGAGGGTGGTACGTGTACACCGAGACTGCATGAAAGTAAATCCTGGGTGCACAAGGTTCTGTAGTAGGGCTTTCACTATTTAGCATATATTTCTCTAACATCCAAATTAAAAAATTAGGACCTCTGGTTAACTGATTTTGCCAAAGATTGTAATGTGGATGTTATACTTGTATCCTGTTCTAATATGAAGAGGTTGCAAAGTGAACTTACATATGTTGATAGCTGGTACACTGGCAACAAGAAATAATGTAACAATTGGTGAATAAAAAAATAAAAATGCAATATTGTTTCATTTAGTAAACAGATCCTCCACTCAGCTTACAGTATAGGTCTTCCACAATTCAAAATGAAGATGTTCGAGAACTTGAAACATGGATAGATAACTCCCTCTCCTTGGACCATCATGTGGTAAACATGGCCTGAAAATCCTCTTTTGTATAAAGATGCCCTGACTCCTTCATGTTTTGTACTGAAAAGGTCCATTGTAGAATAAAATGCCTCCTTTGGGATATATCTTACTAAACAAATCAAGTAATTAGATCAAATAAAGTACTTTAATGCTGATGCTCTGAGCAATTGCTGCCAGCATTACTATTATGCAATATGATGGCTATACTGAGTCACGTCTAAGGTTAAGTGCAATATGGTAACTAAACAGCTGCTTTTCGTTAGTTTCCATTTATTCTCTACCTTGACAGTGTAGGGGTTTGGCGGTGGGTATTTATTTATTATTTATCACTTGTTAATGGGTATTGAATGTGTTTATGTAATGTGAACTACCTCTTGCATGTCATAAGTGTTATTTTCTTTGTTATTCTTTGATACGGGTGTTGACTTTGAGAGAATATGGGCAAAATTATTGGCTAGGCTTATAAGGGGTTCCAGACCAATAGCCTAGTATCATCCTATGAACCAATAAACCTATGAACCGCTGTATCTATGTTATTTGCACTGCATTTCTCTCGTGAGCTGACATTTGTAATTTTATTTAGGCTGCACTTGTGTGGTCCTAAATGACAATAAAGTTTCTTTGAATCTTTTGAATCTTAATTAGACAAACTCCAAAGGCTCTGATAAAAACAACATATTAATAAAAGAACTGAGCTACAAAGATATGCTAGAGGCCTTTCCCCTGTATTCTGTGTGCTACAGATTCCTTAGAGGTGATATGTGCCTTGCCTTCCAGGTTATTAGTCATCTGGCATTCTGAGGCCTCTTATTTCTCAACAAATAAAACAGTCCTGTGAACTCTAGTACCAGAGACCTGAATCTGCTTCAAATAAATAAACACATCATAGTTGAGAGACGTATTTATCATACAGTAGTACCAATTCACTGGAGCAAGCTTCTTCTTCAGATCCAGCAATGTGACAAACTATTTTTCTTTAAGAAGTAGTTAGAAAACTGGATGGGTATTCATAAATCCAACCCAAGTATGACTGACCTATTACTCTTTGAAGAAGGAAGCAATGTCTAACAGTGGGTACTACCAATGTGTAAATGACCACATGCCTCGTATATTTTAACCTTCTTTAAAATGTAAGAAAGCAAATAGTACACTAGGACAGCAGCAAACATATAAAGCAGGTGATACTATAATTTCACATATTCATGGAGAAGTAGGTATATGTCTCTGATTTCCAGCTTATGTGTACAATTAATTCAGTTGTCTTTCTCCCTCCATAACATTTGACAGTCTACATTGCAGTGCCTATATATCTAAAGTGCCTATAACTTCTCAAAATTTAATAATGTAATAAAGTAACTTTACTTATATTAGTCATCTTCAGAAAAGCATTGTAACAGATTGCACTACTATACTGAATGTAAAGGTTTTCTGTGGCAGATCACAGCAACAAGTTGTGTTATACCCTCACAATGACAATACTTATCATGTAGGTTAAACCACTATGCAAAGTCATTATTAAAATTGATAAAAGTTACAGGAATATAATGACTACATTAAATATTTACAAACTGCACCACTTTCTTTTCATTAAATATGTTTTTATTATACATATACCTTAATCATTCTTTTTGCATCTAATGGCTTTTTGAGTTAGCAAGTCTCATAAAACCATTGATTTGTCAAATAATAAAGAGGAATGTAAGATTTTAGCTGTAAAATCTTAGCTTGCTTTGCTGTTACATTGTCTTATTATGCCTTGAAGTCATTAGACTATATGCTTAAAAATTGCTTTGTTACTGATACTCTACCTGCCTAATTTCAAATATCAAAAATGTTTTTTTTTTTTATCTGGTACAGACAAAGTAATATCAGCTGGCTGGTATGATTATGATGTCTAATGCTCAATAAGTTAGTGTATTTTAAGAATTTTTTTTATTACCGTTGTGAAATACCATTTTTTTTCATGTGCTTTGTTAATAATGAGCCATGTTAATACTGAGACGTCTGAGGGTTTAATTTATCTTCTATTAAAACTCTTCATGGAATCCAAGCAGTTTACAGATGACATGATAATAGTGAAAACAGTTTATTCTGTGAATTCCATGTGAAGAGGCATAAGAAAGTTTAAAGTCCTTTAAACTCTTTGTACTATAGTTTTATAGGTGAGCATTTTTTCGGGAAGAGCGGTGCTACCAGAGAATAACAGAGCACTTGTGCCTTGTGTTATACAACATGAGGTTAACTTTTTTTTCATTACTAATACCTTTCCTACAGAAACTTAAATATAGAAAGCAATTAATGATTTTGACGCTGTGTAGGAAGTTTTGTATTTCAACACAATGTTTCAAGTAATGCTATTTTAAGGGCAAGACCCAGGATGCATTTTTTTTAAGACTTAAAGCATATTCTTGGATCAGATAATAAGATGTGTGGACAAGAGATCTTTTCCAACATTATTGCATTTTTATAACTTTTTAACCATTTTCAGGATTTGGAATGTATGCCTTTTTGCTTTGTGTTTACTAAATACAAAGAAATATTTTAGTCTGCGACTGTTTACATTAAACATAAATATGAAAATTGACTAAGGACTGTTAACGGCTGCACTATGCACGTTAGTAGTGCATTTGTGTGTATATGTGTGCATGTTTGTGTAAAAATCACCTTGCTCAGGGTTTCCTAGATGAACAGAGATATAACTTGTCTCATTCATTTATTTAATATTTGTTAACTAGGTCGTTGAACTGGTCCAAGGACCTTTTTCAGGCATATCCCAGGGCAGGAAATACAATTAAACATACAACACAATATTTTTACTATTTACATGGAATTTTTCATAGGCATTGGCACAGTATTGATCTTCCATTTAGTTACAGATCATTCTTGATTTTCAGGTCAGTAAAGGTCATTAATCACAGAGCATATACATTTACAGTTCACTTTCAAATCATTTCAATGAATATGATATGACCTGAATTAGTATTGTCAGTAGATGGAATTTATTTATTTATTTATTTATATTTGTTGACCAGGAGTGTTCGACTGGACGTAGGTCCATTTTCAGCGGAGGCCCGGGGAGAAAATAAACAGACAGTAGTTACATTGGATTACATAACGATTAACAATTTACATAGCAATTACTTACAACATATTTACAGATGAAGAACATAGTACATCAGTAGACAACTAGAATCTTTATCTGTGAAGTACATAACAGACATTAACAAATGTTACAATAAGAGATTCCTGCTGTATAATAAGTACTAGGCTTATGAGCATCTGAGCTTGCTATAATCAAGGTAGTTAGTGGAGTGAAAAGAAAGGTGGTGATTGGATGGGGTGGGTGATATTAGAGTGGGAGTTGCAAGGGCATAGCCAGCATGTTTTTAGGTGCACTTTTAGTAAAGTTTTGAAGTGGGTGCATGATGGTATGGAGGCAATTGTGGGTGGGACAGACTTCCATAATTTGGCTATGGTGCAAGAGAATAGTGCTTCACCAGCAGAGTTATTGGCTTTAGTGATCTGCAAGTGATTTTTGTTGCTGGATCTTAGTACTTAGTAGTTGGAATAAATAACTGTACCCTGCCTTAAAGGTTCTTTCTTGCCCACATCTCTAAAACACTTGCAGGCATGTTGTTTTATCAAATAGTTTTGTGTGTTGAAACCTATAGAATGACAAAGCATATTGGAGGGCTTCCCTTGAAGGCAATAGAAGCCAATAGGTATGTTTGACATGGCTGTGAATTATGGCCATTTATTTATTGTGTTCTTGGTAACATTTCTCAACTCTTTTATTGGAGTTAAAGATGCATTCCAAGAGGAATTTAAGGGTGTGTATTTATATCTCAGACTAAAAAGAGGAGTACCCATGTGCTCTGTACTACAGTATTTTCACCACATGTTTAAAATGCATTGCTTACTTATTGGGATTGCAAGTTTATGTAAGATTTAGATCTGAGGCCATGCTTCATATAATTTATCTTGTTATACCTGAATGAAATTTCCTTCAAAATGTAATGAATGTATTATTTTCTGATTATCTACCTGCTTTCCAAATAATATGAATCTGTTTTCAGGAAGTCATTTTGTACAATTATTAAATAGATGCATACTGTCCAGCTGTAGTCATTGACTCACTTAGCTGAGTGTTGGCTTTGCCTTGACTTGCTGCTAATTTCTTTTCTTATCATATTAATTGAAATGCTCTTAAATTGAACTGTAAACTAATTTGTTCTCTGAATAATAACCTCTACCTACCAGAAGGGAATTAAACATGCTATAACCACCAACTTTTTCTTTCACATTAAGAGGGAGTGAATATAAAGCTAAAACAGTTCCCACTACAACTGATTTACAGAGATTTTTTTTGTCGCTGGTGACTTTGATTGAATCCATCCACAGGCATTGCAGTACGCTAAATTTATACTGTACTTAGTGTTTTATCCTTGGTCAGTAGACACTTGTTTTGTCTGTATTTGTTGTTTTTAATAATGTTTGACTGAAATGTATCTCCCTTTGAGATTAAACATTGTACTAGAGGCACTTGGAAGAAACTATTATAGCACAAGGAGTTTATTATTTATCTGGGTTTGGTGATATCTAAATAATCAACAGCTTGGGTCCTCTGGAAAATTTCATACAATGTCTTTTCTCTAAGAACCTCTAAATACCTCTAAATAATTCCTGATAATTAGTGAAAGTGTAAGTGGGGTGTGGACATAATGGTTAAGATATTTGCCTTACAGACAGAAGGTACAGGGTTTGATTCTCACATGGGTTAATTGGTTAAGCTTAAAATGGCATGCAAGGGCATTTAGCCTAATACTAATTTACAAACCTATGAAGTTTCATATTTCCTTTTCTCTATGATCTGGTGCACTTAAAAACATGATAATATGTTTGTTACTAACTCATTGGGTAGACTTTGCAAATAAAGGGACAACTGGGAGAAATACAAGTTAACATCTAAATAAATGCTCATTTCTCAGCAGTGTATATAAAAGGAGCTAAGCAACACAGGTGAGAGAGGATGATCTCTCCTCTGCTAAGTAGAAATACTGAAGTAAGATCTGAAAAGAACACTTGAACCTACTACAACTGGAAAAGCATAGTTTTGTTTTTGTGATGTTCCTCACTGGTCTCACTTGTACATATACACAGTTTTGTGAGTGTTAATAATAATTCTCTATATTCTTTATTTGATCTTCCATTGTCTCTCTGTTGACTATTAACCTTTACTTGCAGTCAATGCTGAGTCGTAGGCCATACTAAAAAAATTCAGTTAACTAGATTTGATGCAGATGTCGGACTTTATTCAGTCTATTTTTGATCGCCTTAATCAATCACATTTTAACTGTAAAATTGTAAATGCTAACATGTTATTCCCTGTAGTCCATTTTCATGTTCAAAACCTACAGGTGATTTGCAAAGGTAAAATTCATTTAGCTGTGTCAATACTTTTCAGCAATGCCATTCTTCTTTAGTTTTTTCACAGCTTGATGAACTCTTGGTTATTAAGTTGGTCTTCACCTGCTAATGTAAGTCATTTGCTGTCTGACACTGTATTTTCTTAATACTCAACTGTCTTTGGCTGACTTTTTCAATCAATTAACTCAATAATACCACTTATCTGTTGAATGTCATGAAAGATGCACATCTGGCAGCCTACACACATCTTCACATCCCAAAGCATTTGCTGAAAATCAAGGTAGAAAGCATAAACCAAAGAAAGGTAAATATGAAAACTAAATGTTTTTAAAACTATACAAAGAATGATGGTATTAGTAAAAGGCCTATTTACAAAAGGCATTGCTACTAGTAAACTGCCTTCTTTATTGTGATAATAGTCAGTGATTTGATAGTCTTCACTGACAATATATATTTTTCTCATAAGTTTCACAAACACTTTTTCATCTCTTGGGAAGTGTACATTCTAGACATATATTGTCGGGATACTTTTTGTTCCAACAGATTGTTGCTTTCAAATGACCACGTGAAGTTGCTTTCTGAGCAACAGCTTATATAGATATTTACAGAAGTATGAAAAGTCTTTATTTGTATAATTAACAATAATAAATCACACTGAAGATGCAGAAATTGCAGCTCAAATGTCATTTTTTACACACTGCTCATCACCTTTTTGTATACAGAAGATAAAGTACACTATAAGATGTGTTACAACTAGACATTTGAAATAGATTGTAAACTTTCTTTTCTTTCTTAGCTAAGAATATTTTCATTTACAAGTACAATATCAGCTAAATATGAAATTCAAATTCAGTATTCAATTGACATATAGATATTTCAAATAACTGAATATAACAAGATACTAACATACAGTATTATTACATATGTTATTCATATGGTATATTGTTAACACAATAACATATGGTATTATTGCATAATTTTTTATACTTTCTGCAATACACTTCTCTTTGACTAAACTTCAATACGAATCAATTAATAAAATATTAGTAAAGTTTCTATGGTTCTCTAAAAAACCTAGAGCAGCTAATGTTAATCATATAAGAACCTGGGAAAATATAGGAGTTAGATGTCATAATATTATACATATGTACAAGCTGCAGTTTGCAAAACTGTTATTCACTGGATAGACAGTAATTCCATTGCAGCACAAATATCAATAATGTATTTCTTCCACCTCATATAAGGCTTTACCTGGTGCAATGCAATTCTAAGTAACTTTATTTTGGAAATAATGTGCATATGGAGATATTGAATATATTTGTAATTACTAGCAAACAGCTAACAGTCCCTATTACAGTGTATTATATATAGACATAATGTATGTATCATCCATATTTAAAGAAAATATGACTGTTTTTCAATTATTATTCATATTTTATTTACAGTCATAAACTAAAATGTTATGTAGTAGAGATGATAATCAGTCAGTGTAATTTTCTTATTTATACCTTAGTCTTTCTTTATGCTGCCTACCATTCCTTAGTAAGTAACTTAGTTAAAGAAATCAGCTCCCAAAAATTTAAAGGGGAATATACAAAAAAATGCAAACATGAATAAGTTTAAAAACATAGAATCTTGCTCCATGTTGTTAACACCATCACTGTTTATCAGTTCATCAAAGCTGCAGTTCAGTATAGTATCATTTTAATAACTTCAGAAGTTGCAGATCAGTGTTAATTCTAATTAAGGCCATCTATAATATCTTTTTAGTCTATTGACATTAAAAATAGCACCCAGACCAGTCTGCACTAATGGACACCATGAACTCGCATTTTTCATTTGAAATAAATTATATAGATCTTTTAGCTGCTTATAATTTTCATTCTAACCATATGCCATATCGGATCTTTTTTAATCAAACAGCTATCTTGCTGTTAAAAAGGAATTGTCATCAGCTGTGATATTGTTTTGTTACGTTTTCTGAATTTAAAGAGAAAAGTGTAATACCATAACTGCTAATGTAATATATATGGTGGAATGTGACTGATTTTGAGATACAATTTTATTTTTCAGTTAAGTCATTAAAATAATAATAAAAATAATAATAATAATAATAATAATAGTAGTAGTAGTGTATAACTATGACTTTTACCTGAGTAAATCTATTCAGATATGGTGCATTTTATTGTGCTAGCATTACAAATGTGAATGGTTTATGCAACATTAAGATTTTCAGACATTATCTATTTAAAATAATATGGCCTGTTAGGCTAGCGCTCATTAATTATTCATGTCCTTCCATATCCATTACAGCCCCCCATCCAATTGCTATAGGCTAGAATTAAGTCAGTTAAGCCATATAACAAGAAGTTAATATTACCACATACCACTGTACATAATATGTTGTTTGAATGAACATTCTAGATTTTCACATGATCAGTGTGAATGCAGCTGTACTATTACTGGCTTACTTATTCCTAGTAAACAGATACTACATTCATTCCTCTATTTCTAGCTCCCTCTAAAAAGGGACAATCCTTTAATTTTAAGCATGCCTACTATCCCGTTACATAATGATTTTATTTGATACACAGTATTATCTCTATTCTCCTGCCTTCATGTGCGGCAAGATTGCCAAACTGTAGGAGGCTAACTGACTGATATGAATTTCATTTTCATGTAAGTGCACTGCCAATTGGTATCTGAGGGCATTTACTATGGGTATTAGGGTCAAGTCCAGGGGTCTTAGCTATCATATAGAGCTATTAATAGTTCCTAACCTATTTTAATTATCCAATGAGTAAATTTGTAGAGTTTATCTCACTCAGGATTGCTGGTTAGATCTTTTCTGTGTTGCCGATATGAAACAATCCTTCTTAGTAACATTATTTTTTCATAATGTAGTAGACAAAAGTAATTACAGGATAAATTAATGTTTGGAATTTAGATGGCTTGCTTAAGTGAAAGTCTCCCTCTGCAAACTTAATGGACTTAAAAATCTGACCAAAATATAGTACATTTGGTACCTACTGTATAATACACATGGATGGACCCACAGTTTTTGCAGCAGGTTCTGCTTTGGTTTTCCAATAATTATTAAACAGAGCTGCAAATCCAAGTAATAAACAGTATAAGTGAATGCATGTATTTAATTGATCAATTATACGTCAAACGTTAGCTTAGTTTTTGTTGTGTTTGGTATCTATGTTCCTTTCAGGAACATCTCTTATACCTCAGTTTGAAAGCAATCTATTTATTAGTATATGTCCAAAATTTAAGTTTAGGCTTCCTCATTATGTTTGGCTTTGTCTGTAAATCTTGGTTGAGGTCTCTCTCTCGCTCTGTCAATATGTTACAATTATTCCATTATGTTCTAGAAATTCTTCTGTCTTATCCATGTAATTTCAAAGGGAATGTCTTCAGCATTCAAAGAATTAATCTTTTCATTGTACTCTTACCTCATCAGACCTGCCTTTAAATGCATTGTCTGATTCCTTAGCATTTATAAAGCACAGCAATAATTGAATAAAGAGGTGCAAACAATTAAACAATTATGCATAATAGTCTAACCTGTAATGCCATTCATAACACTTATAAATACTCTATAAAAGCAGACTATGAATGAATAATATATGCACAAAACATATCTAGAAAATACAATATATGCAATATAATGAAAACGTACTGTGGGAATAAGAACATTACTTAAAACAAATCCAAATACACACAGACTAACATACAAGAAGGTTAGACTTTTATGCATAATTGTTTAATTGTTTGCACCTCTTTATTCAATTATTGCTGTGCTTTATAAATGCTGTTGTGAACTCTGGTCATTGTGATCTGATGAAGCTCTAATGTGAGTGAAAGCGCTTATCCGACCTGCAGTGTATTTTATTTTACTATATTAAACATTCCGTTTTATTCCACTTCGCTCACGCTTAGTTATTTTTGTGATTTTTATCAAGAAATAAACAAGACTCAGTTGCAGGGATACATTCCTAATTCAATAAATTCCCAGCCTATGGAATATGCACAGGTCAGGCAAAGTACTACTATGTCTGATTTTAAGGGTTAGGCTTTGATGATGACACAAGTTCATGCCAGGGTCCTCACGTGGTCTGGGAACCCTAGGTTTAGGGAAGGGAGGATGATTTTAGGTTTAGGAACAATTAGGAGTTTATGTTTAGGGAATGGAGGGAGATTTTAGGTATAGGGACTCAATGTGAGTTTAGATTTTGGGAATGGGTGTGCCTTTTAAGGTTATGATCAGATTTATGGTGGAGCAAGAAAAGACCGGCCTTCAGTAGGGATATTTTATTAAGGGAGATGAGTTAATGGGAGCCACAGCAAAAGGTTCTCTGGTTCAATTCTCGGCTGGAGTCCCTTTTGTGTGTAGTCTGCACATCCTCCCTGCATTCATATGGGTTTCCTCCAGGTGCTTCAGTTTCCTCCCACATTTCAAAAACATGCATGTGGAGCATTTCTCTCCGAGCATCCACTGAAAATTGGCTTCGTTACAAGTTGGAATGTCTGGGTAAACAAATGTTAAATAATAAATAAATAAATTGTATCTGGTACTCATCAGCATGACAGAATATTGCACCATAATTGTGTAATGTCCTAATTGGTTAGATAAAATGACAGAGTGCTCACCACTGAAATAAATCAAAAGGCTGAACTCTCAGCAAACACCAGACCCTTTAAGAATGTTTTCAAGCTAAATTCCAAGTTCCCCCAAACTCAGACAACATGTTGGCCTATACAGACGTGTTTATGGAAACTCCATACAAGCATGAAAATTATTGCATAAAAACAGCAGTACCAAAATGAAATGACCTAAGTACATTCTCCAAAAACAAGCCACCTTGGTGGACCCCCAGTGTAAATATGTTGTACAACAAAAGGAGGAGCATCCTCTCCAAAAATCAGAAGGGCAATGCCCAAAAGACAAAAAAAAAAACTCATCAGTCTCACCAAGCAGCTCTGGGGATTAATCAAGTCCTCCAAAGCCAACTTTGAGGCAAAAATAGCCTACCAGCCCAAGGATAACCATAAGGCATTTTTCAGTTATATACACAGCCTTAATGAGAGCACCTGATACTCTGCTGGACTAATAGTAAATGGAACTTCCTAACCTGAACAGGTGAATATAGCAAATCTGTTGGCAAATAAATTTAGCTACTCTTTCACCCCCAATCACCACCCAGAAAGTAACCTGTACCATTTCTCTCCCAAATGTCTCTAATGAACAGGTCCTCACTGCACTTTCCAAAGCTAAAAACACTGCATCAGTGGGTCCTAATAATATCCCGATGTATCTCCTAAATAGCTTGAAACATGACATGTTAGGCCCCCTAGAATCTCTATTCAACCACAGCCTCCAGACGAGCATCACCATTAAGAATTCACAACTGCAACAGTCATCCCTCTACATAAAGCTGGACCATAAACAGACCAAGGTAACTACAGACCCATGCATTTGACAAGATTGTATGCAAGGCTATGGAAAGAATTATTTTGGAACTGATAAGCAAAGAATTAGAGAATCTTCAAACACTGGACTCATCCTTTTTAGTTTTTTCAGGAGATGGTCATTCTTACTAAATTTGGTGGAATTCTTTGTGCAGATCAGTAGAGCCATGGATGAGGGCAGAATGGTATATATTGCCTACCTTGAGCTAGCAAAGGCATTTATTACAATGCCTCACTCTGGTATTACAGACAAACTCACAAATTTAGGCATACATACCTATGTCACATGATGGATAGCCAAATGGCTCACAGACATGGCACATGAAGTTAGGGTGGGGAATCCACCTTCAGCAAAGAGTCATGTTACTAGTGGTATTGAACGTGGGTTCAGTAATGGGATCTCTCCTGTTTGGAATATACTTCTCCAAAGTCAAGGCAACTGTAGAAGACCTTTGGCTGACTAAATATGCTGATGACTGCAAGTTGGATGCAATCAATGAATCCCCCAGATATTTAGATATCCTCCTGGAGGGTCTGACACTGACAAATAACTGGTGACACAACTGTGGCCTGAAACTCGGTGCAAAAAATGCATAATTATACCCTTTGAGAAAACAACTGCTCCTACAAATAACAGCATTGATAACACTTCCCCAGGATAAGAGCTAGTTGTAAATGACGTGGGAACTAAGTTTGAGAGTAACCTGATCTTGGATCACCATGTGTCCATGGTAGTAAGAGAATTCTTCTACATGGTGGAACTTATAAGTAAGGGTATGGCACCAAGATATAGAGAGATCATAATGCCACTATACTTAGCCCTCATTAGACCAATATTCAAATGCAATGCACCCTTCAGCATGTACTTGATGAGGCATTTGCAATAGCTGGAGTGACCACAGACATCCCTTACTAAAATAATACATGGTGTCAATAATATGCCGTATGTGGACCACCTCAAAGCCATGTGCCTGTACTCAGTCTTTACAGACTAATGAGGGGTGATTTATGCCTAATCTACAAGGCATACTCTGAACCAGTCCTAATGGATCTGCTACACATTCACAAAACAAACTGTATATGGATTACCCAATCTAAGGATTCATACCTTGTCTGTGACATAAAACATGTTAAAAGAATAGGTAAGTGTCTCAGAAATTACCCCTTCTCTGGAACATTCTCCCCATTCATGTGAAACAGAGCTCTTCCCTAAGCCAATTCAAATGTGATTTAGACCAATGGATGGGAAATTGAAAACTCACCCTTGACTTTATCACCTGTAGCCCTTATGGACAGGATCAGTTTGTAGATGCCTTAAGGTGCTGACATATATCAAAGCTGTTCTAGCCCATGGGCATTGATAACTGAGAAAACCAGGGCATGAATGGCTAGGCTTAAAATGGCTCTTGAGCCCTAAATGTAATAACCCTCTATGATATAATACCCCATTCAGGCATTGTCAGACTTAAAGGACTATGCATAACTTCCTTTAAAATATGCTGCATAGCTAAACAGCTCACAGATAGGACCCAGGAGGTTAAAATCAATGAAGCAACCTCCACAAAGTGGCTAGTCACCAGTGCAGTCCCTCGTGGCATTGTGGTGGGCCCACTCCTGTTTGGCATCTACTTTTCAGAGGTCAAAGCCAGTAAAAAAAACTCTGGCTGACCAAGTTTGCAGATAATTGCAAACTGGAAGCAATCATTGACTCCACCTCAAGAAGAGACCACTCTTCAGGAAGGTCTGGCATAGACAAATGTTTGGTGACAAAGATGACTTAAAACTCAATGCCAAGTAATGTATTATATTACCTTATGGGAAGTCAGTCACCCCAGGTAAGTACATCATGAATAAAACAATCATAAAAGCTGATTCACTAGTCAGGATTTAGGAATTTGTGTAGATAGTAACCAAGCCTTTGACCAACATGTGTCCAAGGTAGTAAGAAATCCTTTGATGTTGCATAATGTCTAAGTAAGGGCATGGCATCTAGGTCCAGAGAGGTCATCGTAACACTGCACAGATCACCTCAAAGCTCAGTCTCTTTACTCTGTAACATACAGACCTCTGTGAAGTGATCTTTGTGTGGCATACAAGGCATCCCTGGAACCTGGGATGAGGAAGCTTTTGCACATCCACAAAACAAACAGCATCAGAACTACTGATCAAAAGACCTACATTTTGCTTGTGACATAAACAGAATATGTTGGATAGTCAGACACGTTTCCCAGAGAATTACCATTCATATTCTCTACAACAGACTCTCCCCATCCATGTGAAGCAGAGTTCCTCCCTAGCCCTATTTAAGTGCAACTTGCACCTATGGGTGGATAATTGGAAATTCACCCTTGGTCTGGCAATTATGTTTCTGATTGACAGAGGCAGTCAGTAAATCACACCGTATATAAATCAAATTGTGGTAGCATTTGGGTTGGATGGGTAGAGCTATAAATGGTCTAATAGTTGTCACCTACTATACACATACCAAACTGTGAGCTTATGACAACATTAAATGCCATAGTGTTATTACTCCAAAACAGCTATATAAACAGATGTTAAGAAATCATGAAGTACTTTTTTTTTTTTTTTTTGTGACCTGATGTTGCAGTTTGAACATCAGCTGTTGGGTACCAATTCACTTTCCCCCCTCCATTTTGGTGCTACTCTCCAGGCAGGGAAGAAGCAACTGATACAGCATCTTATGGAGTTGGACATTAGTCATGTTACCTGCAGCATCATATACACAGTTTTTGAAGCTTGTTAACATAGCAGGCTTTCTCTCTGTTTTCCTATGATAAACTGCCAACTTTTATTATCTAGTCACCGTGACTGCTTGACAGAGTGCTATATTTTGGTATTCCGATATACTATATAGTTCTGACATTGCCAGGCACTTTCTGGGTATGATATTTTAATTTGTAACTTGGAATTAATGAGTATCATCCTGCAGATTATAGTGGCGTTGAGGCCTAGAAGATGTTTTCATTTTATGTCAAATCTCCTTTAGATCACACTCTTCTTCATTGTTGTCTTGGAGGATTGCGTGTTATACTTTCTTTTCTCTCCAAGTTTGAATTCTATACATTCTTATAGCTTTAACAGCGGCAGGAGAGAAGAGGTTCCTAAAACGGATGATTGATGAAGAACAAACCTTGACTCACTTCTTATCCAGTAATTCACTCACTCTTACTTCCACTGTTTCTTTTTTATCTGACTAATAGTACTAATGGTCTAACTCAATGTTTCTTAGGTAGTAAAACTGGACTGTCTGAGGTTACCCAGTCTCATTTTCGTTGACACCCATTCAAGTCTACAGTGCTGAATACTTAAAAATTTGAATATTTCGAAAGAGATTTGGCCAAATGCAGAGATTTCTCCAATTGTGGGTATGAAGAGACCCAATGAAATTTTTTGATATCTATGAAAGCTCAGTGATACTTTTTTTTTCTTGAGCACTGGAGTGTTTCTTTAATCAGACTAGATAAAAGTGATTAATTATCCTTTGGTACTGAACCCACTCTTGAAATGCATTTTGTAACATCTGTTTATCATTGAAATATAGGGAGAAATGTTAGACAGCAGCTTTTTTTCTGGAACATCTAATTGCATATGTATGAAGAAATAATTTAATTTTGGCTCTTTTCATAAATGGCTTAAATAGGGAACTGCAGTGTCACTTTTATTTTTTTAATTCTTTGTACTTGACATAAGGAAGCTTTGCTATCTGCAGATATTAATCCTTGAATACCCCATCTCTTCCAATCTCAGCTATATTTTACATCCATTACAAGACACTATCTTATGTATTTATTTATTTTATTTTAAATTTGTTAACCGGGAATGTCCGACTGGAGCAAGGTTCTTTTACAGCAGAGGCCCGGGGTGCAAAGCTCCACATAAAACAAGTACAGTGGTAGATATATATAAACAATCACGATATATATAGACAAAAGATATATAATACAATGCAATAAAAAAAGTATATATACAATAGTTGGTTCTATGCAAGCTTATGCAGTCATAGCTTACACACAGTTGAAAGTGGATAGGAGTATTTGGAGAGAAATACTCCCTGTTTGATTGTGCAGTGAAAGAGGTATCTCACAAGAGATAATATACAAATGCAAAACATAATGGCTTGTGTAGAAGCTCCTCATGGGAGTATTTTTAGTACAGTATTGTAGGGATAGTAAAGAGTGAGAATATGGGGTAGTAACAGTGGGGGGGGGAGTGCATCTAAGTGATGCAAGGACATAGCCAGGACTGTGAAGGGTGTGACTTGAGTAAATTTTGTATAGCGATATAGATGGAGCTGAGGTGATATTCTGCAGGAGGCTGTTCCATTTCTTGGTGCTGGAAAAAGCAAAAAGAGCTTTTCCTGCAGTATTGCTAGGTTTAGCTACACAGAGTAGGTTTTGTTGGATGACCGCATGGGACAGTTTGCTACGTATTGGTTTAGTAGTTGATTTAAGGCTGGGGCTTTGTGGGATTTTTTAGTATGTTGTAGGTGAGGATTAGTTGGTGGTAACTAATTAACTGTGGGAGTTTTACCCACTGTAGCTCTTTTAGGGCAAGACAGTGATGGCTTCTAAATGTGGAGTTATTTGTGGATTTTGCTATTTTGTTGTAACATGAGTCCAGTTTGTCCATGTCTGTTTTCCTGATGTGGGTTAGTACTGGGGAAGCATACAATAGGGTAGACAGTAGGTGTGTTTGGGCTAGGGTGATTCATGCTTGATCTGATAGGAACTGTTTGTGTTTGTATAGAGTTCCTAGCTTTTTATGTACCTTTTTAAGGGTTTGAGAGATATGGACATCAAAGTGAAGATCCTTGTCTATTATTACACTGAGGAGCTTAGTATGGGGTGAGTGAGAGATTGTTGTGCCATTCTTGGAGGTGATAGTGAAGGAGGTAGGTATGGTCCTGGATTTATTGGGGGTAAAGAGAAGTAATTTTGTCTTGTTGGCGTTTAGAATAAGTTGGATATCACTAATCCATTTCTCGACGGAACAGAAGGATTCTTGGGTAAGGTTTTGAAGAGTGGCTATGGATGGGGTTGAGCATATTAAGGTGGAGTCATCTGCGTACTGTATGAGTGATGCTTGCAGGGTGGAGATATGTAGTTTATTGGTGAAAATTGTGAATAGTTGAGGACCTAGTATTGATCCTTGTGGAACGCCAATAGTAGTTGGTAGTAAAGGTTCATAGGTAGGTACTAGGCTATTGGCCCTAAGGCCTATACAAGCCTAGCCAAAAAGGTAGCCTGGCTTTCGCCACCCAAGAAAATTATTTTCCTGTGCCCCTGTCAAGCAGAACCACAGAAGTGATCCCAGGGGTGAATTTCCTATTACCCATCCAATCATCAAGATTTTTCTTGAAGAGTGCTAATGAGGAGCTCTGTTTGACATAGATAGGTAGTCTGTTCCAGAGTATGGGAAGTCTCTGGGACAGGAATCTATCCCTCCAGTATGTTCTGTTTACTATGGTGACAAGGTTTAGGTCTCTAGAGCGTGTAGCTTGGAGGGATTGGGATTTCTTTAAGTGGAGCATGTCCAACAGCTCTGGGCTTGACATAGCTTTGTATGTTAGGCAGAGATCACCTCTGAGTAGGCAATATGAGACGGAATAAAGCTGGAGTTATTTGAGACGGTCTGTGTAAGGCATCTATTTGAGGCCAGTCATCCTCTTTGTGAGGTATTTTTGCGGCCTTTCCAGTTGTTGTAGATGTCTTGTGAGGTACATACCAAAAGGGGCATTGTACTCTATAATGGGTCTAATGAGTGATGAATAGAGGGGAACAATGACCTCTTTTTTTCTGGATGAGAAACCTTTTGTGATGAAGTGTACCATGTAGAAGGATTTCCTGAACACTGTGGCAATGTGATTATCAAAGGCAGTGGTGGATTTAGGCTTTGACGCAGGGGCGCGCGCCTCCCCCTTTTTAAACTGATTCTGTAGCTTGGCTAGGACATCGGAAAACAGTAACATAAAGTAGCTTTTTAAAAAAAAAAAAAAAAAAGTGCGTACATATTTGGTGTTGGCTCCTTTAAGGAGGACACCAGACACGCAGAAGTGAGCTCATGGTATGTCCGGCTGGCTGCAAGCGGGAAATGTGCGGAGCATTTCAAAATTGAAAGCATTTTCAAGGGGCTCTGTGTTTTTCTTCTCAGCATTGCTTCTTTCATCGGTAAGAGACCAGCCTGCCCTGCCAATTGAAGTGTGCGTCTGTAATGCATGCAAAACAGGATTATCTTTCGGAATGTAAGTAAAACTAGTCTGCTTTGCCAACAATAAAGATGTAAACTAACAATTTACGGTGTTTACTGCAGTTGTTTTCAAGCTAGGGCACCAAAAACTGTAGGGCAAGTGTGACGAGCGGCCCCACCCCACTTTTGCACCCTAAGCAGCTCACCTTGCATAAAAAAAAAAAAAAAAAAAAGATGCTGAATACCTTCTTCTTCATGCATATTCACGTCTGCGTAGTTGCTTGCTGCTGGCTTGCCCTCCTCTTGCATTGCCAGTCATGGAAAAAAAAAGACTTCCGACTTCTGACCGCAAAGTATAAACTTTGTTTCTGCAGTTGTTTGCCCTTTCCCATGCTGGTTGGTGACCTGGCCTGCTTACCTGGCTCTTCACTGCTCTCTAACTAACTGGAAATAAGATACTTCTATAATAAACCATCCACCACACCTCTTGCATTGGAAAGTAAGTCGTCTTAATGATGTTACTTAGTTAAATGTTGGTTCTTTGCTTTTTATTTTTCCTTAGGTATGTCGAGGGAGTAGTTTGGTTCAATACTTGGGAACTTGCACATCAATGGCAGGCAGTAGCCTGATTTTAGGGTTTTGTAAGGGAGCTTAAGGAGGCAACCCAGAAGTGAGTCACACTACTGGGGATAGGTAGGTAGCTATTTACATTTCTTGTAAGAGTAAGACATGGCAATGATGTGATTGCTGATCAGATTTTTCTTTTTTAAGAGTCTGAAGTTTGTGTGTTGTATGCAGAATGGAGTCAAAGGATTGGGAGGCCATATTCAAGTTTGGGAATAAAAACATACTTAGGAATACCAGCTCTTGAGGAAGCAGTTACAAGGTATGAGATCCTGTAATAAACTTTGAGTTGAGTCAGCACTTTATTAATGAGTAAACCTGTGTATGTGTTAAAATTTATGGCTGAATGAGGGGTTAGGCCTATATATTTCTGTATGGTAACATTGGGGATGCAGTTATTGTTGTCTTTCATAGTGCTGCTGAATGCTTTACAAAACCCATGCTCTAATCACAGAACTATTAATGTTTTGAAGGAGTTTTTCAAAGATTTTAGTAATGGGGCAGATATTTGAGATAGCAGGGATATGTTTAGGTATTGGAGCAGAGAATGCTGCTATATTTGCAATATAGAATTTCATAGTCTTGAATGTCAATATGCTAATCTCTGCTTTCATTTAGTGTTGTGAAATGTGTGAAAGCATCAATGTTGAACTTCTGAGGTGATACAGTACTACGTTGTGAAGTCCATTAGTGCCAACAGTATAATCCAACCTGTTGTAATAAGTGGAGTACCTGATGTTCATCGTGTTTCACTGTTGCAGTCATCACTGTTGGGTTCTCCTGCTGGCAGGCAGGCCTCAGTCAACCAGAATCCCAAAGTCTGGGTCCGGTGTCGGCTGAAGTCGCTTCTTCCCTGACATCAGTGCGCCAAGGGTATAAAGGCTCCAGCTGATGCCATTTTCTTTAGTCTTTCTTGCTGCACGGTGCCCGAAGCAAAAGCAGTTCACAAGTGCTGGTCGGCCGACTCCTGTGAATTTTTTGCAATTTCAAAACCGAAGACTTCTTCATAAAGCTAAGTACCCCACTGGGGAAACTTTTTTTTCTTGCTCCAGACTGATGTCAGAAAAAGTTAATAATTGTATTTCTTGGGAGAAGCAAATACCTCATAAGGATTTTCATTCTTACCGTATTCCTTGCCTAGGCCCTGACCACGATGTAGCTAGTTGTCGGTTTTGTGTTAGATTTAACCAACGCACTATAAAGCGTCGGTACGATTTTGCCTTTCATTATTTTGGGAGAAGATTTAACTATAAAATGTTGTCGGATTCGTATCCGACTACCGGAGTTTATAAAAAACGCAAGGATAAAGACAGGCCTCTGAGGTCCAAAACGGATGATGATATTCAGACAGAGCCAGTTGCTGGTTTGTCGGCAATCAGTGAGGTGCTTTCGCAGCCCCTGATGTTTGCCACTTCAGAACCGCTTGCCAATACCGACTCCCACGAGGAGCCGATGAGGCCTTCAGAATCTCAAGGGACTGGACCTTCGGATAATGCTCCCTGAGATGGGTCCGGAGCCGCTGTGCAAGTACCGGCTTCTGAGGGAGTTTTCAGGCCTACACACCTTCATGTAAAGATGGCTTCAGTTTTAAAGACAAAGACAAAGGCTATGACTCCTACAAAGACAAAGAAACAATCACAAGCCTCTTCTGATCCGGGGCCTAGACCACAGAAACAAATGCTCAAAATGGCTGAAGACCTGTTGATTATGATCAGGGGTTCCCATCCCCCTCCAGACAAAAGGCCTAGGCAAGAGCCAGATTATGAATCATCTGATCATGTTTCTATTTCCTCTGTCTCTTCCTCTGAACAGGATTATACTTTCCCTCCTTATGAGGATTCTGATGCTGAAGATTCCATTCATTCAGCTTCCCCTCCTGAAGATTATTCCTTTGGGGAAACCTTGCCTGACATGAGAGAGCATTTTCACTGGGAGGGTCAGGAATATTCTGGATCCAAGAGAAGGCTCAGGGATTTTCTTCTTCTGCCACAACATAGGCCCCTGGCTATCCCCCCAGTATTAGAGATAGTGGATGATGTTTTTAAAGACTCTACCCTAACTCCTGATTCTTTCCCTCCTGCTCCTGTGAAACCAGACAGATATTACAGGGTCCCAGACTCTCACAAATTTATTTTTAAAACTCCTTCAGCTGATCCAGAAACTATTTCTCAGGGTCCTAAGGGTGTTAAGGCAGCCACTGCAAAGAACCATATCCCCTCTGATAGGGAGTCCAGAGCATTGGAAAGATGGGGCAAAAAGGTTTATACTTCTGCGCGCCTCCCCCTTTTTAAACTGATTCTGTAGCTTGGCTAGGACATCGGAAAGCAGTAACATAAAGTACCTTTTTTTTAAAAAAAAAAAGTACATACATATTTGGTGTTGGCTCCTTTAAGGAGGACACCAGACACGCGGAAGTGAGCTCATGGTATGTCCGGCTGCGAGCGGGAAATGTGCAGAGCGAGCGAGTGGAAGAAAACGACAGTCGCAAATCATATGGATTATCGCTGCGAGTGGGAATTCCGAAATGTAGTTGGACTTGAATCACTTGATCAGGTAAGAGAGTGTGTGGATTATGCTTTGTGACATGAAATCTCTAAATTCTGTAAGTCTATTTAATTGCTTGTAACAACTGAAGAAATTTTTCTGCAGCTCAATTCTGAGCTTAAGGATTACTGTGTTTTAATGAGTGAAACAGTGAGGTGAAGAGAGACAGGACTCTGAAAATGTGACTGTTCAATGGACTGTGCTTAGCTTATACACGTTGAGTTGCTGTTTGACGAATGTCTGACGACCGTCTACAAGGTTTTTCCATTATTGCAAGTGAATAACAGTTATAATTTAAATATCTAAACTCAAATGATGATTATGTCTTGCACATATTGAATGGTGTTACAGATGATTGATGAAATAAACTCGCAGTGACTATCTTAACAGTTTCCTTGTGCTTTTAATTATCCACTTGAAGATTGTTAGATGTATGGGTCATTTTGTTAAGAGATTTAGTGGAGAAAATCAATCCATTGATATAATACAAAGTTTGGTAAAGTTGTCAGAAGCTTTTATGATTTAATTGCTTTATGGGAACTTTAGATTTAGCATGTGATGCACTTTTGCCGCATCTCTCCAGCACCTTGGCAATAATGTAAATGATTGCCTGACGTGCTTGCATGCCTCTCAGCTGTCCCTGATTATATTATGTCTCTCTTAACATTTTTGGTTTTCTGGCAAATCAGTGACGATTACAGTCAGTCAGTAATGCTAGACGTTTGAGTGTTTTATTTCTCAGTCAGTAAATGCACGTTGATGCAACGCCTGTTCTTTTTAAGTGAATTAAAATAATACAGTTTGTTGCTGATTTTTGAGCCTTTGTTCCCTTCCCCCCTAATTTTTGGGTTTGTCAAAGAATTTGAGAGATGTGCCCCCATGGTGCTGCGCACTAATGTGCGTCATCCCATAAGGGCTCATTTCACGTTATTTTACATGGTATTATAACTATATCTGTAAGTTGTATGTTCCATTAATATGATTTGAGAATGGCACCTACATAACCCCTCTCCTCTTAGACTTGGAGTTAGGGGTTCCAACCCACTTACAAATGTTATTACTGGAAAGTACAATTATTGCTCCCTCCTCCACCTCAAAAAGAGCTTGTATAGTTGGTGTCTTTGAGCATAGATAAGTTGTCTAACTTTGGATTTGCTGCTGTTGTGCTTTGATAGCTTTCATGTCAACTAAACAGAAGTGGTATTTATTAATTTTTCTTTCTGTTTTGTTTGTCAGGAGCATTACACTGATGTCAATAAGTGCCCTACTTACTAAGCACTTGCATGTGCCAAAATTCCTGCCTTTTTTGAAGATCAGGTCAGATCAAATTGCCATCACTATACTCCATCCTTTTAAGGAATAATAGCTTCCTTCCGCTGTTTCTGGCTGGGCTATTTGTAGCATAACATTGTTCCAGAACCCTGATCTCTGAACTCCCAGATGGAAATCTAAACTCCCAGGTGGAAATCTAAACTCCCAGATGGAAATCTAGCTTTTCTACTACTAGGCAAATAAATTCCTGTACATTTTATGACTTGTGTGTTAGTCAGTATAACAGAAAGTTTGAGAGTCTGCAACTTTCCTTATAAGGATTTATAATGAACTTTGAGTTTTCTATGTATAGAGAATAAACTGTTCTGTAACTGGGTAGATGCTCTGTCTTCACCTTGGAGCCTCACAAATATAATGAAAAATCAAACAGACCACAGCTGATAGTTGAAACCAATGTTGTTTAATACACAAAGTAAGCGCTTTCACAACTGACTGCTAAGTCTTCTGAATAATCAGTCAGTTACAGATCGTGAAAGCGCTTACTTTGTGTATTATTTCAACTGTATACTCTTCATCTGTGGTCCATTAGATTTTTTATTATATTTGTGTGTTTTCTATGTAGACTGTAAAAGCTGCCAATTATACCCTACCACTTATAAACTCAGCTGTCACCAGTAACTATGCTTTTGTAATTGTTTCACACCTGCTTAATAAAGCTGAAATCTTTCAGCTTTGGTCATAAATTTTCAGATGCTTATTATCCCTTGGGCAAAAAAAACAATTTGCCGTAATTTTGAATTTTAAACTGGTCATTTGTACCCTCAGTTTCTCTCAGGTTCTTTGCTTCTTTGTTAACTGAATTAAGTAGGTCAGGGATGCCTTTTTTTTTTTTTTTTAGTCGCAGCTTTGGCAAGAGATGTCCCTGATGGTACTTCATCCAGAATTTAGTACAGAATGCACTTTAGATATTAAAGTCTGACTTGTTCATAATTGTAGAGTGATGAGGACATCAGGGGTAAGTAGTGGAGGTTTGTGATTATATTATATTAATCTAGTGTTAGTAGGTGTTTACCTGGTCTGAGATGGGAAACACACAAAAGGGCTAAGTGTAGTCCTTTTATTGGCCAGAGGGCTCAGTGGTCAGTTTTCTGTATTTTCAGTATTAGTATAAATATGGCACATTTGCACAGAGCTGCTCACTGTGCCAGTGTCTTGTACTGACACAAACCTCTGGAAACATTGCTTAATTTCATTATGCTATGGAAGTTACTGTGTTATTTCCTTTATTATTGCACCCAGGACCATTGCTACTCTGACAGCATCTGGCTTGGCACTGGGCAGCATCGTTGGTTAGGTTAGCTGCAGATTACACCAAATAAGCGCCTTTCCCTCATCCTGTAACAAACCTCCTCCACTTATATCCTTTCAAGTACACATTATGACCTGCAACCATGGATGGGCGCTTTCCTGCTATCTCTGCATCCAGTTTGGAGGACATGGGCATCCTGAGGCAATGTAACAATTGCCTTATGTACACTGACAGCCACTTAATTCATGAACAGACAAATACAGTAAGCAAGAGATGTAGTTATACATTGACATCAGAGGGTAGACTGTCACATAAAGACCTAAAAGGCAACAAACAAGTTGTCAATGACTCGCACACAACACTTGCATCACAAAAAAACATACACACACAGACCCACACATGCAGAGGTACTTGCATGTAACTTACCCAAACTTCAAAGACCTCCTGGGCGCAATTCTCTGTTTTCTCATACTTATGCTATGAGCATCCTAGATGAGGCTGTTAGTAAATGTTTGCCTCTTGCTCCATATTGTCACATTATGTTCTATATTTTGGAGATGAGGGGTTGAGAGCTATGGGAGGCAGTTAGTGGAAGAAAGCAAATGGCAGACTTTAGTCTGTGTAGGACATATTGTTTAGCCCTAGTATCCTTTTAGTAAGGCTTCTTTGTGGGCATTCCAGTTGCATGTGTCTGGACAGATACAGGCCAAAGGGGGCATTATGCTCAATGACTGACCTAAGGAGTGCTGAGTAAAGGAGGGCAGTGACATCCTAGATCTAGACATAACCCATTTCTTTAAGCTGTTTAATATAGAAGCACTTTCTTACATAAGTAGACATACTGGTCAAAATTTAGGTCACTGTCCAGATAAGTTCAGAAAACCCAAACAAGTCTATTCTTAAGGTCTTATTGTCATCATAGTTGTTTTCCTGAGATAGATGACTTACAAAGGATACAATAATGCATTTACTGGCATTTCATTTTGGTCCATGATTGTGGCACCAGTTGTTTGGGACAAACCGTCCAGTAGGATGGCTGTGTAATTTGGGGTTCAGTGACTGCTCCTAACTTGTAGCCATGTGCAAACTTAGTCATTCAGAGCCCTTTGGTATTGGCTTTTACGTCAGAAAAGTAGATGTTAAACAGGAGAGGCCCCAGCACAGGACCCTTGGGACTCCACCAGTAGCTCATCTCTTTCTGGAGGTAACTTTGTCAATTTTGCTTTCTTGCATCTCATCTGTGAGCCATGTGGCAATCCAGTAGGTGACCATAGTTTATTCCTAGTTTATTTAGCTGTTCTACAATGCCTGAGTGGGGGATTGTGTCAAAAGCTTTAGCTAGGTCAAGGTATGCAATGTGTACCATTTTGCTTTCCTATATTGCATTGGTGACCTTTGCAAATAAGTACATTACATTTGGTAAGCATGACCTGCCTTTGACAAATCCAAACTAAAATGGAAACAGTATTCGGAGGGTTGCTGTTTCCTAATAAGGCTTTCCATGGCTTTGCATATTAGGCTAGCCAGACAAAGTAGATTTGTGTTACTGTCCTTTGGGAAATGCTACAGTACTTCAATTTGGTTTTATACATTGCATATAATTTAACTGACTGTTTTTAGGAATTTTTTCATAAAATATGTATTTCCTTAACTTGCAATGTTCTTTAACTAACTGAACTTCACTTGCACACACAAAATTATTTACATAAATTAACTTTGCTGGTTTCACATAAATCATTGTTTACTTAAATTACTTACATTTGCTATGGGTCTTGGGGTGATATCACCTTCACTGGGATTCTTTGCTATGTTATCATAATGCTCATGTCAGGTATGCCATATAAAAGAACTACTTCATATGGGCAATCAAACATATATCCTCTAGGTATGTCTTGAAACAACTGGTAATGTTTGTTAATATGCTGCGCGCTGGATAGGAGTTATATACCTCCACTAACACAACCACACCAGGTTCACTGGATCATACGAGAATATTAGGCTAACTGTCATGAATGGTAATTATAAGGCTAACTAATAAGCTGAGATCAGAATCAAACCCAATACTTTGTGTCTGAGGTGAAAACCTTAACCGTTGTGCTCACTCGACCCACCACCCCCAATGTTTTGCAAATGACTGTATGTTGCTGTGTTTTCACACATGCTGATACAATATCTTAAGGTGATCCTTCCACATCCCCCTTCCCCAGTGTTTTGCTTTCCTGCCTCCCCACCTCACTTGTCAACTTTCTAGACTGCGCCCCCCCCCTTTGTAAAACCCTGGATCCGCCACTGAAAGGAGAGACTACTGTCCACCTGTGTCCCAAGGTCTCTTATCACACTTTCGGTGTTAAGTAGACTACTGCCTATGTGGTAGTTCATGGGTACAGAGTTTTTACCAAAGGGGATGACAATGCACTTTTTGGCATTGAGCTTGAGACCATATCTTTGACACCAGACATCTGTCTCAGTGAGGCCCTTTTGTAGAATGTCCACATCGTTAGGAGTTTCGATTATGGCTCCTAGTTTGCAGTCATCTGCAAATTTAGTTAGCCAAAGACCTTCTGTGTTAGCCTGTACTTCAGAGAAGTAGATACCAAACAGGAGATGACCCAGGACTGAACCCTGTGGTACTCCACTTGTGACTGGTCTGAAGTCTGATTTGGAGTCTGCTACTTTTACATTGTGGGTTCTGTCAGTAAGCCAGTTGGCAGCTATCTTGTGACATAGGGATTTACACCTTGCCATTTGACTGCCTGCTGTCTATCAGAGAGATAGTTTTTGAACCAGGAAGTAGTGGAGCGGGCAAAGGATATTGTAGTTAGAGTGTCTAGAAGTAGGTTGTGAGAGACCATGTCGAATGCCTTAGATAGATCTGGGAATATGGCTGATATGAAGTGATTGTTGTTTCTAAGTTGTTTAATCTGATTGGTGAAGGACAGAAGAGCAGTAGTTGTACTATGATTTGGGCGGAAGCCATGCTGTGTAGAGGAGAGAAGATTGTGTGAGATTAAGAAGTGCATCACTTCTGTGTGAACACATTTCTCTAGGAGCTTGGAAAGGGGGGATAAGATAGCAATGGGGCGGTAGTTTGATAGCTCATAGGAGTTGCCACCTTTGTGTAGAGGAATAATGTACGACACTTTCCACAATTTGGAGATCTGAGCTTCTTCTATGGAGCAGTTAATAAGAACTGAGACAAGGTAAGCCAGGGACTCTGCAGCTAATTTTGCATCTGCTGCGAGGGTGGCAGGTTTTAGTTTTAATAGCTTCATCGTATCAGTAGTAATATTCTAAATTGCTTTCACATACACATTTTGAAGTGGTTTTTGAATCCTGTTAAATGTTGTACTGTCACATAATGCTGAAGAATACCTTCATATGATAAGGAACCATTTTTATTATAGACATTTTATCTTTCCACTAACTGCACCAGTAGGGACACTGGTATGAGCCTATTATCTTCACTAGCTGGAAACTATGCTGAGTGTGTAAGGCTTTCATGTTCTTCCCTGTAGATTTTCTGCCGACATATTCTAGAATAACAATTTCTACAATACAAAAAAAAAAAAAACATGTTTTTAAACCAGCCACTGTGTGCATTCTCCCTATATAATTATACAGATAGCAGCTTCTGTTTGCTCAGTATGTAATAGCATATGAAGGAGGAATATTTATGTTAGAAAAAGGTGGGCTATTGTATTCATTTCATTACAGTGTGTGTGTGTGTGTGTGTGTGTGTGTGTGTGTGTGTGTGTGTGTGTGTGTGTGTGTGTGTGTGTGTGTGTGCGTGCGTTGGTACAGAGGGCCCTGCAGTAGAATAGGAAAGTATCTGGTAAACTGTAAATAATGAAAAGCAGCATACTAAAACAAACTGAACTACTAAAAAGAAAAACAGTCAGGAATGCTCTGGTAAAGCCTCAAAGTATTACTGCCTTTTAATCCAATGTGCAATTTCGTTCAACTCCCTGGTTGAACTTCTTCAGATAAAAACAGTTCTCTCATACCATTTCATTTAAAACACATAATTAAAGAACACACGTTTCAAAACACCTGTCACATTGTTACAATAATTAAAAGCATAATTAACACTTGTCCATCCATAACCAGCAGCAATTAATGGGCGGAAACATGAATCCTCACTTCTGGCTAAAAAATCTAAGTAGGAAAATCATATATAAAAAATCGTATATTGTTTTAACCACAGTACAAGTACGGGTACAACAGGCAACCAGATGGGTGGTTAAACCATCTGACAAGGGCAACCAGATAGTAATCATGTACTTCACACAATACTTAGAGATGTGTTATAAATATTTGAATAATGCGGAAATTTATAGAAAATGTGATGTTTCTGATTACTTTGAAGCTATTGAGCAGTACCAACTTTTGTTAGACAAAGGCCTAAGGCTGGCGTATTTCACCTCTAAGGATGTGGAAATGTAGTTTCAAGCGGAAAACTGCTCTATGGCAGTTTTTGACTGCTTACCCAAAACACACAAAGGTTTAACTAACCTTAGTGGTCAACTTATAGTATCTGCACAGAGGTATTTTTTGAAGAATATAAGTGTGTTGCTACATGAACATCTTAAGAAATATGCTATGAGTGCAGCCTCCTATATCAGGGACAGCCAGGACTTTTTGACCAAAATAAAGGGTAAAGTTTGGAATATGGACATGTTTTGGCTATGTTTGGATATGAAAAGTGTATATACTAATATTAAGCATAAAATAGGGACACATGCATACCTCCCAACTGTCCCGAATTCCTCAGTTTTTACAGAATTTTGGGGACGCCATCATTATCGATTTTTTTCCCAATTATTTATACATTTTTATGCTGTTTTGGCTGACAAATCATGACGTGCACAATGACGTCAGCGCCGTCAGTGCTACCAGCCTATCGGAATAGCTCTGCACACATTTCTGGCTGGGCTGTTAAAATGCTGCATGTGGTGGGAACAGTTATTATCAGAAAACTTTGTTCGTCAGAAAGCAAGTCCATTTTGGAAGTCTTCGTTTGTCGGAAAACAGTTGTTCAAATGCTGCAAGCGGCAGGAAAGCACGTCCATTTTGGAAGTGTTCATTCGGAAGAAAGCAAGTCCGTTTTGGAGAAAGCAGTTTTCCAGCTGGGCTGTTCAAATGCCGCAAGCGGCAGAAAGCAATTTCGGAAAGAAGTCTTCCGGACATTATGTGGATATCTTAAGGATCTTACTTAAGGTAATGGTGGTGTGTGTGTGTGTGTGTGTGTGTGTGTGTGTGTGTGTGTGTGTGTGTGTGTGTGTGTGAATGCAAGTGCTTATTTTCACTTTTTTATCAAATAAAGATTCAGCAGTATAGAATGTCATTTGTCTATTAGTTTCTTAGCATACTAAGGTATTCCTGATAGTATCATAATTTTGCGTAACATTCAGAGAAAAATATAATACATTTTTCTCCTGTAAAAGGGCATTTATCATGTTCCTTGTAGGATAAAGCTGCTGAAATCAGTCCTGCAGATAAGCTGGTAATCCTAAATATTTTGTCTCCAGACTCACACTATTATTATGGGGTGTATTATATGTATTACTCTTCTGCTAGTTATTGTAATGAAAAAGTCATACTAAGGTTGGTACATGTGCTCTTAATGCATCTTATTGAAACCTGTAGAATACATCACACTTGTCAATGCAGGACCACTTATAATGCAGAGATAAATATGTCAGCAGCAGGGCAGGCAATGAACTTCACCAATTTTGGAAAAAAAATCATCTCAAGTTTATAAATAAGTACGCACTATGCGAATGTAATTAATGGTGGCATAGTGGTGCAGTAGGTAGTGTTTTCGCCTCACAGCAAGAACATTCCTGGTTCAATTCTCAGCTGGAGTACCTTCTGTGCAGAGGTTGCATGACCTTTATGTTTGAGTGGGTTTTCTACAGGTGGTCTGGTTTCTTTCAGTATTCCAAAGATGTGCAATAGGTGAAACAGACACTCTAAATTGCCTGTAGGTATGACTGCATGGCATGCACACACACACACACACACACACACACACACACACACGTGTGTGTGTGTATATCTGTGTGTATATCTATGTACATGTATTTATCTATATATATATATATATATATATATATATATATATATATGTATATTTATGTACACACACACACACCTGTGTGTGTCTTTGTAGGCCTTTGTGCCTGTGTGTATGTGTAGTGGCATATTGTTGCAATCCTTATTGACGCCAATCAAATGAAGTGAAACTGGCACAGAATAATGTAAATAATGCTGTTGTCAGTATTGTAAATCTAATAAAATGATCATGTTAGCACACAGGTTGCAAGTCCATAAAACGTTTATTGTATAAATTCCGCAAGCACTTTCACCCTAACTCAATTGTAGGTCTTTTTCAAGTGTAAAAACAGTGTAACTGTTCAATTAGCCATCTTTAAATAACTTCATTTTTAAAAAAGGCGCCAAAACCAGTCACACAACACAGTAACATTACAAGGCAAGTTAAGGACCTCAGACTTAGTACACAAAGTAGGTGATCATCCTAACTTTGTTTATAAAACAGGAACAAATCTGAAAAGGTGTTCGAAAGTAACAATTATAAACGTACAACTACTTTGGACAAGGGAACTAGTAGGTGTGGTAGGTGTGGGTATTGTAGATACATTTTGGATGAAGTACCCATCACCTTAAAAATTATGGCAACAGTAGGATTTACTTAAAGAAGGGTAACTGTCATACTAAGGGTATTGTGTACTTAGCCCTGTGTAGAGACTGTCCTAGTTTCTACATAGGGAAGTCAGAGAGAGCGTTGAACAAACAAATTTATGAACATTTATATAACATAAAACAAGGGAATATTAATAATGCATTAAGTAAACATTTACAAATGGAGCCTAAACACAATGGCTTTCATTTTGGGATTCTTGAACAAGTACCTATTGACCCTAAAGGGGGAGATTGGGAGAATTGGCTATGCTGTAGGGAGACCTATTGGCAAATTACATTGAATGCCACTCACCCCCCCAGGATTAAATGAGCATATTTCTATTAAGCCTTATTTGATTAAAAAAGCAGAAGATTTATCAAAATAATTACTTAAAACAACCACTGAAACAATTATTAAAGTAACATTTCAATTGTATTGTTTAACATAATTTTAAAGTATTTTAAATTTTTGACATCCTTTTCTTCTTTTTTAGATAGAACTGTTATTTTGTGTTATTTTATACTACTTTGATTCAATGTTTTATCAAGTTTATTAATGTTTGGTAAACAAAGAGAATTTATTTGTGTTTTTAAACTTGACAGTTGTAAAAATGTGCGTGGTTACTTTAAATTTAGGTCAGACTGGTTTTGGCGTCATTTTTTTTTTAATTAAGTTATTTAAAGATGGCTGATTGAACAGTTACACTGTTTTTACACTTGAAAAAGCCCTACAATTGAGTTAGGGTGAAAGCGCTTGTGGAATTTATACAATAAACATTTTATGGACATGCAACCTGTGTGCTGACACGATCGTTTTATTGGATTAGTGGTTTTGTTTCTACAATCTTTTTCCACTTGATTTTATTTTTGTTTTGTGTTGTGGAGGTCGGCGTACAGAGTATGGCAGTCTTTAATGGAGAATTGTCGTTTGAGGAAGAGTTTGGGCAGCCTGAGGTCGAAAATGTGATTTTTTCACAGAAGGAAGTAGCGGCAGCTATTTTGGGACTTAGTGCAGAAATGCAGAGTCTAAAGACAGACTTGGCCCATATTTTGGAAGTGTTTTCGCCTCCTGATGATTCTATTTCATGTGCGCAGGTTTAGAAGGAGGTAGACAGACAAGTTCCCACTCAGTCGAATGCTGGTGAATTAGGGGCACAGGTTGGAACACTTCGTGAGTTTACCTCAGTTCCACATAAGGGATGTGGAACCAACCATTCTTCCCAAAGGTTTGAACAAACATTGGGTGATGACCATAGGAGGGGAGAGTCTACTGTTGTCACCAGTGGACTTAATAGTATTTTGGACGTTGAAAATGTTCAACAAGGTGTACGTGTACACCAAGGTACTGTAACTCAGATTGACAAAAGTTATTAACAATGAATCAGGGCATTTTCATAATGTTAGAAAATGGTTTGATTATGTACAAAGTAAAGGAGACTTTTTTAATAATTATTCCTGCCACCAAAATAAGTCTAAAGGGGCAGGTCGTTCTTTTACAGCGTCTTCTTTAAAATATGGAATTTGGGATTTGGAAAACAAATTGTATAAAATAAAATGTGTCAATATTGACATTGCATATTTAGAAGAAAGTTTAACAAAAAAAGTTGTCCCACAAGGGTTACGTGTTTGTAAATACACCGAGGGTTGTACTTATGATTTGGACATGCTTAATGAATTTAATAGTGTGTTAGATGAATGTGGTTTTAAAATTTTAAAGCTGATGGTAAAATTTGCTAAAATAAAGGTAGATATGATGTTAAAGGAAGCAGAGAAATTGGATGAAGCCATTAGAAAGGATTTGTTATTTGAATTTAATAAAGAAAGTTATGATAACAGTTTTTACAGGATTGAAAGAAAATGTGAAGAAATATATGAGAGAAAAAAAAGAAAATTAGAAAGGGATTTGAAACAATACAGTGAAAATAGGGCTTATGTGTTCAAGGGGAGAATTTATAGGAACAGTTCATACAAACAATCTGATCCTACAGTTGTCAGGGACTTGACCAAATCTAAAACAGTTGAACAATCTAAAATAGGTTAAAAATTTGTCAATAATAGACATACTATTGTGGTCGTTTTGCACCACAATCCAACCACCCTAGTGATTAATATTTCCACACCTACCCCCACCACTGTGGATGCTGACAAAGATGTGGTAGTTACTACTGACATGGCTGAGGGAGGGGAAGAAAGAGTGTTGAACGAACAGGATTTTTCTGGGGGAAAGGGAAGAGGAAGGAAACAAGTGAAAACAAAAAAGAAAGGAAAGTGTAATAATTAACTTGGACAATAAAGTAAATAGGGAAATAGTTATTGATTCTGACAAAGTGACTTATTCCTACAATGATTTTAAAATTTTTAACCTAAGTGGGATTGAGATTAATGAAGAACACTTTCACCTTTTTGAAAAAGGTTTTAAATTTGTTCCAACAGTTAGATTTGGTTTGTGATACTCTCATAGAGTTAAAACTGTACACTAGAAAATTAAATTTTGCATTAATGTTTGAGCAGACCAATGGCTATGATACAACTAACTTTAGAAAGGCTAGTACATTTAACCCTCCTCTCTGCCCTACTTTACAGGTGTTTGAAGAGACATGTGCATCAGATTTATACGAACTGAGTGTAGATAAAAAAATTAAGAAAAAGTTTTTGTTTAAGGCTAATTTGACCACAAGGGAAAAACACATCTTGGAGGACTTACTCAATGACAGGGGGATTCGAATTATGAAACCCGATAAGGGGGGGCGGTATGGTCTTGGTCAACACTTTTGATTACTCTAGTAAAATTTTGAACATCCTGGGCTATGTTGATGTCTACATTCCAGTTTCTACGAATGAGATCAACATCTCTTACAGGAAAATAGATCTAGCCATAGAAGAATTCATCATGGAAGGTAGACTGGATGAAAAGATTGGTATTATGTTGACCATTAAGAAACCAAGACTAGCGACTTTCTTTGGAATTCCAAAGATCCATAAAAGTACAACTGACCCTCCATATAGGCCAGTTGTGTCAGGGAAGGGGTCTAAGACATATGCTATTGCATCTTTTTTGGAACATACACTTAAACACATCCCTGATCAGTATGAGGATATGTTGAAGGATTCTTGGGATTTTTTATGTGGTTTGACACTGCAGTCTTATGAAGGTGAGGTGTACTTTTTACCCATTGATGTGGTTGACCTATTCACCTGTTTTCCAACTGATGAGAGTTTAGATTACTTTTGGCTAGTTTTGAAGGACAGTAATTCTACCTTGAGCTTTGATATTGACCTGTTGATAGAACTAATGAGAACTGTGTTGGAAAACAATTTTGTGTATTTTGAGGGGGAAACTTTCAAGCAGGTTAGAGGCGTAGCTATGGGGGCAGCTTATGTCCCCATCTACGCCAACCTTGACCTTTTACAATGGGAGTTGCAGCATTTGTTTCTTTCAGATTTTTACAACAATAACATCAAATTATAACGACGCTTTTTGGACGATTTGTTTATTATTTGGGAAGGACCAGCGAACACTATTGTGGAGTTTGTTGAGTTTTTAAATTCCACCACTGGATTCTTAAAATTTACATTTAATTTTGACCAGGGTGGAATTGATTATTTAGATGTGAGGTTAGATAAAACTAATGGGGGACTGAAATCAAGAATTTATAGGAAAAATACTTTCAGTAATTCCTACCTCCCCTACAACAGTGACCACCCCTGGAAACAAAAAAGGAGTATAGTCAAGGGCCAAATGGTCAGAGCGGCCAGGATGACATCAGAGTGGGATGATTTTTTTGTGGAAATTGATTTTATTTCTGATTTGTTTATTCAAGGGGTTACCCTGATGTTAATAAAGGAAGTGTCGGAAGAAATTATAAATGGTCGTGCAACTAGATATTCTCCTATTTTGGGAAACCATTGGAAACTGTAAAAGGTCATGAAGTGGATAGTGAACAAGCTTTTAAAAGAGCTATGGTTCATCAACACAGTAACATTACAAGGGAAGTTAAGGACCTCATTCAGAGAAATTGGAAGATGTTAAAGCACAATAAGGACTTAGTACACAAAGTAGGCGATCATCCTAATTTTGTTTATAAAAGAGGAACAGATCTGAAAAGGGTGTTCGAAAGTAACAATTATAGATGTACAACTACTTTGGACAAGGGAACTAGTAGGTGTGGTAGGTGTGGGTATTGTAGATACATTTTGGATGAAGTACCCATCACCTTAAAAATTATGGCAACAGTAGGATTTACTTGAAGAAGGGTAACTGTCATACTAAGGGTATTGTGTACTTAGCCCTGTGTAGAGACTGTCCTAGTTTCTACATAGGGAAGTCAGAGAGGGCATTGAACAAATGAATTTATGAACATTTATATAACATAAAAAAAGGGAATATTAATAATGGATTAAGTAAACATTTACAAATGGAGCCTAAACACACTGGCTTTTGTTTTGGGTTTCTTGAACAAGTACCTATTGTCCCTAAAGGTGGAGATTGGGAGAATTGGCTATGCTGTAGGGAGACCTATTGGCAAATTAGATTAAATGCCACCCACCCCCGGGATTAAATGAGCATATTTCTATTAAGCCTTATTTGATTAAAAAAGCAGATTTATCAAAATAATTACTTAAAACTACCACTGAAACAATTATTAAAGTAACATTTTGATTGTATTGTTTAACATAATTTTAAAGTATTTTAAATTTTTGACATCCTTTTCTTCTTCTTTTTTAGATAGATCTGTTATTTTGTGTTATTTTATACTACTTTGATTCAACGTTTTATCAAGTTTATTAATGTTTGGTAAACAAAATGAATTTATTTGTGTTTTTAAACTTGACAGTTGTAAAAATGTGCGTGGTTACTTTAAATTTAGGTCAGACTGGTTTTGGCACCTTTTTTTTAAATGAAGTTTTTTAAAGATGGCTGATTGAACAGTTACACTGTTTTTACACTTGAAAAAGCCCAACAATTGAGTTAGGGTGAAAGCGCTTTTGGAATTTATACAATAAATGTTTTATGGACTTGCAACCTGTGTGCTGATCATTTTATTGGATTAGTGGTTTTGTTTCTACGATCTTTTTCCACTTGTTTTTTATTTTAGTACTGTAAATCTGTTATTTTAAAGTCCTTTAAGAAAGAAGGACCCTTGGTGTTAAATTGTCAGATTTTTTTGAATAATAAAGCCAATCACTGGTGCATAAAGGACGTAGTTGTGATAAAGACAGCCAGTTGAGACTTGTGGATCTTTTTGATGGGTTTTGGGATATAGAACAAGTGGTTCTTATTGAAAACAGGAAGAAGGCACCGGAAAGAAAATAGTCTTTTTTAACAAAGGAAAACCAGAAGGAAAAAGAATTGCTTGAGACGCTCAGACACTTCTTAAGAGATACTGTGTCTCTGCTGTGTGGGACTATGCAGGAAGTTCTTTAAGTTGTTTTGTCATTCCATGTGATTATTCAGGTAGAGCCTGCATTTTATTCTGTAGGTTTAATAAAAGCATGGTATATTATAGACTGATACTGAGCTGTTGAGTGTGTGTGGAATACTTGTATGTATTTACATTGTGTGTGTGTGTGTGTGTGTGTGTGTGTGTGTGTGTGTGTGTGTGTGTGTGTGTGTGTGTGTGTGTGTGTGTGTGTAAGTAAACTCTTATAAATGTTCTGAATTGTGCAGTTTTGTCATTACCGGTTCATGCATTTTATTTCATTGCCTACTGAAAAAATTTTCAAAGAATAAACTTAAAATGTGCTCTGTCTAACAAGTGTGCTGTATTATACATGGAATAGACTTTACTAAAGTCAGGAAGGTGTAGCAAAGAACACATGTATGTTTCTTGTTTTGTGTGCAAGGGGCCAATGATTTGAAAACAGCCCAAAGGTAATCTTTATCCACCACTGGCCAGATGCATTTTCTTTGAATGCTGTTTCAATGCTATTTTAATGAATGTGAGTTTCAAGAGCAGAGAAGTTTTAATGCCAAGTCTATTTTCATTGTGAGACAATAATTGCTTTATGTCTATTAGTGTTTGTGCATTGTGCTGTAAAGTGTAAAAATAAAATCCAAATAATCATTGTAGAAGTAAAGTAGTATGCACACATTAGTGTTTATGGTAAATGGAGCGGGACAGCCAGCTAATGGGACATTGGAACGCCTGCAGAAGGACTATGGTGCCATATTTTGCTTGTCTGTTCTTCAGTTTGCATTTCAAAGTTGGTATCCCACAATTCCATTGGAGTAGGTGGGGTTACATAATTATGTATGCACATGTTATGTTAAACAGCATACAGATTTGTACCTATTTTTCATTGGCCTTGTCCAGATTTTTGATGTTTCCAGGTTGAGAGGTATGGACAAATGTCTTGTTCCATTTTTTGGGGGGAACTCTCTTATTCTCATTTTCTGATAGATTTAGTTATGTTTTGTTTAAAAAAAAATGTTTTATGATCAATGGAGACATTTTCCAGCAGTTGCAGGGCACTGCCATGGAGGTGGCATGTATGCCAATTTAGTCATGGATGAACTTGAAGATGATTTCATTTACAGATATGATTTTTCAGATTTTAGGTTATTTTATATTTTACATTTATTGATGATCTTATTTTTTTATGTCAAGGAAGCCAGACAGAGGCCCTTCGTTTGTTAAAGACTTACAAGTTAATACTATGGGCTTAAGTGTTGATGGTATACAGCTTGGCCTACAAGTGAATGTTTTGGATATAAGCCTAGATGGATTTACTATTAGTCTCCAAAGGAAATTTGAACAAAGAAATGTATTTTTATATGGGAATAATTCTCATCCCAAACATTTGGTCAAGGTACTGCCCTATAATGAATTCTTACGAATTCATAGGCTATGTAGCCTTGATATGAGCTTTGATTTAAAGATAGCTGAAGCAGAAAATAAATGCTTATTAGAAGAGGTTATGATATCCAGCTGGTCAGGGAAGCTAAACAAAAAATTATAGACATGAGATATACTGTTAACTCTCAGGGAGATTCTCATTATGTCCATGCTAGTGGAAAATATTATGTTTGTATTGGTGGAAATCAGTCTACCAATGCACCTGTGAACAATGGAGAGCAGAAGAAAGTTTTCTTAGTGACAACTTATAATGTTATAACTGAAGAAATAGTTTAAAAACATGTAGCTTGTGGCCTATGCTCCTAAGGGATACAATTTTGAACTCTTTACTACCTGATTTTGTGAGTATTGCATATAAAAGAGCTAGAAATGTTATTGTCAGTCAGAGCTTAAGCATAAATAATTCACTGTTCCATGTGATGGTTGTTCCATCTGTCAATATGTAGTAAGTTCTTTTCCCTATATTAATGGCATCAGGTTTACAGCTAGGCATGAATACAGTTGTAATACGGAGGGGTTAGTGTATGCATTGAGATGTGGATGTAAGAAGTTTTACATAGGGGAAACTTAGGAGTTTTAGGGTCTGGTTGCAGGAACATATTAGGGACATACAAAATAAAAAAATTTGAGAGTCCCCTTGGGAGTCATTTTTTGACAGCAGACAACTTTAACCCTGATTCTCTTAGGGGTTGTGTCTTGGAAAAATTGCAAGCTGGCATAGGTGAATTTGTGTCATTAAAAAACAAACTCTTAAAAAAAGAAACTCTGCTGATTTTAAAGTATGGTACTTTGGAACCTCAGGGACCCAACAAAGAATGTAATTGGAAGTGTGTGATTTGAATTGTATGCTTAATTGATTAATTGTTTTGTGCAATATGCTGTATATAAGCAAACAGTATTTTGTAGTGTTTTTACTCTTGGGAGGCTGTGTAAGCCGAGGCGCTAAGTGTTTCATTAAATTCACTTACTTCTTGGATCAGGGTTCTTGGTGGTATTTTATTATTAAAATAACCAACCAGGGACACAGCTTTATCTCTATCACCCTTGATGATGATGAAGATGTCATCAAGGAAGCGTGTGTAGAAGATGATCGCCTCTTTTATGCATTTAACCTTAGAGATACATTTGAACTCCTATTGGGCCATGACTAAATTATTCACACTTGCCCCACAAGGTGACCCCATGGCCACCCCTATCTTTTGCAGAAAATATTCATTGTCAAATAGAAAGAGATTATTGGATAAAGTTATGTCCAATAATTCCAGCACCAGGTTGATCTCTGTTGTATCACCACCTTTCCTGTTCAAAAAAGATCTTATCAACTCTAATCCTACATCATGGGGGATTGAGGTATATAGATATTTTACTTCTATTGTAAGGAACCCATGGTCTTCATAAAATTTTAATTGATCAATTTTCTGTAAAAAAGACCATGAGTCCTTACAAATTTTTGTCTCGAGTGGTATGTATTTCTTTAAGATAGAGTCCACCCATTTGGCATAAGGGTAGATGATCGAGTTCCTTGCATCTACCAAGGGTCACATTGTGTGGTCTGTCATACTCTTATGGATTTTGGGAATACCAAATAGGGCTGGAGTCCGAGGAAAAGACATACTCAAATAGTTATATGTCTTTATATCTATTCTTCCATCAATAAAGAATTCCTCAATATGGCCCCTAATTCTTTGCTGGGCTACATTAAATTCATTCAATGAGACCTTTTGGTATGCCTCTGTAGCAAAGATCTTATGCATACAGGCTACATCTTCCCAATTATCCATTATGACTAGGCCCCGGCCCTTGTCAGACTTACTAACTCTCACATCTGCTTCTCTCAAGCAGGTCAAAGATTCCCACTCTTGTTTAGACACATTATAGCTGGTGCTGGGTAAAGGTAAATACCTCCTATTTGTTCTACCATGTATTGAATTGAGATCCAACTCACATAACCTTTCAAAAACTTTGTAATGTTGGATTAGTTGCAGGGTTAAAGGTGCTGGCTATGCATAAGGGGTTATTCAGTTCAGTTGACCCATCTGCCAGTAGCACCTTCAAATTCAATTTCCTTATGAAACATTTAAGGTCTATAATTGTTCTTGGTAGGTCCATATGGCGACATGCTCTTAGATTTGGTGCAGTGATTCAAACTATTTTTGATATATTTTGGATACATCTAACCAGAAGATCAATGCATTTAAATGTTTTATGTGTTAGATGGTTGTGTTACTTTGTATTGTAAGTATGTGATTGAGTTGCCTGTTGTACCCATACTTGTATTGTGGTTAAAACATTTAACTAGGTTTCTGTAAATACAATTTTTTATATATGACTTTAATACTTTGATTTTTTAGCCAGTAGTGAGGATTCATGTTTCCGCCCATTAATTGCTGCTGGTTATAGATGGACAAGTGTTAATTATGCTTTTAATTATTGCAACATTGTGATAGGTGTTTTTGAAACATGTGTTCTTTAATTATGTGTTTTAAATGAAATGGTATGAGAGAACTCCTTTTATCTGAAGATGTTCAACCAGGGAGTTGAACAAAATTGCACATTAGACTAAAAGCAATAATACTTTGAGGCTTTACTGGAGCATTCCTGACTGTTTTTCTAAATTGTATATACTGCCTATAAAGTATAAAATATTCATATCTCTGTTCAGTATAAATGTATTCTTTAACAATAAAACACTATATGACTCATCAAAAATCACAATGTGAGAAAAGCTCTAAGAGGTAAATACTTCATAAACACATACATACCTGCATGTTATCTGAACACTATTACTCTTGGTTTAATAGTAATGCTTGTCGACCTAAAATAACAGGTTTCATAACAGAAAAAATATATCATGATTTTAATAGTCTACTCTTAACTCATCTACTGTGGATGAGGTCACATATAAATGTTTGAATGGAGAGTGTGATCTATGGAGTTTCCAGGGAATTTTCTAGCATTGATAAGTGATGAATATTTTAATTTTAATTTTAATTATTTATTTTACATTTCTTCTTATTTTACATTTATTTTGCCCTTGTACTGATCCAGAAATCTTGCTTTACTTTGTCTCTCTCAACATTATGTTCACTAATCACTTATGTTTTCTTTACCATCACATGGTGTTTAGTAATCAGTAATGCTGCTTCATCCCCTACTACTTAGTAATAATTTGATTAACCACATTTCTGAAGTTGCACTGCTTCACCCCATTTACCTAATAATGCTCCAGACTAGCCACAGCACAACACAACACCTCAATGACTGTATCAGTTCTATGTATCCCAGCTACAATATGTTGAGCGTTGACTCTTCTAAGTAGGATTTCTATAATGGTTTATCAACACTAACACTGTTGTAAGATATGTATTTTTTACTATGTACTGTGGGAAACTACGTACATTCCCGTTTGGTTTACTATCTGTTATCTTAGGACTTTTTACTATGTTATAACTTGATATCCACTACCTAAAAGTTGCTGATGTCCTACGGTTTAATTTATGTATTTTAATGGGAACTTTTCTCCCCGGGTCTCCGCTGAAAATGGACTTGTGTCCAGTCGGACTTTCCCAGTAAACAAATGTAAAATAAATAAATAAATACACTTTCTCTGGTCAGAACTGGTGAATTACAGGTATGGCCCAAAAGAATACAGATTCATGTACTGGCAATAAAAAAAAAACATAAAATGATCCATTACTGAAATAAGAAGCATCAAATGCAAACCTACGTATTCATACAATGCATTAATGGCAGCATATTGAGACAAGGATCATATGCAGTGTTTACAACAGCGGTAGAGAATGGAAATGAGAAAGCGGTAATGAAGAAGATATGTCAAAATGTTGAGAGTCTTAAAAGACCAAGACTACAACAGTAGAACTGTATTTAAATGTGTGAAGTACAAAATATATTCCAAGTCTAATTAAGGAAAAAATCCCCCATGTTATGCAAGTAGAATCTTCTAGCTTTGTCAGTTGTCTTGTTTTAAGTTCTTAGGATTCCTATTACCCTTCCTTGAAAGCTGCACTGTGAGGTCTTGCAGTTTGTACATCCCTGCAAAGATCTTCAACTTGAAGTAATGAAGTAACAACAGGCAGACAGAGTTGCCAGACAAGTGAGGAATGCAAGCTATCACCTTTCCACAGACCTTGTCAACATGATTGATACCAGTAGTTTTAACAGTAACTTAGTGGAACGATCTGCCTGTTCTCTTATCTAAGCAATAATTCCCTGTGCCAGATATATATATATATATATATATATATATATATATATATATATATATATATATATATAGATCTATATAGATATATATAAAGAGAGAGAGAGAGAGAACAATGGCATTAAAATGACAACATTTGCTATAAGAGCTAATCTGATCTTTTATCCCCCACTCAGGGCCGGCCTTCGGTCAACTGGTGCCTTAGAAAAAGGGCTCCACAGCACCCCCAACCACCACCAACCAGTGCCCCTATCCTGGTCTACCTACACCATCTAGATTCCTTTTTCTTTGTCTTACTTGTCAGTTTTCTCCTGTATTTGTCAACATATTTTAAAGAAACCATTTCTTTACTATAAAAAATAAACAAATAAATGCGGGAATAGTGCCCTTGCTAGGGCGACATCCTAGGTCACCGTGTAGTTGGCCTATCCCTAAGGCCAGCTATGTCCCCACTGAAATCCCTATTTTAAGCAAGGTAAGAATAGCAGTTCATATGTCATAGTCCCAGTACTCGTTATCCTTTCATGTATGTGAATAGTGCATTTTACTATGGTTCATTTCTTTACTGAATGCATCAGTTTAAAGCACTGGCGTACATCTTCTTAATGTTAGGTTGGTGGCGTAAATGGTTAAGGTGTTTGCCTTGCAAACACAAGGTGCAGGGTTTGAGTCTCACAAGAGATAATTGGCTAGGCTTAAAATGGCTTGCAAGGGCAGTTAGCTTAGTACTAATCTATGAACCTATGAACCTATATGATGTGGCTGTCATGGTTTGGTTACTGTTTGTAACGTTAATGATCCAACTACAAAAATAAAGCTGTGTTTGTTCAGATTGTCATCTTTACTTGGGTTTGTAATTCAGAAACTAAAAAAACAAAACAGAACCAGCCCCATTAGGTTACTGAATCACTCTTCCCTCTCCTGGACAAATATTCTATTTTATTTAGATATCATCTAGGTAGTCTTTAACTACAAATTTGCCAAAAATGTATCTAATTTTACTAGCCTTTAGTATCACCTTATGGCAGTGTGTTTGTTTTTATGTATGAATGTTTGATTGTCAGTGGCACAGTGGTGCAATGTATAGCACTATTGCTTCACTGCAAAAAGTTCTGTGGTACATTTATTGGATAGGATCCCTGATTTTCAGAGTCTGCATATCTATCCTGTGTTCTCATGAATTTTTTTTTGGTTGCCCAGTTTCAGATGTGGTTACCAGATTGATGACTGAATTGTCAATATGTGTGGACCTTGTATGTGTGGAGATACGGAACAATGCCTGGAAATCGAATTGGCCACATCCACTGAGGGCAATCACAAGGCCTTCTTCACATACATCTGCAATCTCAAAGGTAACACCTAAGTCTGCTCTAAACTGGTGGTCAATAACACCACATACACAAATGTCATAGATATAGCCAACCTGCTGGCAGACAAGTTCAGTGAAAACTTCACACCCCTGTCCCAAGATCAGTAAACCAGGACATCTCCAGCACTTTCCCCCCCTCATCACCAGGAGCAGGTATTTAATGCCTTCTCAAAGGCAAAAAGTTACAGTCTCCATGGGAACTGACACATCCCTGACTGTATCTTACATGAACTCAGCCATGAGGTCTCAGTTCCATTAGCCACCCTATTCAAACAAAGCCTGTGCACTGGCTTTGTCCCAATTGAATGGAGAACAACCACTGTCATGTCTCTACACAAAGGTGGAGCTTCCACTGACCCAGGCAATTATAGGCCCATAAGCCTAACTAGCCTGATCTGTAAGGCCATGGAATGCATTAGCATGGGCCATATAAACAAAGACATTGGCAACCTCCAAATGCTTCACCCTACACAGTTTGGTTTTGTCAAATAAAGAACATGCCTGTTAAACTTATCGACTTCTTTGAAACAGTCACCAAAGCCATGGATGAGGGGAAGAAGGTGCACACCACCTACCTTGACCTAGCCAGAGCCTTTGACACTATTCCCTACACGGGCATAATAGATAAACTCTCCCAGCTAGGCATCAACCCATATGTTACCAGATGGGTAGCTAACTGGATCACTGATACAACCCACTCAGTCAAAATAGGGGAAGCCACCTATAGTAGTAGACCGTAATGAGTGGTGTGCCCCAAGGATCAGTCGTGGGGCCTCTTCTGTTTGGGATATACTTTTCTGAGATGCAAGCCAAAGCCAAAACCAGTGGTCTGTGGCTGAACAAGTTTGCAGATGAATACAAGCTGGATGCAGTCTTACATTCTACTATTTCTGTGAACATCCTCCAAGAGGACCTTATCCAAACTAATGACTGGTGCCAGAAGCATGGCTGCAAAGTGAATGCCAAGAAATACATCATTATCCCCTTTGGGAAAAATGGTATCCCCACTAATTATCACATTAATAACAATGTACTAAGCATGCAGTCAGTTGTGAAGGACTTTGGCACCCAGGGTTGATAGCAACTGGACTTTTGACCACCACATTGCCTCCATTGTATAGAAGGTTTTCTACATGGCCCATCTCATACTTAAGGGTATTTCATCCAGGAACAAGGAAGTCATAACATCCCTGTACTCCTCTCTTATCAGACCCATTTTCGCATATAATGCCAGCCTTGGCATATTCCTTGCCAAGCACATGCAGCAGCTGGAGAGATCACAGAGGTTCCTGACCAGAAAAATTCAGTGTCTAAAATACCTATCCTATACAGATAGATGAAAAGCCCTGCCCCTGTACTCAGTCTCAAACAGACTGCTCCAAGGTGACCTGTGTCTGGCATACAAGGCCATCTCAGACCCAGCCTTGATGGTGTTGCTGCATATCCGTAAGTCAAACTCCACTCACACAACCCACATGCAAGGCCTCAACCTGGTCTGTGACATTAACAGAAGTTGTTGGCAGGATAGATGCATCTATGCATCTATGGAATAGACTCCTACTCTATGTCAAGCAGAGTACCTCTCTAGCTCTGTTTAAGAGGAACCTGTATGACTGGAAGAAAAACAGAAAATACACCCCTGAGAATCCCACTTGTGTCCCTGCTGGACAGGGGGAAAAGGTGCTGACTTTGTGGGAACATTGGTGAAATTCTTGGCTAGGCTTATAAGGGCCTCCAAATAGCCTTGCACCTCACCGACTAAAACGTGTAAAATCCTTGCACACCCCATGGCTCTCTGCAGCTACCAAACAGAACATGGTCACCAGAGACAAAGCCTGGAAGCTTTGGCAAAAGCATAGAAAACCCTCTGACGTCATAACATTCAGACACCTTTGCAACCAAGAAAAGCGCCAGGTCAGTAAAGCTAAAGAATACAACCATACTTTACAAAACTAACACAAACATAATCTAAGACACTTTTGGAGTGCAGTCAACAGCCTACTACACCCAGGATCAGAAACCAGCCCCTGTCCAAACCCCGAAAAAAACCCATAGAAATTTTTAACACATATTTTATTGACGTCATATCTTATCTCACTGACCTCTCTCAAACTCACCCTAAACCACCTGACATCCCTGCTACTAATACCTCCTCTACTCACACACACAACTTCTCTCTAGTTGCTATTCCCACAGCCATAGTAAAGAAACTGCTTCTGAAATTAAAACCATGCACTAATGCCCCTTACAACTTGCCTCCAGAGTTCCTTCAAAAAGGCGCAAACTACATTGCCTACCCTGTCAGCATATTTCTCAATAGGTTCAACCAAGAGTCTTATGTTCCTTCCAGTTAGAAAAAAGCCTACATCCTCCAACTTCACAAAGGCGGAAACAAAATAGATGTCTCCAACTTATGACCAATCACCATTTTTCCCCTCTCTCAATGATCCTCAAAAAATTTATCCACAGCCAATTCCTTAACTATTTATTTATTTATTTCATTTGTTTACCGGGAAAGTCTACTGGGCCTAGGTGAGCCTATTTTCAGTGGAGGCCCGGGGAGAAAAGCTCCACATAAAAGTCAACATTACAGAAATACAAATATCAAAAATACAAATATCAAAAATGTAGCACTATCACCAGGAGCAGGTTTATGGTAGTCCATCGATTTACTCAACAATAACATACTGTCACCAACGCAGCATGATTTTAGACTGGGACATAGCCCCACTACAGCTCTTGTATCATTCTGTGACTCTATCAATTGGGTGTGCGATGCCAGGAAACTTGTCTCCTTCCTATTTCTTGACCTTTCCAAAGCCTTAGATACTATCTGTCACCCCCTTCTTCTCAGAAAACATAGGTATCTCTCCCCCTACCCTTCACTGGTTTTCCAACTACCTCACTGACAGGCAAAAAGCTACAAAGTGACAAAACTCCTTCTCTCCTTTCCTTAACACCACTACAGGTGTTCCCCAAGGGTCCATCTTAGGACCACTAGTATTCAGCATTTTTATCAATAACTTCCACTCTTGTGTCACTCAAGGGTCAGCCATCCAATACACAGATGACTTCACTATCATCTGCACTGCCAACTCCCCAGATGAGCTTCAGAAACTTACCCAGGAAGCTCTCAGCTCTACTGAAATATGGAAGAATACAACCACCTAGCATTAACCTCCCCCAAAAAACAAAGCTAATGTTATTTACCCCTAAGAAGACCATCACCATAAACAAAGACACACACTCTATACTCTCCCAAGACAAAACTTCTTTTGAGGTTGTCATACATACTGAACTTCAAGGTGTCACCATAGATGAACATGTAACTCTCAACATGCATATTCACAACAACATTAAAAAAGCACACCAGAAACTGGGCAAGCTATACAGACACAAAACATTCCTGAACTCCTCCTCCAAACTAGCCCTTAACTCCTCCTTCCTGCTCCCCTCTCTTCTTTATGGTGCTCCTCTCTTCACCAATATACAGGCCAGTCTTAAATCCAAGCTAATCTCATGCTATAACAAAATTGCAAAGTTCTTCATCAATAGACACCACTTATCTCACCACTGCACCTCTATCAAATACTAAAATGGCTAGAATGTCCTCCTCATCTTACATATATTCAACTAACTACTGCCCATAAACTAATAGTCAGCCCTTCCAGCTGCCCTGCTCTTTCTAATCTACTTACTTACTGAAACTTGGCTTAACCCATCAATACAAGATACTGTAGTTATTCCCCCCGGTTATAATATCCTGAGACTTGACCGTAATGCTAAGAAGGGTGGAGGCGTAGCTATACTTTATAAAAATGGACTACAAGTTACCTCACTAGACCCCAAACTACCTCTTTCTAGTAATGCAGAGATCCTTATATCTAAGTTTCAGCTCAACAAATGTAAATCCATATATATAATCTGTATTTATCTTCCCCCAGGCAGTAATACTAACACACTAGAAGCTATCCTTAGCTGGCTATCAACCAACTACCCACAAGAAACCATAATACTTGGTGACTTTAATATAAACTGGATTTCCTGTACATCTGAGCAGCCTTCTACTCATATTAATCTATATGGCTTTACCCAAACCAACAATCTTAATAACAAAAAATGCACTCTAGACTGGATTCTCACTAATACTCACCAGCAAACTTATAAAACAGGCACCCTCCCAGAAGATATAAGTGACCACTCACTCACCTACTTAATCAGATATAAGACTGAATCTCCAAACTCAACCAACTATAGGACTGTAAGGACCAACAAAAACTTTAACCTGGAAAGCTTCCAAACTGAACTTTCAGCATGTGACTCGACACCCCTCAAGCATCTCCCATTAGATGATGCAGTCAAATACTTTAATACAAAATTCTTATCCATTCCAGATTGCCATGCTCCTATAAGTAAAATTAGAACTAGAACTAAACCAGCCCCATGGCTCACCAAAACTACCGAACAAAAAAATCCTCCAAAAAAATAAACTATGGGCCAACTGGCAGGCATCAGAAAGCCCTTCAGATCACCTAGAGTTTAGGCAGCCAAGAAATGAAACAAAAAAGCAATAAGTGTCTGATAAAAGAAACTACTACTGCCATCTTCAACAAACCCACCAGAATAATCCACAAAAATTCTGGCAAGGCATAAATAACCTCCTACAGCCAGGACACTCTTGCACTCCTACTCCCTCTGGCTCTAATCACAACAATCCTACCCAGAAGCCAACTCATTTAACACTTTCTTTACAGAAACCGTTCAATCCCTGGCCAACCAGCTATCTCCTAACATCACATGCTCCACCACTGCCATGACCAATAACTCTCTTCTGTTTCATTTTCAACCAGTTCCCACATCCCTTGTCTGTAAACTTATCCAGAAACTTAAACCCACCACACTCTCTGCAGATCAACTACCTGCAGAATACCTGCAAATATCAGCTAAAGTAATAGTTTACCCCATATCCATCCTCATTAATAGAACAATTACATCCCATCCATCTGGAAATTCTCCCACATTATCCCCCTGCATAAAGGTGGTACTTCCAAGGACTTTTCCAACTACAGGCCCATAGCCATATTATCCCCTGTTGCAAAGATAATGGATAAATGTATTCACAGGCAACTTTTAACCCACCTACTTGAAAAACAATCTGCTAGCCAACTGTGAGCATGGTTTTAGACCATTTTGTAGCACCACCTCTGTTCTCTTATCCTTTTCTGACCATATTAATAGAAATCATAATAACGACACTCTATCCTCAGCCCTCTTTATTGATCTGTCTAAAGCCTTCGACATGGTCAACCATCACCTCCTCATAAACACTCTCAGTAACCTGTCATTGGATGTTCTTGCTATTCAGTGGTTCCAATCCTACTTAAATAATAGAAAACAGGCTGCACTGTGGCCAAACACCTTATTTTCCACCTTCCCATTACCCGAGGGGTCCCACAAGGATCTATACTGGGACCTTTACTCTTCTCCATCTTTACAAATGACCTCCATTTTGTAATCCCACAAGCCACCTGCATCCAATATGCATATGACTCCACACTTATATGCTCTGCACTTCCCCATCAGAACTTCAATCTCTAACACAAAAGACCTTTAACACAGTTGAAAATTGGCTCCTGCATAGATATCTTAACTTAAACCCAAAGAAAACAAAAATGCCATTATTCATCCTCACCCATAGAACCTCCCCACTTAACTTTACCGCAACCTCTAGTAATGAAATTATATCTCCTGATACTAACACTAAACTACTTGGGGTTCTAATTGATATTATACCATGACCCCCCCCCCCATTAATATTCCAAAACGTGCACGCTGATTGGCCAGCGAGCACATTGTAAATCGACTTATACTAATGGAAAAGGAGACTTTTCCATTAGTATAAGTCTTTAAAACACTGTCTCGCTATGTTAAAGGAGTTTAACATAGCAACACAGGTTTAAAAAGCAACGGAGATCTCCATTGCTTTTTTAAAGCTGTCTTGCTATGTTAAACTCCTTTAAGATAGCTTAAAAGCAACGGAGATCTTGCTTTCTCCATTGCTTTTTGTTAAATGGGTTTAACATGAGACAGTTTAAAATAAGCAACAGAGATCTCCGTTGCTTATTTTAAAGCTGTCTCGCCATGTTAAACCCATTTAACATAGCAAAACAGTTTGTAAAAGCAACAGAGATCTTGCTTTCTCCATTGCTTTTCAAAACTGTCAAAATAAGCAACGGAGATCTCCGTTGCTTTTTAAAGCTGTCTCGCTATGTTAAACCCATTTAACATAGCAAAACAGTAAAAGCAATGGAGATCTTGTGTTCTCCGTTGCTTTTGCCCACACTCTGATGTACTATGAGGCATGCGCAGTACATCAGAACTGCCTGAATACCAGACAGCTGCGAAGGGCAGCAAGGAGGATATACAATGCCATTATTTAAGAAAAGTAATTATTTTTTTCTTAAATAATGTCATTATAATAACACCACTTCTGTAATGCTGGATTTACCCGCGTTTGGCTTTGTTTGGTCCCTTGGGACCAAACCACACCAACCGTGGGTAAATCCAGCATTACCCACACCCAGGTGGGTTATTGCTATAATATCCTCTCTTATGAGCATCACATCAATAACACTATAAAAACAGTTAATAAGAAATTAGGTTCCCTCTACAGTATCAAACCCTTTCTAACTCCACTATCCAGAATCACCATTGCCTGCACCCACCTTATATCGACTCTGCTTTATGCCTCTCCTATCTATACCAAATTATGGTATAGATAGGAGAGCTCTGAATAAGCTGTCTACCTCTTACAACAATATTGCCAGATTTGCTGCAGGGTCCTCCTATAGAACCCGTTATTGTATCAATTTGAATCAACTAGGCTGACTAGAATTGCCAAACCTAATATTATTCAACCAAGTAATTGTAGCTCACAAGATCCTGTACCACCCAGAAAATACACCTATACTCACTTCCTTGGTCACCCCCCTATAATAATCTCAAAACCCTGCCCTTATCTAACAAACTACTAGTACAAATATCTAAATCTAATAAAAATCTAATAACTCAGCAGGGGACACTCTGTTCTCTAATACAGTGGGCAAAACCTGGAACAGTCTCCCCAATCACATAACTTCACTATCCTCAGCTAACCTGTTTAAAAGTAAACTTAAACCCTTCCTCAAATCACACTGGCTATGCCCCTGTGCTAACCCAGATTAAACAATTAACCCTTCCCATTATACCATTATTCTTATCACATTATCTTATTTAGGGCATGTGCCTATGTATATATTGTCTATCTTTATCAACTATAACCAGTCTACGTTTTAGACCGCACGTGTAATTTTTATAGTATGAGTGTGTTCACGTACTGCTTCTAATGAATATTCACTATATTTTTCATTTTTTTACATTTTTTGTGTGACTTTCTAATTAATAGTTCAATGTCTTTGTAAATATCATTGTCCTTATGTATTTGTTGTTTAACTTGTGGAGCTTTTCTCCCCGGGCCTCCACTGAAAATGGACATACATCCAGCTGGACTAGCCTGGTCAACAAACGTAAAATAAAAATAAATAAATAAAATAAAATAAATTTACACTATACCACCCAAATAGGCCTTTCCGCTCTAAAAACCAAAAGCCCCTACAGGTAGAGAAACCCATCCTCTCTGCTGGTCAAATTCTCCACTCCTTGTCCACTGCTAATCTATGGAACTCTCTCCTCCCTCACTTAGATCCACTAGCAACACATCTATCTTCAAACTAATCTTTAAAACAACATCTCTCCTCTCACTAGCAATGTACATGGACCAACTCGTCACTACACATAACCTGACATTGTCTCTCCACTCCTTCCATACCTGTCATTGCCTCTTCCCCTCTTCTACTCCCGCCATCCTCTACTGCCTCCTAAACCGTCACCTTTAGTCCTTGATAGATAATCCACGTCTGTACCCTTGTGTAAATGTATTGTTAATTGATATTTTACACACAGCTGCACTGCCTCCTTCTGTATCAATAATAATGTACTGTCAGTAATTACATTTATGTACAGGTGAATTACTTTTTTCATTTGTCAAAAATTCTGTTCACTGCTTCTATTGTTATAAGTGCTATTTGTGTTTTAATCAACATGTATGTATTATATATATCAAAATGTATGTATTGAATATATCACTGTGGAACTTTTCTCCCCAGGCCTCCACTGAAAATGGGCACTTTTTGGCCCGATGGACTTTCCCAGTAAACAAATGCAATAAATAAATAAAATAGCCTAGTATCATCCTATGAACCTAATTCCATGTCTTACTTGCCCAGTAAATTCTATGGATATTGATGGCAGTTCAGAGTAGTCTGATATAACCTGACAAAAATGTAAACGTTTGTGTTTCCACATTACTTATGGAGTTTATCTTCAAAGGTTCCATTGATGGGTGTTACTCACCTTAGCTTTTTTTCAAACTGCGAAACCATAGCTTTCTGTGCAGTGAAGTGTTTAGGCTTCTAACTTGTAAGACAATATCTAAAGAAACAGTAATACATTTTTTGTTTTTGTGTTTTCCTCTTGATGCTTGATACAGTGCTGATCTTTCCTTCATGAATGACTTGTTTTATTTCTGCTTGTTTGCTTATCTTCTACAGATGCATGAATGACTGTGTGCCGGACTACAAAACTGTGAGATTTTACACAAAGAATGGGGTACTTTTTAAATAATTTTGCTCTTTCTCCAAGTTGCAGCAATCTCAAAATGAATAAGAAAGACACAGGTGGTATGTGCATAGACTGGATGCCTGTCCATTTCAGGAAAACAATCTGTATATAATTGCTTGAAATTGTTTTAATACTTAGTGTTTATATTGAAAAGATTCATGCCCTTATGGTGGTGGATTCATCATTCTGAATCATGTATGTGTGCTTCAGTGGCTTAGGATAAGATGCATCATTGTGGAACCATTGTTCATTTGATAGGGTCATATTTGTTTTATACCAAATGTGGATCTTTTACCTCCATTGCTTTGCTGCCTGTTCAGTCATTTATTTATTTATCTCACTCTACTTAAACAGTTAGTATGACTTTCCAGCCCTGGTATTTACTAAATTTAAAACAACAGTAGGAAAAAAAAAACATTCATTAAAACGTATCCAACCATATGGGACAATCTACCAAGTGATATCAAAGTCAATCAAACACAGGTTCTATTTAATGCAGTCTGGAATGAACGCATACATAAAGTGGTTTAATGCACCTGCCCTTTATCCTGCTGCCTAAGTTAAGCATCTCCTTATCCAGCATTAGCCAGGTGTTCACTAAGTGTGCAACCAGTTGTCTACATTAATCAGACATCTGATATAGCACATACCACAATGAGTATAAATATTTGACTTGCATAATCATCACAATGTACACCTTGACTGATAACAGTATGCTGGTAGTCAGTTGTATACTAACTCATATGTACATTTTTAACTTGATGTGTATTTACGTTATAATTTATTGTTATATCATACTTAGTCCAATGTTGTTCTGTGCCAAAGCCATGATTGGAAAGGGACAACATCTCATTCATCTTTTCAAAAAATGGAAAATAAATAAAATAAATCAATAATAGTTGTGGCAGTATTTTATCTTCTTAAGAGGAACCTGCATAACTTGCAGTTTTAGATTTTTGTTTTTCCTTTCCCACATACATTAATGGTGTGTTTAGTAATTATCAATGGCCTTGCAAACCATGTCAAAGCTGAAATGATAAGCAGTTTTGATCTTATAAGCCATGCAAATGATGAAGTGCCAAGCATTTTTAAACTGTAGATTTTGTTACAGTAAAGCATTTATTAGTCACAAAAAGTTGAGACTAGAAATTTATGGAGATATCTACATGGTATTTTCTTCTCTTTCTTTAGTACAACATCAATGGGTGTCCATCTTAATGGAGAGTCCCTTAACTTTCAGACTTTTAAGCAGTCTTATATAAGAATGCCTGTCCTCCAACTCATAACGTACATCTGATAGGAAGAATGGGGAAGAGTGATCCCTTTGGTACTGACTTATCAGTAATTAAGGTTGTGTGTATATTCACACGATAAATACAAATGGATTTAACATTACTTGCCACAGGGGGTGTTTTAATATCTGCTGATGTTGACTGTGGAATTTTCATAGACAACACAGATGCTCAGTTTTTCCATGGTTTAATGTTACTGTTTAAAGTTTTAAATTTTTGTTCCTCGACTGACATGATAAATGGTGACAATGAGTTGATAGCCCAATTTCTCTTAATTTTTATCTATTATTTGGCTCCCTATTAAATTGTTCTAAATTGAAATGCCAAGTGCTGACAAGCTGATACAAAAAAATAAAACAAAAACAAAAATACAGAAGAGCACATCTCAAAAAGCATTCTTCTCCTTAAAACTTCTTTTTGCAGGGGGCAAGCATCCCAGCACTCCACATGTCCCCATGTGGGGGGGCAAGCCGTCCACATCCCCCAACTCATATATACCAATTGCAAGATTGCAATATCTCAGCACAAAGGAAATAGTGTGTGAAATGGCATCTTGGATTAAGTATATATAAGTTCATTCTTTCAGCCATTCAGTCACCATATTTCAGGACTCAATCTAGCATGTATCGACATTTCATATGGTAACCCTGTTATTCACATGCATCAAAAGACCATTGGAGCGACTATCCACATACTTACAAAATGTCAGTATAACAAAACACCAGATAGGAAAACCAAGAAAACTTTTAATAAAACTGTTTAAAACCATAAAAATAGCTAAGTATCCAGTAAACACTGTCGTCTCTTGTTTGAGACTTCTTCAGCTTGAAAACAATCAACACTGCAAACTCTTTTTATAACACATAATCACAAGTCTCAATTAACTACTCTCTCAATGTGTTAACCCTTTGTTTTCCAAGTAGGCTATAAAATCTTCTCTATTATTTAACCCAGGTGGATAATAAGCATTCAGCCTCACTTGCCATTGGTACTCTTTCCACCCCAATTCTTCTTCAGCATCAAACTTACTATCAAATCTATCAACATACTGTAACACAATAAATTTAAAGTGCATTTTGTATTTGTCTGAATTATAGTGCTTACTCGAAGCATTTCGTCATTCCCAGCTTGGATAGCATATTTATGTTCACAGATTTTACTGTATAGTTCTCTCGTTGTTCATCATATATAAAATGACATACACACAGCTAGATAAACCACAAACTTAGATTTGCAAGTATACTTATCGCTAATTCTGCCAATAATATTATTGATAGTTATTTCTTCAACATCAGTATACAAATAATTGCAAAAATTGAAGTTCTGAAATTTAAACATCTCTCTTCAGGTACAGACAGATTTCCCTGGAAATAATTTTTAAAACTTTTCCCTCTTTTCTGTATGAACATGGGAGTTTCACCTACAGCCTTAGCTACTTCAGAACTGTTCTTTGTAATTTTGCAGTTCCTTTTTATTATGTTCTTGATTTCCCATGCACCAACACTATTGACAAGTTATAATTCACTTTTTTTTTACACTTTCTTTCTCATTACTACCTTGTTTTCTATAGTTGTATACGTCCAAAAATGTCTCTTCTACCATTCCCATTGGATATTCTCTGTTTATAAATCTGTTGCATAGACTAGCACCTTATTGTAAAAAAATCTTCTTTTTTGTAAGCCTGTTGGCTCTCATTAACTGCCCTTTTACTATGTTGGATGCAGTTTTCTTGTAGTGCATGCTTGAATAGTCTAAATAAGCTTTATTCTGGATCACTTTCTTTTAGATTTTAGTGATAAGCCCCTCATTTTCTTTCAGCACTGTCACATCAAGAAAATTAATACTAGTGTCACTGTATTCTACAATGTACTCTAAAATTGAACTGACATTATTGATGTACCTATGGAATTAATGTAGTGCTTCAACTCTTCCCCCCTCCAAACCAAAAACACATTATCAATAAGGCATTTAAATATTAGAATGTTCTGGAAGCATATACTATAAAAGATATTTGCTTTCTCCCAGCCATGCATAAAAAATATTTGCATAACTTGATGCCATAGCTGCTCCCATGAATGAATTTACATATACTTAATCCAAGATGCCATTTCACAAAATATTTCCTTTGCTCTAAGGTATTGCAATCTTACAGTTGGCATATATAAGTTGGGAGGTCAGTTGTGTTAGCCTGACAGTACATTTTATTATTAAATTCAAAATAGTTGTAACTTAAAATAATATCAATTACTAACATAATTAGGTGTACTGTATTTACTGAGGAAAAGCTTTGAATTGATAAATTGTTCTCTCACTGCAGCCATACCACCCTCCTTGGGAATGAATGTATAAAACAATTTGATGTCCGTTGTTACCAACATGTCATTTTTATTCACTTCTAAACTTTCTATTTTTGATATAAAATCAAAAGTGTATTTTATATAAAAGCTGTTTGTTTCTACCACTTTCTGTAAGTGTTTGTCAGCAAAAATAGCTAGCCCTTCTGTTTTGTTTTTGTTGCTAGCAACAGTCAGCCTAAAACAGGAATTGTCCATGGTCTTATGTATTTTGGGTAATCCAAAAATTTTGCTGACTTTCATATTTTCTACTTTTAGAAATTTTCTCATTTCTTCACTGATTTATTAGTAATTAAGGTTTATGTGTTTATTTGCATGATAAATACAAGAGGATTTAACATTACTTGCCACAGGGGGTATTTTAATGTTTGCTAATATTGACTGTGGAATTTCTATAGACAACACAGATGCTCAGTTATTCCATGGTTTCAGAGGCACCGGAAGCTGTTGAAGGCTGGGGGGGGGGGGGGGCAAAGGGTGAGAGGGGTAATTTTTAAAAACTATTTACTACCACAATATAGGTTCACTTGGAGGATATTTTACGCTTAGCCAATTTCCCTTTTGTTGCTTCAATTAACATTTCTTGATTGGTCTTACCTATTCCATGTCTGATAATTATATATTAGACCTAATGAAAATAAATGTGATCATGCCATAGATAATTTGAGGGGGACCCATGTAAGGGATGCAGCATATAGGAACTGCCTGTATACACTTCATGCAAAGCTGAAGTTAATCATATACACCTCAAAATTGTACTGTGATTTTATAATATAAACATTTCTGAAAGTCTTCTGTTACAATCACTTTAACTCTTTTATTGATATTTTGCTTACACAACCACCAAGCTTGTTATCTTGCTCAGAATATTTTCTTTTGGACTATTGCACCACTGCAGTGTCAGTTTCAGCTTTTTTCTTCTAATGCACACATCAAGTACTTTTCATTATTTGCTGTGTTCACCTCAGTACACAAATGGGGTTCACTGCTGTGAAGCAATGCATCTTCTAGTTACTGTTGCATAACACAGAACAGGTGTGACCAGCACATATGCATGAAAACTTCTAAGAGCCACTAGGGGCCCATACTGAAATACACATCAGTTTCAATGACTTCTAGGCACTGGATCTTTCTTTTACTGAAAATGTTTCAACATTTTTGCAACCATTCAGAAGAATTGTAGTATGTCACTAAGGAGGCATTGTGAATATACAGTATTAGAGCTGTTAAGCATGACTGCATTTTGCCATCTGTATTATTTTACCAGGTGGTACAGCGGCAGCATTATTGCCTCGCAGCAAGAGGTTCTCCTGTTTGATTCTCAGCTGGAGTGCCTTCTATATGGAGTCTGCATGTCCTCCCCGCAGTCGAGTGGCTACAAAAGACATGCGTGAATGGGAGTGCCTTCACTGAAGGTTGGGCATCGGGCTGGCAACTCAGCACCTTAGAAATCTACTGCCAATCATTAGCGGACCGGAGTTCTGCTGTGGCGACCCCTAACTGTGAAAAGCCAAAAAGACAAACAACATTATTTTACCATATCTAGCAAACTTGCTGACCGATTCTTCTTTTAATTTCTTCTCTTTTTCTTTTCGTTTTTTTTTTTCTTGTTTTCTTTGCTTTCGAATTACACCAAGAAATTGTTCACTCTCCCAGCTGTGTGAATTTGCTTTCATTTTTTTTTCATTTAAATGTACGTTAATAACATTAAATGGCAGTTTGATGGCATGGGAAACACACACACACACACACACATACATATATATATATATATATATATATATATATATAGATATATGTATATATAAACAATGAGTTACTGGTATTTTATCACAATTATTCCTTGCCTGCATAAACAAATACATAAACCTAAACAACAAATCAATAATAAATTTACAGGCAACATATTAAAATTTTCAGTCTTAAATTAACACATGAATAACATGTTCAGACAGAGCAGACTTGCAGCGGAAAGAAGGTTTAAAATTCAATTGGGCCGATTAGAATTTGTTTTGCACTCCAAATAACTTGGAAAAAAATATGTGCACTTTACAGTCATGGATGTAAAACCCTGCTCTTATGTTACATTTTATAGAACTGTCAACCAGAAACTATTTTAACAGCTTTTACTACCTGTTTAAAATGTACACATATTTAACTTTCATGAAAAACTGCATTTTTTCTTCTCACTTTCCTCAGTGATGAAGAGGTTAGCAACTACAGGGTAGCCATGTGTGTCACGATTTCCCATTTGAGAAACTGAAAGTTGTTTCAAAAAGTCTAAATCTTTTTTTTTTTTTACCCTGGCTAAAGACAATAAAATGCAATAGACAGGTCAGGAAAACTGTCAGACATCGGCAGCTTATAAACTATTCTGAAATACTTAGCCCCACCCTTTACTGACTGAAAGCTGTGCATTGATGGTTTTCAGCATACAGCAATTAACCTTATAAATGTGTACAAACCTGATGACGTTTTGTTTCATTTTCAGCACTCTCAGCTGAATTGAGGGTAAGTAAAGTCTGATCTAGGCATTTTGTGTAGCTGAGATAATTATACTCAAACAGAAATGCTTTATTGTCATGTCATACATACTCCATACAAAATGGAGTGCATGAGTATGTTGTGTGCCTGTCTGTGTCCAAGTTTGTGAACCTGCATGTGTATGTGCATATGCACTCGTACATGTGTGTGAAAATCTCTACCTCTCTCTATCCTCTACTATCTCCCCTGGTTAAAAATTCTTATAAAAGATGATGGCTTGCTTCCTAAAACTGCCTCATCTTAAACAAAAAATTGTTAGACATTCTGTAATGTATACATAAACAAGACTTATAAATTCAGCATGTCTACCAATTGTTTCTTGGTCTGTTTATTTTTAAACTACTAGGGAAAAAATTATTTTAGGAATCATTTCAACATTTGTAAAAATGCTGACTACTGAGTAATTCCTATATCATTTTAGTATGTTAACTATTCATATTTCATTTTTTTCATATTCCTGTATGCGGCTAAATGCATAAATAAAAATATCATCTTCTGATAAGATAAAGCATATCTGCAAATCTATCCCAGTCATAGAAAATGGACATGGCATAAGTTCCAGACATTCTTATCATATATTCTTATCTTATACGTGAACTCATCCCAACCTACCACCCTATTCATGTTTGAATCACCATTTTGGTGTGAATTTGCAATACTGCAGACATATGTCCGAGATGGCTTGTAGGTACTGATGTGGTCAGGTAGGCCTTAGATTAATAGTTGTGTGCATGGAAGTGGTGGGTAATGTTTGGTATTAAGGGTTTAGGTAACCCTTGGTAGTGTTTATGAAGTTTTTTTTTTTTTTCTTTTCTGCTAAAGAAGAGAGACAGTGTGGTTTTAGTAGGATTGTTTGGGGTGCTGTGTGCTTGGGTGGACAGGTTTGTGGTAATTGTGGGATTTGCGTGCTGTGCTTCCATTACAGGGTCCTGGATATTGGAGTCTGGCTGGAGGTACTGCAGTTTATTTGGTTGATGGTGTTCATGTGGCAGTTGTCTGCACAATGGTTGTCATTTTCTGGATGTGGCTTGTTGGTTGGGTGAGTCCACCCTGCAGTGATCATTGGTGGAGCTGCTTTGCTGTCTCATGGCTTTTTGGGGTTCCTTAGCCAGCGGATTGTTGCACTTGGATAGGGTTCTACACAAGGAGTGAAAAGATGAAAAGGGAGGGGGGATAGTAAACTGCAGTTGGGTGGGTTTCCTGATGTGATTTTTTCCTTGTCACCTCCGCACTGACAGTAAACACCTCCTTCAGTTATACAAACCCAACAAAAACATTGGTAAAGACCCTTTACAAATACTCTGTAGCCCATTGTTGGAACTCACTCCCTCTCAAAATAAGAAGCATTCGGCATAAATACCTGTTTAAGAAAAAACTTAAACTTTTTCTCCTGAAGACTTCATCATACCCTTGTCAACCCCCACTTGAACTAGTCTCCTCTCTTCTCATTGTCTCTGCTTTTCCATATCAACTCTTTATCGTCCCTATACTTTCTCTAGCAAACTGTATTCATACTGTACTCCTAGCAAACTGTATTCGTACTGTACTCCTAGCAAACTGTATTCATACTGTACTCCTAGTAAACTGCATCCATACTGTACTCAGCAAACTGTATCCATGCTGTATTCCTAGCAAGCTGCATATATATTGTACTCCTAGCAAACTGTATCCAAACTGTAAACTCCTAGCAACCTTTATCCATACTGTACTCCTAACAAACTGTATCCATACTGTACTCCTAGCAACCTTTATCCATACTGTACTCCTAGCAAACTGTATTCATACTGTACTCCTAGTAAACTTTATTCACATTGTACTCCTAGCAAACTATATCCATACTGTACTCCTAGCAAACTGTATCTATACTGTACTCCTAGCAAACTGTATCCATACTGTACTCCTAGCAAACTGTATTCATACGGTATTCCTTAGTGCAATATTCTCGAAACCTTTTAATTGTTATTTGGCCTGTGCTGTATACTGTTCTCAGTTTTTGGAAAATGTACTTGTTAACTGTTATTTTACCTGTGCATTGTACTGCTGTGCACAAATTTTTGACTTGTACTATATTTTTGTGACGCTACTTTAATATTATGTAAATATAATTGTATTGTTTCAGGAGCTTTTTGCCTCGGGTCTCCACTGAAAATGGGCCCTTGACTCAGTTGGACTAACTCGGTTAACAAATGTCAATAAATTAATAAATAAAGTTTCCTGCCTGGATGGACATTGGTGGTGATCGTTTAGTGTCTGATTGAATTCTGTGGCTGCATTGTGCCCAGCAGAGTAGAGAGTGATGGTTTTCAATGTTTTGCAGGCTTTCAGCTTACGGTTGTTTGCCGTCCGCATGAGATGGGGATTTGGCCATTATATGGAAGGGCAGTGTAAAAAAGAAGAGAAAAGTAAACTTTCTCACAGTGTTTTTCCTTTTTGACAGCTGTTGGTGGTGATGGTGTAGTGTGCTGGATTTCTGCAGGTAGGTGGTCTACAGTCGAGCTGTTTGTGGCAGTTTGGGCTATTTCTTGGTCTTGCAGCCACCCACGAGTAAACAAGGCATTACTAAACCCATCCCTGACTGTAAAACTATTTACCTTCTGGTCATAAAAATGACTGTAATCAGAAAGTCATTAAGTTTAATTTAGCCGATATAGGTAAATATTAGAATGTAGTAGACTTATCTAAACTTACTGACATACAGCTAACATAAAATAAAATAACAAATGGGAAGGAGATCATATGACAATAAACACAATCTCCATTCGATCTACAAGCTGTTTATAAGCTAAGAAATGTGACAAACATATTCAGAATTATAAATAAATTATATTACCAGTCTGCAGCAGTCTTCTGGTAAAATATAAATAAATAATAAGCATTTGTAGACAACCATTAATAATCTCTAAACACCAGGTTGAAAACTGTGAGATTTAACAATCATTTTGCCATTATGGGGAGAGGGTAAGGTGCATGGTCCTGATATATGGATGTTTAGGTTCATAGGTGTGTACTAGGCTAATCTTCCTGGGGCCTTTACAAGCCTAGCCATAGGATTACCCTGGAATAGTGCCACACAAACTTAGTTCCCAGTGCCTCTGTCAAGTAGATCCACTAGAGTTATCCCCAGGGTGAATTTTCCTGCTCCCATCCACTCATCAAGATTTCTCTTGAAGAGGCTCAGTGAGGTGCTCTGCTTGACATGTATAGGAAGTCTGTTCCATATCATGGGCAGTCTGTGGGTTATGAACCTGTCCCTCAAGCATGCTCTGTTAATTGTGGTAATGAGGTTGAGGTCTCTGGAGCATGTGGTCCAGAGTGATTGGGATTTCTTTAGATGTAACATTTCTAACAGAGCTGGGTCAGACATGGCTTTGTATGTCAAGCAGAGATCGCCTCTAAGATAGTGATATGAGACAGAGAATTATTGTAGTTTTTTGAGTCTGTCCATATAGGACAAGTGTTTAAGCCCTAGAATCCTCTTAGTGCGGTGTTTTTGCGGCCTCTCCAGTTGTTGCAGGTGGTGAGGTACATCCCAAATGGGGCATTGTGCTTGATGATTGGCCTAATGAGGGAAGAGTAGAGGGAGACAATGACCTCTTTCTTCCTGGATGCAAAATCCTTAGTAATGAGATGTGCCACTTAGAAGGACTTTCTGACCACAGTGACAATGTGGGGATCAAAAGAGAGGTTGCTGTCAACCTGTGTTCCCAGATCTCTTATAACGGCTTCTGTGTTTAGTGGACTACCATCAATGTGGTAATTCATGGGAACTGGGTTTTTCCCAAATTGGATGACACATTTTTTGGCATTAAGCTTAAGGGCATGGTTCTGACACCAGTTGTTGGTCACAGTGAGGCCAATTCTGTAGGATGTCAACATCACTTGGGGAATTAATAATTGCGACCAACTTGCAATCGTCTGCGAACTTTGTCAGCCAGAGTGCCTTTGTGTTGGCCTGCACTTCAGAGAAGTAGATACCAAACAGGAGAGGACCCAGGACCGAACCCTGTGGGACTTCACTCGTGACTAATCGGCAGTCTGACTTGGAGTCAGCTACTTTCACACTGTGGGTTCTAGCTGTGAATCAGTTTGCAACCCACCTAGTGATATAGTGGTTGATGCTAAGCTTAGTGAGTTTTTCTATGATTCCTGAGTGGGATTTGGTATCAATAGCCTTGGCCAGATCAAGGAAGACTGTATGAACCACCTTGCCTTCATCCACAGCTCTGGTGACTGACTCAAAGAAGTCGACTAAATTGAGCAGGCATGAGCTACCCTTCACAAAACCAAACTGTGTGGGATCCAGAGTTTGGAGATTCCCTATATTCTTGTTTGTTAGGTTCATGATGATGCATTCCATAGCTCTGCATATCAGACTCGTCAGGCTAATGGTGCGATAGTACCCAAGGTCTGTAGTCGCTCCTCCTTTGTAGAGAGGGAAGACTGTAGCAGTGCACCATTCGGCAGGTATAAAGCCTGAGGTGAGGCTGTGATTAAACAGGGCACACAGGTGACACTCTGTACTTCATGTGTAACACAACCAGGGATATTGTCAGGTCCCGTAAAAGCTGCATTCTGGGCCATGGACAATGATGTTTTAACCTGTGCAGCAGTAACACTGGGTGCCTGGCAATCTACTGGTATTGTGTTTGATCCTTTGGGGGGGGGGTAAAGTTAGCACTGAATCTGACGGCCAGTATACTGGCAATATCTGTTGGCTCGGTATAGGAGGTACCATTGTGCAGTAGCTCAGAGCAAATCTGGGTATTGCCGTGGAGATTCTTTAAATAAGTATAGAAGGCTTTGTGGTTGTTTTTACTATCTGCTGCAATTCTGTTTTCATACCTAGCTTTAGAGGATTTGATGAGGGATCTCAACTATTTGTTGAAGCAGATAAGGGTTTTTTCCAGGCTTGGGACTTCACCTTATTCCACATCAGTTTCCTCCTTTTGTTGTAGAGTTTGTTTATGACAGGGGACCACCAGATTGGCTTCCTTTTTTGGGAGGAGAGTGCCTTGGTTCTACTGGGTGTGGCAAAAATCCATGTATTTGTGTGCGTGTTTGTACAGTACATTGGTGTATGATTCTGTGGTCATGCAACTATTCTCCATTTGCATGGGTGCCATGAAGTTAGCCACCTCTGTTTTTAGGATCCCAAAGTTAGCTTTGGAGAAGTTTTTCATGGTGGTTACCTTTGCTTGGGGGGGTGGGAGGGATGTGGATTTCCAAGGTGATTAGTTTGTGGTCAGATCTAACCAGGGAGGAGCTGACTATTGTTGTAGAGCAACAGTCACCCATGTTAGTAATGCCAGGTCAGGGATGTTGCTACCTCTAGTGGGGTTAAGAACAAGCTGGTCCAGGGCATTGGAATTAATGAACTCCAGGAAATGTTGGGCAAGTGTATTGGTACATAAGTAGTTTCCCAGTTAATGGAGGCCATTTGAAGTCACCTAGTAAGAGAGTGTTAGGTTGGACCCTAATATTCTCCAGGGTTCTTAGGAACATGGAGTGTGAGTCTTGGAACATAGTTGGGGACCTTTAGCAGGCTATGACCTGAATCACTGCCTTACCCAATGTTAGCTGCACCTGAAGTATCTCTGATGCATTATGTTGGGCTACCAGTCTGGAGGTGTGTGCATCCTTCATAAATATGGAAACACCACTGCCTTTGGAGCTTCGGTCCAAGTTCTGGGGCCCAAAGGTGTGGAATGATTTATAGCCTGGTAGTGCAGGGGTGCTTTCTGTTGCCTTGAACCAGGTCTCTGTTACAGCACAAATGTCGATGTTCTCCATTTTAAGGAGTGCCTCAAGGGAATGCATTTTGAGGTTTAGACTTCTAGTGTTGAGCAACATGACCCTCACATTGCATTTGTTTGTAGCTGTTACAGTGGTAATTTGATCTTTGCAACAGCACCTAAAAAAGGTACTATAGGGGTGACAAGAGCCTTGGCCAGTATTCAGTAGCCCAGGGGTGACAGATGCAGGCAATCACTGGCAAAGCATCGAGGTCTGTCAGTGATGTCATCCCAGGCAGACAGATACAGGATCCCCTTATAGTGACACCAGAAACATAGCCAATTGTTGAAATCGATCATTTTCTGCTTGTACTGTGGTATCATTCTGGGTGATGGTAGGATATTGCTCAGGGCTAGGGTCATACCTGTCTGGGCTACATAATCTGAGAACTCCTCCATGTCTCTTTTCATGTGGTCCAGGGAGGTACAGCTCAGGTCATTCACATCCACATGTGCAATGACAGTCATATTTGTACCTGTTGTTGAGCGACCTGAGTGTGTGTACTTTGTGTCGGATCCTAGCACCTGTCAAGCAGCTTACTGTTACTTTCTCCTTCTCCTTATTCAACATAGTGAGTGGGGCAGCAGTGTGCTTCACTATCAAGTCACCTATGACTAGTGTGTTGGGCATGCTGTTTTGCCTTAGGGGCTTTGCTTGAGTGGCACACTGTGTAGGACAGTTATGTGTCTCATGATCAGTGTTGTGTTGTGGTGATCGAGTGTGTTTCTGTCTTGGAGGTCTCTGCTTTTTGGGTAGATTTTTATTGAGAGCCTCCACGAAGGTGTGTGCGTGCTTTGTCCTTTTAAGTGAAGACAGTGCTGGTGTGTGTTTCAGAGGGCTATGTGTTTCATGTGGTGTGGTGCAAGTATTTACCTTCTCCTCTTGACCAGCTATTCTGGTCTTGGCTGGAGAGTGCATGGCTTCCAATTTGGATATATAAGTGCATCTCTCACAAGTCTTGTTGGAAGGTAAAAGGAGAGGGTTGTCAGTGTACATGAGGCAGTTGCCACATTGCCTCAGGATGCCCAAGTTCACTAGGTTAATAGGAGGAAAGCACAGGGAACTGACATTTAGACATGCCTGGAGGGATGGGCATTGATAATAAGTAATAGATCTTTTTCCTTGTAGAACATTTAGTGCTGGTAGCACTTGTGTGCTACAATAATTGCTACAAGACGTCTGGTAAAGTGCTAGACTAATAAGCTAGTATAAGTGCAGGAAAGGAGAAAACTAGTAGATCTAAGGGAAAAATTGAAGAGCAGACTCTGGCATTGCTCAGAAGCTTTCAAACAGTCCTGGATACAGCAAGTCTGTATCTGGACTAGACTAGTTACAGGAAAGGTGGCAAACAAGAGCAAGCATGGTCTTTTAAACCAGAAAGTTGAGAGAGATGGAAAAGCTGTCCAAACGGCCAATAAACTACAATTTCTGGGCCAGGAACCACTCCTCTTGTGGTAGATAGGCTACCTAGTGCTTACCCCCCCCACTGATAAGCTAGAAGGCTTCCCTCCAACACAGAAAGTCTTGTGGGGCTAAGAAGATTACCAGCAGTCCTGGATACAGCAAGTCTGTATCTGGACTAGACTAGTTACAGAAAAGGGGAAAACAAGTGCAAATGCAGGCTTATAAATCAGAAAGTTGAGAGAGATGAAAAAACTGTCCAAACAGACAATGAATACAATTTCTGGTTTGGTTTGCTTTGGGGGGGTAGGAACCCTTATCTCTGTGGCTGATAAAAGCTGCAGTCCAGGAAGGTCCCATTTATACTTTTATAGGGATGTAGATGTCTCAACTGTCTCTGATTTGGCATATGTTTTGGCTTTACTCCCTCTTGGTCCATTCTGAAGTGGGTGTATTTTGAAGATAAGATGGTGGATTGCATCTCATAAATAAAAGCAATAATCAGAGTAATACATTTGTTTTATTTCAAGAAATGTATCCCAATTCTTATTCTTGTTTCTAAATGCGGAGGCAGAATCTGTATTTCAGATGTAAGTTTGTGTTTTTTTCTCTTTCTGTCTTAATGTGCCTCCTTTTTTACAGATGGTGAATATGCAGATTCTGTGGCAGAGGTGGGAGGCCATTGTGGCACAGGTGGAAGAACTATTTCACGAGGTGCCTAATGCTGTGTCTGGGCATGGCAGATGATGTGGGTGAGTCCAGTCGAAAAAGATGATGTCCAGAGGTGAAGACCAGGTTGGTGGCCCATGGGAAGCAGGCACGGGAGTTGAGAAATGTGGTTGCAGTAGATCTTCTGGTTGCTGAAGTGGTTCAGGATGGAGTGGCAGGTAATGACATGATGTTGGGAGTCCCATTAGGTAGGGCAGGTTTGGGGTGTGTGGGGAATGACGGTGGAATAGCTGGGGATGAGGTGTATCAAGGGCTGGGTGAAGCTGGAGGGTCTAGAGTGGATATGCAGACATGTCAGGAGTAGGGACAGAGTGAAGCAATCAGTGGGGAATATACCACATGGTTGTCATTTTCTGAAGTTGGGTCAGATTTTGGCAAATGGCAGTCAACTGGTTAGCTACGCAGGCTCTGGGGCAAGGGGCAGGGACTTTTTTTCTGACCCCTCACATTCCATCCTCAGTTAAGGAAAAGATTTGGAGGGGTAATATTCTGATATCTTTGAATTAATTGATGTGGAATGGGTGCAGTGGTTGGTGGAGTTGGAGGCAGTGAAAAGCAAGGGCCTTTTGAAAGCTTTAGTGGTGTTGGGGAGGAGGAGAGTAGGTAGTCTGGGACCTAGGAAGGGGGATAATTGAGTGGAAGGTTTCATCTACTACATGGCAGTTTGGCTGGAGATGGATACTACTTTGGTTTTGCCACTCTTGCCTTAATTTTGTACAATTCACAAGGTTCATAATTTGTGGCTGAGGATTGCTTGGTTATGGTATAACCAGAGGTTGCGGAAGTGGAAAGCAGTTGATCACTCTGTCTGCTGGCAGGTTATAAATCTGGACATATGGCTAGCTACTATGATGGATAGCTTTGAGGTGGTTAGTAGAGGGGTAAAGGTAGGGGCAGAAGGGGGGAGTATGTTGGGCTTTTAATGCAGGATGTTGCTTGCAGGTAGGTGTATCTTCTTACATGCTTGCTCAAAGTGTGCATCCAGTGGTGTAGTATGGCTGGTTGGAGGTAAATTTAGTGACTCTGAGTTCACTTTCAACTGATATATGTGTTTCCAATTCTTCTTTCCAAGGGTTTTAGAATCTCTGAGGTAGGGGTAATTTTTGAGGGTTACAAATAAGGGTGTACTTCCAGGAGGAAAGGCAATGGCTGGGGGATGCATTCTCCCATTAAAGTGGAAGTATGACAGTATATGCTCCAGCAATTTCCTGATTATTTTCATAAGGAAGAAATAGTTGAGGGCTTTTCTTGGGGGGGTAGTCTGTATGAATTTGTGATCTGTACAGGAAAATAGGATATATCGGAGGGTTTGGAAGAGAAGCAATGACAGGTGGGTAGGTTGTTGACATCTTTTGATAGCCTCCCTTTGAGAGTTTTCAGGTTTCACCATTAGGTTTGTTTCCTATGAAGGTGGGCAGTGAGTTCAGGTTGATTCACCATTTCCATACTCAGAAGGGAGCTCAGTTAAAGACTTCATTTCAGTCATGGATGCCAAGGTTAGTTTTGTGTTTTTGGATGATGCTCTTAAGGTTATTTGGGGGTTTAAGGATCCCTGGCTAGTGAAGTGGACACTGAACCAGCTTTTCACCTTTTGTCAGTACAGGAGGAGGAGTGGCTGTTGTTAGGCATGGTAGTGGGGAACAAAGTTCACTTTGATAAGGCCATGCCAATGGGATGCTCAGTAGCCAGTGCTATTTTTGAGAAATTTAGCACTGTACTTCATTGGGATTGGCAGTAGCGGGTGAATTTGCAGAGAGTGGTGCATTAATTGGATGATTTCTTAATAGTAGGTGAGGGGTTTGAAGGAACATGTGAAGGTTTATGAGAGTTTTTGGAGATGTGTGATGAGTTTGGGGTTCATTGGCAAGGCAGAAGTTGGAAGGCACAGCTAAGGCATTTGATTTCTTGGATTTATTGGTGGATGCAAAATGTGGATTGTTTTGATGATGGGTGATAAGATAGCCCAATTGAAGGAGAAGATTGGGTGAGTGGTGTGATAAGGTGTAGATTAGGGAGGTTATGGAGCTTTTAGGGCTTATGAATTTTGCATGTCAGGCACTTTATCTAGGGTGTACTTTTTGTAGGTCAGTGGCCTTTTTGTTAAAAGGAGGAAAATGCAAACATCATTGGGTCAGGATTAACAAGTTGGTGCTGGCTGATTTGGCATTTTTGTTTGTCTTTTTTGGAGCAGTTTAATGGTGTCTCTTTTTGGCAGATGGATTGGGATGGTCAAGAGGGGATGCAGTTCTTTACCCATGCAGCTGGGGGTATCAAAATGGGTGCATTTTTTGAAGGAGAATAGTTTGTGGCTCATTGAACGATGGATTGGAAGGATGCGGGGAAAATAGATGTTGCCTTTCTGCCATTAATGACAATCTGGGATGAGTCTGTAGTGTTGCATGACAGATTTAGGGGAAAGAAGGTAATTTTTAATTCAGATAATATGTCAATGGTGCAAGATTTGCAAGCAAAGACTGTGAGATCTGAATTGTTGTTGCTGGTTTTATGTAACTTGGTTTTGCAGAGTTTGTTAATAAATTTTTCATTCACAGATGTACGTGTGGCAGAGGTTAAGAATGCTATTGCTGACAGTTTGTCTTGATTTTAGTTTTCCAGTTTCTATCAGATGGCACCAGAGGTTGAGTAACAGCTGACATTGTTGCCAGATGAGGTGTGGCATCTTGGGTTGATTTAACCAGGAGTTTGGTGCATCACCCTTGGGCAGCATCTACCAGGAATGCATATCGTAAGGCTTTATATGATTTTGATAAATTTATTTTGCAGTTGTCTGAGGATGAGGGGGTTTGGTCAGAGGAGCTTTTATTGAGATACTTGGCTTGGGCTTGGGGGCACTGTAAGATGGTGCAATAGGTTAAGGTGGACTTGGCAGTGATTAGTATATTTGAGCAGGTGGCTGGGCTGCATTATTTTGCAAAGTCCTGGATGATGGGGCATAAATTGAGAGGATGAGGTAGAGTGGTTGTTGTGAACATGGATATGCATTGGCCTTTCACAAGACAGGTTTTGAAAGTTTTATTGCAGGGTTTAGCTTTAGTGGTGGGTGAGTTAGTGGTTTATGTTTTGTGGTTGTGTGGTTTACCTTGTGTTTATAGATGTATTTTGGGGTATTTCAGGTGTAAGAGCTGTTTGGCTCATTAGTTTGGAGAGATGTTATGGTTTTTCCAGTGTCTGTGTACATTTGGTTACACAGGTCTAAATCAGATCAGTTAGGGAAGAACATGCTGATAGTTCTTGGGAAATATAGGCATGAGGAGCTTTGTCTGCTAGGTTGGTCTGTGGAAATGATGTAGACTTATGGGGGGAGCCCTCAGGCATTGGTTTATCAGTTCAAAGGGGTAAGGTGGTAATGGGTAATCAGTTTTACAGGTAATATGAAGGGCGCTGCATTGTATGGGGTTTTCCAATCATTCTTTTCATATTGGTAGGTCTTGACATTTGGCAAGGGAAGGCAGATCCATTCAGGTTAAACCAAAAAAGGCACCACCAGGGTTTCTGGACTCCCCATAGTTTTATTTATCACAAATTGTTAAGTGCTTTCATCAATCCAAGTTGACATCATCAGAACAATTACTACAAGGAGAAAAAAGAATTTAAGTAGGTTAAAATCAACTTCTATTGGCTAAAAATGAACCAATCAGTTTACACTTTTAAAATTAAGTTGGCAAGTCTAAAAAAATAAATTTTCATCACCGTTATAAAGTGCATGAGAAAATACAAATAATGTATGCACTATAAATAAATTATTTCAACAAACTGTTCCAAATGAGCTAAAATGTTAAATTAAAGTGCTTATAACTTTATATTTTCCTGCCTTTTCCTTCAATACTGGTATAATAGATATAAAATAATTTAAACCAGGGTGCAGGTCCAAAATAGCAAATTTAAAACCAGAAAAATTCTCACATAACATGCTGTACCTATACAAGGCATTTGTTTCTTTCTTGTTTTTTATGTCGTATAAATGTTCATAAATCCTAGATTTAAGGGCTCTCTCCATTTTACCAACATAAAATCCCATGCAGGTGTTACATTTTACAAGGTACATAATTCTAAAATGTACACAATTCTGTTGATAAAACAGTTTCCTTTTCTAAAAAACACTGTAGTTTTGGTTCTGTTAGATAAGTTAACAAAAGGTATCTGCAGAATAAAACTACACTGAGGGCATCACCCACATGGTTTGGTACCATCTTTATTGTTTTGATCTCCCACGCCATCTTTGTTTTCTAGAATTAATTTCAAATTGGCACCTAACTTAGTAGAAAAAATAGGCTTCTCACCCACCACTTTAGATATCTCATTATTAGTTTTAAAAATGCCCCAGTTTGTATATAAAATATTTTTCACCCCACTATATAAGGGACTATATTGTACAACACATGCTTGTGCAAAATTGGTGTGGGTTTCTAAAATAGATGCACCACCCACTTCCTGTGCTTTCAATGGTCCTTTGCCTAAAAGCAGCTTATGTCTCTTACCCCATTCGTCAAGGATTCCTTGTAGAATAGCAAATACAACTTAAAACTCAAAAGTTATTTTATATTTTAGATTTACTGATTATCTTAATTTTTTTGTCAATAAAGCCAGACAGAGGCCCTTGGATTTGTTAATGACCTACAAGCTAATACAATGGGCTTAAGCTTTGATGGTATACAGCTTGGCCCACAAGTGCATTTTTTGGATATAAGCCTAGATGGATTTACTTCTAGTCTCCATAGGAACATTGAACATAGAAATGTATTTTATATATGAACAGTTGTCACCCCAAACATTTGCTTGATTTTGTGAGTATTGCATATAAAAGAGCTAGGAATGTGTCTGATAATCTGGGACATAACCAATTTTGTTTACCAGATGTTAGTGTCAGTCAGAGCTTAAGCATAAATAAAGGCACTGTTCTATGTGATGGCTGCTCCATCTGTCAATATGTAGTAAGCTCTTTTCCCTATATTAATGGCATCAAGTTTACAGCTAGGCACACAACTCTAACCTTGACTCTTAGGGGTTGTGTCTTGGAAAAATTGCAAGTTGGCATAGGTGAATGTGTGTCTTTAAAAAACAAACTCTTAAAAAAGAAACCCTGCTGATTTTAAAGTATGGTACTTTGGAGCCTCAGGAACTCAACAAAGAATGTAATTGGAAGTATGTGATTTGAATTGTATGCTTAATTGATTAATTGTTTTTTGCAATATGCTGTACATAAGCAAACAGTATTTTGCAGTGTTTTTACTCTTGGAAGGCTGTGTCAGCCGAGGTGCTAAGTGTTTCATTAAATTCACTTACTTCTTGGATCGGTGGTCTTGGAAGTATTTTTTCATTTTATTTTTTAAGTTGTATTTGCTATTAGTATGGCTACTGATCCTGCAAATAATGTGTCACGTCCCTTTAGGGATGTTACTATTGATGGCAGTCAAAGGACTATTCAGCAGTTTGTTTTACAACTAAATGAGAGAGGTTCTAGAAATCTAGAAGCAGTTGGCACTTCTAATGTGCCTGGGACTGGTAATTCGACTACTGTTGAAGCAGCTGCTCAGGGTCCAGCTATGGCTACTGCTTGGGAGCGCTTTATGGGGGAACGAGAATGTCATTTTCTGAGCCCTTTTCAAATTTTGGGCTCCTCTACTGTGACTGCTTTATCGCCAGAAGCTGTAAACCTGAGGGAGAAGCTGGAAAATCTGTTGCAGAAGGAGGCTAGTACACATATTAATATTCTTTGCCTTCAGCGGTATGTACAGCTGAACATTACTCCAAGAGGTCTGCAAGCATACAAAGTACCTACAACCACCTTTGAGGAGGGGAATGCTGAGGATATGGCCTTTTGAAAAAGATGGGTACAGGCAGCTCACCAGTGTTCCATTGAATAGATACGCATCCTAATTGAGAGGGATGAGTTAAAGAAGTGAAGGCTTAAAGAAGTAATCAGAATGGTGAGTGTTGAACTTGATAAACTTTTAACATCTGTTAAACTGACTAGTATGCTGGAGGAAATTAATGGCAGACTTGTGAACTTTGAAGAATTACTAGTAGAGTGTAAAGTCATAAAATTAAGAGACATTAAGTATTACAGTATTGATAAAGCATTTGTTTGGAAAAAAAATAACCAATCTTTTTCATCTAGAAGCAGAAGCAATAATAGCAGTAATAATGTCAGCTGGGGCAAAACTAAAAGCACCATGGGGTAAAACTGCTTCTGCGTCTTCCTCAGTTTCTTTTGCTGCTTCTGAAGAGGGAGATGTGACTGCTGAAGCTGAGGGGAGTGTGGAACAGTTTCCAGCTTTCCTAAAGCACAAAATCCGAAAGACATGCAGAACTGTTTTTGGAGTTCCAGTTCTGTTAAAACAGACTTTAACAACAGAAAACAGGGCCGCAGTGAATGGGGCCAGCAAATGAACTATCACAAGAAGGGACAGTACAACAAGAAAAAACGTTGGTACTAATGTAGTCTGTGATAATTTATGTGTGTTAAATCTGTCCAAACATGACATTTCTGATGTGGTTATGTCTGTATTATGTCTTGGTCTCAAATTTATACCAACTGCCTTACCAAGAGTACATGTACTTACAAGTGAAATCTTTTCTTTTAGTAGAAAAGTGCATTTAATTTAGTACTTTAAACAAGAGGGAGGGGTTGTGTTTAATGACTGTTATGAAAGTAGTGATGAGGATTATTTTTATTCTTGCCTGTTATCTCAGGAAGATTTGTTTGAGAATGATTTTAATGCCTATTGCCAACTGAATACTGATGCTATCTCTGTTAAAAGCCCTTTTATTCCACCTTTTCTAAATAATACCTTGCAAGGATTTTTTGCTACTCTTAATTTTGAGGTTGAAAAAAATGTACTGTTCCTGCATAGAAAATATGTCTAACATATGTTTTAATGTAACGTAGCAGCAATGGCTAGCCCTATTGGAATTTGGTAATGATAGAAGATGGGTGGTTAAACCATCTGACAAGGTCAACCAGATAGTAATCATGCACTTTACACAATACTTAGAGATGTGTTATAAACATATGTTGGGAGGGTAATGGTTAAGGTGTTTGCCTTACAAGCACAAGGTGCAGGGTTTGAGTCTCACAAGGGATAATTGGCTAAGCTTAAAATGGCTCGCAAGGGCAGTTAGCTTAGTACTAACCTATGAACCTATTTGGATAATGTGGAAATTTATAGAAAATGTGATGGTTCTGATTACTTTTAAACTATTAAGCAGTACCAACTTTTGTTAGACAAAGGTCTAAGACTGGTCTATTTCACCTCTAAGGATGTGGAAAAGAAGTTTGGAGTGGAAAACTGCTCTATGGCAGTTTTTTACTGCTTACCTAAAACACACAAAGGTTTAACTAACCTTAGTGGTCAACCTATAGTATTTGCACAGAGGTATTTTTTGAAGAATATAAGTGTGTTGTTACATGAACATCTTCAGAAATATGTTATGAGTACATTCTCCTATATCAGGGACAGCCAGGACTTCTTGAACAAAATAAAGGGTACAATTTTGAATAGGGACATGTTTTGGCTCTGTTTGGATGTCAAAAGTCTATATACTGATATTAAGCATGAAATAGGGATTCAGGCCTTGTTCCATTTTTGGAGGGACTCGCCTGTGTCTCATTTTCTGATAGATTTAATTATGTTCTGTTTAAAGAATATTTTTTTTATGTTCAATGGAGACATTTTCCAGCAGTTGTAGGGCACTGCCATGGGGGTGGCTATGTATGCCAATTTAGTCATGGCTAAACTTGAAGATGACTTATTTATAGACATGATTTTTTTTTAGATCAAAAGTTATTTTATATTTTAGATTTATTATTGATCTTATTTTTTTATGTCAAGGAAGCCAGACAGAGGCCCTTGGATTTGTTAATGGCTTACAAGCTAATACTATGGGCTTAAGCTTTGATGGTATACAGCTTGGCCCACAAGTTAATTTTTTAGATATAAGCCTAGATGGATTTACTACTAGTTTCCATAGGAAATTTGAACATAGAAATGTATTTTTATATGGGAATAGTTGTCACCCCAAACATTTGGTCAGGGTACTGCCCTACAATGAATTCTTACGAATTCATAGGCTATGTAGCCTTGATATGAGCTTTGATTTAGAGGTAGCTGAAAAAAATGTTTATTAGAAGAGGCTTTGATGTCCAGCTGATCAGGGAAGCTAAACAAAAAATTATCGACATGAGGTATTCGGTTAACTCTCAGGGAGATTATCATTATGAACGTGCTAGTGGAAAATATAATGTTTTTATTGGTGGAAATACATCTACCAATACAGCTGTGAACAATGCAGAGCAGAAGAAAGTTTTCTTAGTGACAACGTATAATGTTATAACTGAGGAAATAGTTAAAAAAAAAAGCACGCAGTTTGTGGCCTATGCTCCTAAGAGATAAAATTTTGAACTCTATACTACCTGATTTTGTGAGTGTTGCATATAAAAGAGCTAGGAATGTGTCTGATATTCTGGTACATAACCAATTTTAGCAGATGCTAATGTCAATCAGAGCTTAAGCATAAATAAGGGCACTGTTCCATGTGATGGCTGTTCCATTTGTCAATAAGTAGTAACCTCTTTCCCCTATATTAATGGCATCAAGTTTACAGCTAAGCATGAATGCAGTTGTAACACGGAGGGGTTAGTGTATGTGCTGAGATGTGGATGTAAGAAGGTTTACATAGGAGAAAGTTATAGGAGTTTTAGGGTCCGGTTGCAGGAACATATTAGCGACATAAAAAATTAGAGAGTCCCGAGTCATTTTTTGATCGTACACAACTCTAACCCCGATTCTCTTAGGGGTTGCATCTTGCAAAAATAGCAAGTTGGCATAGGTGAATGTGTGTCTTTAAAAAACAAACTCTTAAAAAAATAAACCCTGTTGATTTTAAAGTATGATACTTTGGAGCCTCAGGGACTCAACAAAGAATGTAATTAGAAGTATGTGATTTGAATTGTATGCTTAATTGTTTTGTGCAATATGCTGCATATAAGCAAACAGTATTTTGTAGTGTTTTTACTCTTGGAAGGCTATGTAAGCTGAGGCACTAAGTGTTTCATTAAATTCGCTTACTTGGATCGGTGGTCTTGGTGGTATTTTATTATTCCTTGTACAATAGTCTCAACCAAATTATCGGGGTATCTATTGTCTGCAAACATATTCCTCAAGTTAATGAATTCGTTCCCAGTGTCCTCTTTTTGTGACGTCATTCATGCAATCCTTATAGCCTGACCCTTGATAATACTTTTTTTCTGGGATAGAGGATGATGGCTGTTAAAATGAAGGTATGCATTACAAAAGGAGGTCTTGCGATGCACTCTAGATTTAAAACCTTCCACTTCTTTAGAAATAGTGGTATCCAGACAATGCATTTCCCTGTCATTATACTCATAAGTAAATTTTAAAAAAGAGGTTGTACTGTTTAAATATTCAGTAAAACCAGGTATTCTCTTTTTATCACCTTTCCACAGAATAAAAATGTCATCCAAAAATCTATTAAATAACAAAATCTCAGAATTAAAACTACTCTTAAAAACATATTCCAGTTCCTATCCTAGCAAGACAATATTAGCATAGACGGGGGCACAAGCTGCCCCCATAGCTACCCCTTTGGTCTGTTGATAATATTGCCCTTCAAAATAAATAAAATTATTATCCAGTATAAGAGCTATAATTTCACATAGCAAATTGACCTCTTCATGTTGCAATTTCGAACATCCAAAAAGCATTTCTTCAAAATATTCAAACCCATCCTTCCTAGGGATACAAGAAAACAAATATTGAACATCAGTGGTCAAAAATATCACTCCAGCAGACCATGAGTCCTGTTTTAACTGACCCAAAAAATCCCATGAGTCTTTAACTAAGTGTGGTAACCCTTCCCCAACATATTTAATCATCCTAGCCACAAAAACTGCCAAATTATGGGTTTTGGAACCACCAGCTGCTACAACAGGTCTAAAGGGTGGTACCGACATGTTTTTGTGGCTCTTAGGGATACCAAACATTACAGGCACCTTCGAGTGGGAATTTGAAATAAAATCATACGTCTCCTGTTTAATCCGCTGATCCAATATATATTTTTCTAGGAAACTATCAATACGCTGGTATGAAATATTGATTTGATTTCTGGAGACTTGTAAATAGTTGTCCTCACTGAATAAAATATTCTGCATTATATTAATGTAATCTTCAGTATTAAAAACCACAATGCTACCTCCCTTGTCCAGGGTCATAATACGAATCCCCCTATTTTCTCTCAGTTGTTTCATTAAAAATTTCTCATTTTGATTCAAATTATAATATGCCTTCTTATTCTCTGCCCGCAACTTATAAACATCCTCTTTTACTGCTTTCTCGAAAGTTCCAACCAAAAAATGCAAAGGGGGATTGAATGTACTACTTTTTTTTAAACATTGCACTTTGATTTGAACCCATATTTCCTTCATTGTTTTTGGAAAATAAGATTTTAAAGTTTAACTTTCTTGTTTATAACTGTATATCCAATAAAACCAAAGCTACAGTAGGAATTTTAGCAGGGACAAATTTAAATCCTTTGGAGAACAAAGAAAAAAAATTCCTCAGTAATTAACCTGGTGGTATAGTTATAAATACTAAAACCTTGAGAGGTGCTTAGAATCTGGTGGTCAACATCCTCTAATATCTGCCCCTGCCTCTCCCCCTGCTCCCATATCCTGTCTGGTACTGAACTACTTGGCTGTAAGAATATTGTCTTCCTTGATTCCATTCAGGTTATCAGGAGAGTAGGGAGGTAGTCTTCAAATGCCTTTTTATTTTACATCAGGTGATGGAGTCAGTTGATAATTTATATGTTTTTTTTTTTTTTGTCTTTCCGGAAAGAAGATGGTCATTTGGGACCATTCTTATATCCATTTAGTGGAAAAGAGAGTAGCAGTTAGGACAGATGGACAGGACTGGATTTGCATCAATTGGGATGGATAGTTAGCTGGCATGGGATTAAACGTCTGAGGTGGACTCTGCTTATGGATGAAACTGAAGTGATATGGTTATGGATGGGGCTTCCTAGACTATTGGTGATGCATTTGGCTGGTAATGATTTGGGAATGATTCCTAAGAAGCAGTTGGTGGATAGGATAAGGGTGGATCTGGTTATCTTGCAGATGTTATATCCGGGCATGTGCATTGTATGGTCAGAGATAGTACCGCGTTTGTGTTGGAGGAGGTTTATTAAGTAAAGGCTGGTGCAGCAGTTGGGGGCATTGGGCATACATATGATAGACCATATGGATTTTGATGACAGGGATCCAGTTTGGTTTAAATCCAACTGGCAGAACTTGAATGAGTTTGGTTTAGATCTGTTTAATGTACACTTATATTTATGTTTAGAAGGTTTGGTAAAGGTCTTTTATAATAGAGGGGGAGCAGCCCAACAGCCTGTGGTCAGGCTGGTGGACAGAGAAGAGGGCCAGGCTTGTCCCTCTTCTGTTCCCCTTCTTGGTGTTGGATGTTGATGCAATGAGTTTTGGGCATGAAAGTGAGAGGTAGGACTCTGCTTAATTGATAAGAATAAGTGAGCGAAGGTGTGGACGCTGCTTATTCAGGTAGGGTGAGCCAGATACGCTGCCCTGATGTATGTTACAAGGATTTTACATGTTGTGGTTACAAAGTCATTCATGTTACAATTAATATTTGAATTAATGTAATATTGAAATTAATAAAGGTTGTCAAATGTCATTTTGGTGTCATCTTGTATTATTGAAGGGGACCGTGACAGTGTGTGTTTAGCTATATTTATGAACTGCTGTTTTTACTGGATGGAATTATTCACTGCAAACTTCTTGCATTAAAGCCTAGTGATACTTCCAAGCATTTCTCTAGTTGAATCCTACTGATATCTGTATGAGTCTAGCATTGTCTTTTCATATTTGCATTAATAATTCTAAAATGGTGCATTACACAAATTTATCAAAGAGAAAGAGTTAAAGTAATTCAAACATAAGCTAAATGCAGTCAGCGTAAACATATACATTCCAATACTTCCAAGCATTTCTCTAGTTGCATCTTACTGATATCTGTATCAGTCTAGCATTGTCTTTTCATATTTGCATTAATAATTCTAAAACGGTGCATTACACAAATTTATCAAAGAGAAAGAGTTAAAGTAATTCAAACATAAGCTAAATGCAGTCAGCGTAAACATATACATTTTATGACTTGTAAACACTAGAAGAGTTCTAGTTATATATAGTAAGATTTTCATCTTAATGTGACATCATCAAACAGGAACACATAGTAGTGCAGTATTCTTAGCAAAACTATGCGGAAATCATGTTGTATTCTTCAGAAAATATCAGAAATTGTGAAATATTTCCCAATATTTTGATAACCTCATTTTCAACTAGTTTAGGCAGAGGACATTAAGTCTATGGGATAATAATTTGTTATCTCCAATAGCTTTCTTTCTTTTTGCAAACACTAACTGTTTTCCTCCAGGTCCTAAACACTGGCAGACCATTATTCTATATTACTGGAACCATGTTTCATCATATGAGATTTCAGTCTCTCTTTTGTCATTTTTTTTTCGTGGAAGCCTATGACTTTTCAATCCAAGCTCTTTAATTTTATACCTAAACTTTTTTCTTTCATCATTTTCCTTTACAATGTCTTTCTTAGTAGTTCTCTTCATTAAATTATATGTAATGGATAAACACTATATGCTCAATTATTTCTTATTTATTTATTTCCAGTTTGATTACAGGGGAAGTCCACTGGCCCCAGACAGCCTGTTTTCAGTAGAGTCCCTGGGAGAAAATTACCATGAAACACATTACAGTAAAGATAGCAGTCCAAAAAAATAAATAAATAAAAGTATAACTACAAATACATATCAAATAATACAAAGTGCGAGCACTATTGCTCATAGTGGAAAAATACCGTGCAGATACATTTTAACAAATTCACATAGTTAAAGTCAAAAGTCAAAAGCTATTTACAATATTTACAGAGTGTGAGAGATTGCATGGGAATTAGCTATAGAAGGTTATAGTCAGCTATAAGGTGCTTAGGAACTCAGGGGGATACCCTCCCAGGGGCTTTTTTTTTTGTTTGAATTAAAGAAAAATTCCAGGATCTAATAACTTAACTTCAGAAAACGTACACTGACTTGTTGTTCTGCAATCTAGCATGACTTTATCTCTCTCTATTGAGAGTCAATGCTCCCTTCTCTTTTTAACAAACAATAATACTTTGTTAATCCGTAAGGGGTAAAAAAAACTTTCTTACACTGTGAAGGACACCAATGAGGAAGAGAAAAGGCAAACACTACTTAAAACTCCTGATGTCCACCACGGCAGTAAAACTTAATAGTAAAATCAAAACTTTAATGAAAAGAATATAACATAAAATAAGCAGTCCTCAGACTTCCGATAAGTGCTTTCGGCAAATAAACCTTCCTCAGATCGTATAAAAAGGACTGTTCAGCTTTTGTATTTATAAGGCATTACAGCCATTCCTCATTTAGTTCTCTGACACACCCTTGTTGCAAACCAAAAGGAGGCCATCTATCAGAGAGGTATTAGTATAGCTATTAGTTTTCTCATATACAATCCTATAGTAAAGAGAAGCATTGCCCCTTTAATTACAATGAAGGAAATTATACCTCTCTGCTTTATTCATTCCTCATCCAGATTACACTCCTACCGAGATTTTGAACATGCATGTTCACTTCTTCACTCTTTCAGATTACACTTTTAAGCTGGATATAAATTCTATGCAATCAATTCATTATAATGGCAATATTGGGATCCAGAAATAATTTCTCTTTAATAATTCTGACAATCAGCTGAATACATAGAATCAGAATTCCATAGCAAAGAAATAAAGTAAATTGTTCATTTTACATTTTCTATTTGAGTGCTTTCATGTCACATAAAGACTTTATCAGAATAACTATATATATATATATATATATATATATATATATATATATATATATGCATACAGTGGATATAAAAAGTGTACACAACCCTGTTAAAATGCCAGTTTTTTTGTGATATATAAAAAATGAGACCACAGTAAATCATTTCAAAACTTTTCCCACCTTTGACCTTTGATGTGACCTATAACCTGTACAATTCAATTGAAAAATTTGTTAGGGGAAAAATATAAAAAATAAAAAACATACAATATACCAGTTGCATAAGTGTGCTCACCCATAAACTAATACTTTATTGAATCTACTTTTGATTTAATTACAGCATTCAGTCTTCTTGGTTAGGAGTCTATCAGCATGGCGCATCTTGACTTGGCAATATTTGCCCACTCTTCCTTGCAAAAGTGCTCCAAATCTATCAAATTGCAAGGGCATCTCTTGTGCATAGCCCTCTTCAGGTTACCCCACAGATTTTCTATTGGATTTAGGTCTGGGATCTGACTGGACCATTCCAAAACTTTAATTTTCTTCTGGTGAAGCCATTCTTTTGTTGATCTGGATGTATACTTGGGTCATTGTCATGTTAAAAGGTGAAATTCCTCTTCATCTTCAACTTTCTAGCAGACGCCTGTAGGTTTTGGGCCAAACGTGACTGGTATTTGGAACTGTTCATAATTCCCTCCACCTTGACTAAATCCCCAGTTCCAGCTGAAGAAAAGCCAACACCATTTTTCACTTCTGGAATGGTGCTCTTTTGGTGTTGTGAAGTGTTGTTTTTGAGCCAAACGTACGTTTTGCAATTGTGTCCAAAAAGTTCAATCTTTGTCTCATCAGACCATAACACATTTTCCCACATGTTTTTGGAAGCCTTATTGTATTGGTTTGCAAATTTTAGTTGTGCTTGGATGTTTTTTTGCATAAGAAAAGGCTACCGTCTTGCAATCCTACCCTATAGCCAAAACATATGGAGACTACGGGAGACTGTTGTCACATGTAGTACACAACCAGTACTTGCCAGAAATTCCTGCAGTTCCTTCAGTGTTGCTGTAGGTCACGTGGCAGCCTCCCTGACCAGTTTTCATTTTGTCTTTTCATCAATTTTGGAGGCACGTCCAGTTCTTTGCAACATCAGTGCTGTCCCATATTTTCTCCACTTTTTGATGACTGTCTTCTGTGGTATATCCAGTGGAAAATTTTTGTAGCCTTCTCCTGACTGATACCTTTCAACAATGATATCCCTTTGATACTTTGTAAGCTGTCTGTGAACCATGGCTTTTGCTGTAGCAGGCAACTGAGTAAATGTCATGAAAATCCTACCAGGACAGCTGAGCTTTATTTGGGGTTAGTCAGAGTCTCTTTAATTGATGTCAGATCTGTACCCAAGAAGACTGATGCTGTAATTAAATCAAAAAGTGCTTCAACAAATTATTAGTTTAAGGGTGTGCACACTTATGCAACTGGCTTATTGTGTGTTTTTTATTTTTTATATTTTTCCCCTAACAGCTTTGTTTATTTTTCAGTTGAATTGTACAGGTTATAGGTCACATTAACAGTGGAACAAGTTTTGAAATGATTTATTGTGGTTTCATTTTTTTATATCACAAAAACCTGGCATTGTAACAGGGGTGTGTACACTTTTTATATCTACTGTATGAATGTATGTGTGTTTGTGTGTGGGTATGTATGTGTGTGTATATATATATATATATATATATATATATATATATATATATATATATATATATATATATAAAAACATGCTACATCTAAAAGTTATGTTCTTTGAACAGAATAAACAATTTAAATATGACATGAACTGAAGAAGTACTAATAAACAAATAAATGAATATCCATGCATAATCATCCATTTTAAAAATTCTCTCCAGTATTCAACATGATTTTATACTAATCCTGGTACTAATAAAACTCTTCTGTGGTTCATTGAAATTATAACTGAACTTAAATCTGCTAAATGCATATTAGCACTCTTAACGGACTTATCAAACATATTTATTACAAGTACAAAAAACTATTAAAACCCTTGAAAACATTTCTCTTTAACACTACCATTTGATTTTTTCATTTATTTTAATAATGCACAGATACTAAAATGGAACACTTTGATTTCCTCACAGGTCAACAGTGAACATTGATATTTCCAAATGCTCAATTCCTTTTTTATTTCAATGTAAAGAGTGCCATGCTCTTTGCATGCAGATGATTCTACCATTGTCAAACCTCAACAGTCTTCTTGACAATGTCTGCCCTTTACATCTGGCTTCCTTTCACTCTTCCCAATTGTGGTTATATAATAAGGGCCTTATCTGAGTCTCTCCAAAAGTAAACCAATGCACTTTTCCTAGAAGTCATTGTTTTCAGAATCCTTCATCACTCATACTTAGATATCACCTAACTCCTATCTTAGCAAACATATATAGATGAAATTGAGCCTTTGAAGCATCTTGAATACAACCCTCAACAACCAGCTTAGGTTTAGCAATCATAAATAAGAATGCAGTAATAAAAAACAATGTTACACAGAGTGGAGGTCTAAATCGTTTTTTTGCTGACTGAGAAAATCATGTTACTATCAGGAGTTATCTTCTTCCATTGCATTTTGTACTCTTCTCACCTCCTTAGAAAGTTGGCCTGTCCATTTCTGCACAAACAAGAATAGCTATGTAGTGGAATGACCAGATTTCCTGTGGGTCATAAGAGATTTAAATAGCATTGCCTCTCTTTATGACATTAGCTGCCTACAATGTAGTCATTAGCTTAATTTTCACTGGTAGTTCTCTACAGTGAAAGCTCCTATCATTATGTGGCTCTACCACTTCTCCTAATAGAAGACCAAAGACGCATTCTGTCGAATGCATCTTGGTCGAACTCAAAAGCCAGAAATGCCAAAATATCAAAGCGGCTTTTGAGCGAATTCTTTCCCTGGGAAAGAATTTGCTTGGCTGCTTCATTACTTTGCCATTTTCGGCACTGTAGTGCAGTCTCGGAGTTGGTATATTTAAGTTGGGGGGGGGGCAAAGCGCCCCACTTAATGTAATATGTAAAGTGTTTTTGGAACAGTGATTTTTTTTCCCCCTAGGGAAAAAAAGTTGCTGTTCTTTCAGTTCGAAATTGTAAGCTTTCACTCACATAGGGTCGATTAATCACGTTCACCTTTTTAAGTGTTCAGTGATCTAATATAGACCCTTCTTAAACACTCACACATTCCTCAAAAAATCCATACTCCATTTTACCCCTAAATCTGCTAACTAACATGGCGATTCAAATTTCTAGATTATAATAGCAACTTTTGGGCAGGTTCCCTTGTGAAATAAAGAATAGTAATAGTAGTTATACACTGAAGTCCCAATTAACCATCCACCTTCTCAGCAAATTTAAATTCAGCTGTGTCATCATTTAAACAGAGATGATATAATGCTTATGTCTTCTGTTAGGAGCCTAATGTTTAGTCATCATGCTGTTTTCATTTGATGTTTTTCTACTATATGTTTCTTGTTTCATTGGCTGTGTTCTTTGTTAATTATATATTTTTCCTACAGTTGCAAAAAAAAAATATTTATTTGTGTTTATTTTTTATTTAACATGTGTTTACCAGGAAAGTCCAACTGGAACAGAGATCATTTTCAGCAGATGCTCAGGGAAAACCTCTCCAGACATAAGTCTTTAGACTGTGGGAGGTAAATGGAGCACTCAGAGGAAAATACTGTAAAAAAGTAATGAGATACCAGTTTCAGTAGTAATGTAATATTGTATAACAAATAAGTGAAGGTAAGTGAAGGAAAGGTCAATGTCAGCAACCTAATTATTTACATCAGTATTTATGATGCAGTGCATGTGTTTATGTAGGTGAGAAAGGATAGATGTCAGAGGCGGAGCAAGCAGTAAAGAGGGGAATGGAGTTGGGAGCTGCACCAAGAAAGCAACATTACTTGTGTCAGTGGAATGAGATAGAATGCCACTTGGTGCAGATTGATATTTGCAATGGTAATTCCTTGTCAGGAGTTAATAATTGTATTAAGGAGTTGTAGAGCTATTTGTAGACTAGAGAAAGTGATAGATGGGTTAAGTATCTTCTTTCACAGGGGGCAATACCTCTCAACTGTACAGATTTTTGCAGAATCCCCACATTTTTGCCTCATATTTTTGGTTTGTTCCTCATAAAATTTGTCGTTTTCTGGCAAATCACTGAGGATTTAAGTCAATAAATAATGAAATTCATTTGAGTTAAATACTTCATATCATTCAGAAAATGCATGCAAGTTTATAAGAGCAATATTTAAAATCTGTCCCTATTTTTGAGCCTATGTCCCCCCACCAAAATTTTAGGCTTTGTACATATTTCTTGCACTAAGAGGTTGAGAGGTATGCAGGGGGCCAGCTGCAGGCAGTGGAACAGAAGCAAAATCAGTTTGTTCAATTTTATTTTAAACTCGTGTGATCTTGCTTATTGTCTGGTATATGCTGGAGTTGGATACAGTTTTAGATTACAAAGCAGCAGCAGAAACATTCTGAGTTTTATTTACAGAGACAAGTCATTTCTCTGAAGAGCATAGCTGTCAATTTGGCTGTACCACTATTGCAGTGAGGAGCACATTATAGGAAAATGCAATATGCTGTGGGCAATTGTTAGACAGGACTTTTAAGTGATCACATAGTCAGTTTCAGTTAAGGAGTTTCAAGGCTATGCAATAGTGAATTTTTGTAGGTGTGTTTTCAACAAATGTGACTTTTTAGGTGTGTTGGTAACATATTTTGTAATTTTGTTGTATCATTGTTCTAGCTCACTTAACTGTGTAGTTTGGAAGTTAGGAAACACCAGGGTTGTATAGACTAATGTCAGAAGGACACATACAGTGGTAAAAAGGCTTTGCACTGTATAGTTGGCCTTGTTTTTAGTGGGCTTTTCTTAATAGTAGTTTGAAAGTGCTGGTGAGGTTTTAAGTTTTCATCTGTGATAACTCCTAGGTGCCTTGTGTTAGTAACTAACAAGATCATATTTTTGTTTATAGATGCAAGTGTTACAATGTTGTTTTTATTGTCATAACAATGCTGTGGTGGAATTAATTTGGAGTTTATAAGCCAAGTTTTTTTATTTCAGAGAAGGAATCCTAAGTTATTGATTGGAACTCAATCATCTTTGGAGCAGAGCAGATTATGGTGAGCCATCAGCATATTGAAATATTGAGGCTTATTTTGTTAGCTGTTGGTAAATCACTGATTAATATGTTGAAAAGGGGGACAGCTAAGTATACATCAAACAGATGTAGCAGTATTGACTGGTAGAAAAAGGGAGTATGAACTACCCCATTTCACAAGATGAGACTGTTGCTAAGGTTCATTTAGGACGTCACTAGCAGAACTAAAAAGTCTAGGTTGCATTAGTGTTTAGGAGTTTCTGAGGTGAGATAGTATCAAATACTTTGGACAAGTCTAGGAAAAGGGTTGAAAGGAGACTGCCCTTGCTCCTGCCACAGTTGTACTACAGTGAGTACAGAATCCATGTTTTGCTAGGTAAAAGAGGTTGTCAAGAAGGTATTAGGGAAATTGATTGTGATCTTATTTTTCAGTATGGTGATGTGTCTGAATTTTTGATAAGTCTGTAGAATGTCCACTTTAAGAACAGATGTGATATATGAATGTTTCTACTTATTTTTTTTTTGGTACGTAGGCTTCTTGAAGGGATCTGTTTATTTGAATAGAGGTAATGTTAGCAAGGGCATTTTAACATACTAGAGTAGAAAAATGAAAAATGTCAATAGCTTGGATAGTTGGTTTTACATTGAGGAGATATTTTTGGATAGTAATTGTTGTAATGGGTTTAATAGGGAATGAGCCATTGGCTTTATGATTTAGAGAAAGTGGCTGCAGGATACTATTGGTAGTATCTCTGATCAGAAACATTGTTGCTTGTACAAAATGTATTTTAAAGTTTGAATTAATTTGATGTTGCGGAGCATGGCAACAGTTGGCAGTTTGCCAGATTTTGGCATTGTCTTCCAGAATTTTTTTTTTTAAGATTTGGTGTTGAATGTCCTGCAAATTAAAATAGCATTGTCTCTTGTTAGTATTTTTGAGAGATTGTGTTATTGTGTAGATACCTGTGTTGGTAGAAAAGTGGATCTTTGATGGAGAACCATGTTTTCCAAAGTTTCTTGCTTTCCCGAATTTATTGCTTATAATATGGGTATTTAGATTTTTTTTTCCATAATGGGCTTGCTCATTTGCTATGCTAAGAAAAATGCTGGCTTTTTGTTGCTCAGTTTCATCTAGTGACACTTATTTAAGGAATGTCCAGCTTATGAGCTGCAAGGTGGAAGGGAAAGAGTCTTTGTTGAAGCTAGACTGGTTTTGTAATAGATTACATTGCTGAGCTTCAGGAGAGCATTTTATTGTCTTATTCAAAAGAAAGGTGGTAGTTATTGAGGTTGCCTGGTAAGATACCTTTTTCAGTTATGTTGTTTAGGCTGACTGCTAGAATTCAGTTGTAGATTGAATACATATTAGATGACTTGTTGAATTTATTTAGAGAGGCAGTTTTTTTAGGTGGCAGTGCAGAGATTAATATTTTTATTATTTGTTTTTCATGTATTCTTTGTTGACCAGTTTAGTCCCACTAGGCTAACATCCTCTTTTTAGTGCTGACCTCAGGCAATATTTACACTACTAGAGGAAAATCGGCCAAGACATTGAGGAACTTCCCCTGCTCTTTTTTTATATATACCACTGGATCATTTACAACCAGATGGATGTTTTGGTTTAAAATCTCATTTGAAGGATGACACCGCAGGGTCAGCAATCCATCTAACTGGTCTTGGAGCAGAAACCCATAGCCTTCTGCACAAACGTTGAGTGTGATACCTGCTGTACCATTGACTCTGTTGTTAATAGCAGGTGAATTATGGCTATTAAGAAAGTACCAGTTTTTTGTTTGTCACCTTTGATGAGATGCAGGGGGATGTTTCAGAAATATATCTTAAACTGTGCAAATGTCATAACCAGGGATAAGGAAGACAGCTATGGTGTAGCGGCTTGATTGTTTTTTATTCAAAAGCAAGCTATTGATATTTATGCATTGTTGAATTTGGGGGTGGCATGCATGCAGAGTGAGAGTGGTAAGTTGTTGTTACAGATAATACAAGCCCACATTTTTTTCTGTCTGCTGAGGCTAACTGCTAATTAATAATGTGGCTTTTAGACAGTTGTTCTGAAATGCTGAATATTTTGCTAGTTTATATTTTCAAATCCCTTTGTAAACAGCAAAGAAAGAGCTAATGATATCCATAATGAATATCCATTAGTAAACATAATGGAAATAGTGATGTTGGTCTTATATAAATGGTGTCACTAACTGTATAGCACCCCTGTTAAGGTAATTCTGTTAATGGTTCATAGGTGAATACTAGGCTAGCTGTCCTGAAGGGCCATTTTAAACCTAGGCAATAACACAAATTCAGAGCCAAATCTTGCACTTTTTATCTGTGATGTTAATACCGTAACATGTGGATAAGCTTGTGTATCACAGGGTTTTAGTATATCTGGTCTCTCCTTAGTGACATTTTACAGGAGCAGATGTGTCAGGTGGTATTTGTATACTGCCCTAGTTGTTGATTCTTGGATCCAAGATCTTATCAAGGTGAGTGTTAAGCACTGCACTAATTACAAGATTTATAGCTTACTGTGATGTTTTGCCTATCTGATTATTTTCAGGGGGGGGGGGCATCCTTTATTATATTAACTCACAATTCCAACTCTGCCATGATCTATGAAAATGAGACCACCCCCTCCCAAGAGATGTGATCATTACTGTTACTTTACTGCTCCTCAGATTTGGAGAAATCACCCTGGAATGTATCTTGAGATGATGTATACTTTGCTAGCTGCCTTTGTCTTTGGACTTTTTGGAAAGAGGAGAAAAAAAAGGTTTATTGCATAGCCTATGGCACAAAGTGCATGCTATTCGATAGCATGCAACTGCTGGTATCCCCTTAGCAGAGTCTGATCATTTTTATCAGCCCTCGTTATTATGGGTCACAATGGATTTACCACTATAAAATAATATTTCCCAAATGTTGTCTTTCAGGAAGTAAGGAGAGACTGATCAAAAGATTTATTTTGAGAAAGTTAGAGGACCATTTAAAAACATGTACTGAAATATGAATGATTTATTTGCAAGTGGCTCTTGCCTTCTTTAAGCTGGCTTCCATGAGGAGCTGGCGCATCCACACTTCAAGTATTATTAGGAAAAGACTAAATGTATTTATATTACATTTTATAGTTATCTTAACCTTATCTTATTGCACTTTTCTTTTATGAAGGAAAACATAACCTCAAAGATCATTATGAAGATTTTGTATGGATTATATTTTCTTTTATGCCTCTTTGACTCCATAAATCTCACTTCAGACCTTCAGTGTCATAACAGCTCAACATTTTACTGTGTTGTTTGGTGTACTCTTGGATCATTATGACTATTGTGGTCAGTTAGGAGCAGTTCTTTCCTCCAAAAGTCCAAATATAGATGCTAGTGAAGAAGCAATGGGATGATATACAGTGGATATAAAATGTGTACACACCCCTGTTAAAATGCCAGGTTTTTGTGATATAAAAAAATGAGACCACAATAAATAATTTCAAAACATTTCCTACCTTTAATGTGACCTATAACCTGTACAATTCAATTGAAAAACAAACAAATCTGTTAGGGGAAAAAAAAAATGTACAATATGCTGGTTGCATAGGTGTGCACACCCTTAAACTAATACTTTGTTGAAGCACCTTTTGATTTAATTACAACATGCAGTCTTCTTGGGTACACTCCTGCCATCAATTAAAAAGGCTCTGATTAACCCTAAATAATGTTCACCTGTCCTAGTAGGATTTTCCTGACATTTACAAAGTTGTCTGCTACAGCAAAAGCCATAGTTCGCGGAGAGCTTACAAAGCATCAAAGGGATCTCATTGTCGAAAGGTATTAGTCAGGAGAAGGGTACAGAAAAATTTCCACAGCATTGGATATACCATGGAACACAGTGAAGACAGTCATCAAAAAGTGGAGAAAATATGGGAACACAGTGATGTTACAAAAACTAGACGTCCCTCCAAAATTGATTAAAATGCAAAGCAAAAACTGGTCAGGGAGGCTGACACAAGACCTACAGTAACACTGAAAGTGCTGCAGGAATTTCTGCCAAGTACTGGTTGTGTACTACATGTCACCACAATCTCCCATATTCTCCATATGTCTGAACTTTGGGGAAGGGTTGCAAGACGGAAGCCTTTTCTTACACAGGAAAACATCCAATCCCAGCTAAAATTTGTAAAACAATACGTCAGGTTTTCCAAATGCATGTGGGAAAATATGTTATGGTCTAATGAGATCAAGGTTGAACTTTTTGGCCACAATTCCAATAGGTACATTTGGCGCAAAAACAACACTTCGCATCACCAAAAGAACACCTTCCCCACGGTGAAGCATGGTGGTGGCAGTACCATGCTTTGGGGATGCTTTTCTTCATTTGGAACTGGGGCTTTAGTAAAGTTGGAGGGAATTATGAAGAGTTCCAAATACCAGTCATTTTTGGCTCAAAACCTTCAGGCATCTGCTAGAAAGCTGAAGACGAAGAGGAATTTCACTTTTTAACATAACAATGACCCCAAGCATACATCCAAATCAACAAAAGAATGGCTCCCCCAGAAGAAAATTAAAGTTTTGGAATGGCCCATGCAGAGCCTAGACCTAAATCCAAAAGAAAATCTGTGGGGTGACCTGAAGAGGGCTGTGCACAACAGATGCCCTCACAATCTGACAGATTTGGAGTGCATTTGCAAGGAAGAGTGGACAAATATTGCCAAGTCAAGATGTGCCATGCTGATAGACTCCTACCCAAGAAGACTGAATGCTGTAATTAAATCAAAAGATGCCCAACAAAGTATTACTTTAAGGGTGTGCACACTTATGTAACCAGCGTATTGTATGTTTTTTTTTTTTTTTTTAAGTTTTTCTTCTAACAGATTTGTTTTTCAATTGAATTGTACATGTTATAGGTCACATTAAAGGTGGGAAAAGTTTTGAAATGATTTATTGTGGTCTCATTTTTTTATATGACAAATCCTGGCATTTTAACAGGGTTGTGTACACTTTTTATATCCACTGTAAATGTGTCTTGGGGCTGACTTGTGACATGGAGATTATAACAAAGCTCAAGACTGATGGCAATAATGACCACATTCCGGTGACTGTATTGGCCCCAAGGTTTCCCAGTATCAGTTATTGGATAAGACAAGAGGAATGTGGTGCTATGATTCATAGTTAATCACAGCATATGGTGAAAGCATGCACTAGACTCAACAATCAATAACCTCTTTAAACATGTCATTGAAAGGGGAATAAACTGGAGATATGTGCTTTCTGTACTGAACTGGTAACATGAAATTGTTTATTCATGTGTTCATCAACTTCCATTTTTAGACAAATGCTGACTAGGGCAAACTGGCAAATGTTTGATGGTGTCAATATATGGATTCAACAGGAGTTTAATTGTTCTTGTACAAGAATTCCATTGTATTATGATTATATTTAGGTTTGTGTATGTCATAATTCTGCTTTCCACCAGCAAATACACAGCCTGGTCTTCATTTTACACCTTAGTGTTCTCCTGTGATTTGGTAGTGCAACCTCTCACCTAGATGGATCACTCTTTAGCTCATTTTGTATTTGATATTCTCTGTGTAGTACTCCCAAGCCTGGCTTGTGCAATGCAGGAATTTGAAACTTGTCACATTAGACATGTTTTTTTTTACATTCTTATTAAACATGATATTAAATAGTGACATATATACTTTGCAGTAATAGAAATGAAAGCGAACCTTATTAACCTTTCTTCCTTAATTTTCATGCAGTATACATTTTAACAATTTCCCTTTATTCCAACATTACATAAATTGCTAATTTCCTGCCTTTTCTTAAATTTCACTCCTGAACACTGTGCATATTTATTGTTCCCACAAATTCCATTTATTTGTGAGAATTTCACTTCCCCTTTTCTTAAAGGCATTACTGTGTCTGCGCTCAGCAAAGTCATTTTTGCCTATTTTATTTTGATTTTTATTTTCATTAGTGTGTTAATAACCCCTTTTTATTGGAGTCCCATGGAAAAAAGCTCAGAAATACATGATGTATACAAAAACAAATTACAAAATATAGAATACAAAATCTGTGTACAAAAGTAATTATCACAGTTGTGTGCATGAACGATGGGAATGCATTATCTTTGCAGCTTTAACTGCATGTTTTAAGTTGAAAGAGATTTAACTTCCACAAAGATTATGGCTAACTCAACTTGCCCTGTTGGATTATAGTATGATTACATCTCATCTAAACTGCCTAACATATGGCTTGTTGAGTGGAAACAGTAAAAGAAAGATAGAACAATCAGCGATCATGGGTACCCTATTACATCCTCAAAGACGCACTTACCTGAATACGTACACGTGTCCATCGAACCGTGTAAACATTGATCGTCCTGAAGCACGAAATCCGAAACATCGAATCAGCATGGTTGGCCCTTCCATGGTATAGCTCAGTAAGGTAAGTGTGCGATAGTTTAGGGACCTTAGGGTTAGGGTGTGGGTTAAGATAAGTGCATAGATGGTAATGTATGTGAGATTTAGTGTAAGGTTAGATGTAGGGTTTTGTTACGTGTATGTGTGTGGATTATTTATTTTGTTTGGGTAAAGCTTGTTAAGGTATGTGTGCGATAGTTACGGACATTACTTTAGGATGTTAGGGTGTGGGTTAAGGTAAGTGCATAGATGGTGGTATATGCAAGATGTAGTGTAGGTTTAGAAGTAGGGTTTAGTTTAAGGTTAGAAGTAGGGTTTTTGTTAGTGTATGTATGTGTTTGTTTAGTTTGTTTGGGTAGGTAGTATGTAGCGGGTGGTGTGGTGGGACAAGTTTGATGGTTCAAGCTTTTCAATTTCGCGGTTTAGGGCGTTCGGTGTATTCGCGGTTCATAGAATGTGTTGGCATTTTTGTATTCGGATATTAGGGCTTTCGAGCTAGTAATATAGACCCGCATTCATGATAGTGGAAATAAAAGATGAGGAAGTGTTAATAATTAGGAAGGGGTATAGTGCTCATAAACATTTCTTTTGTTGCAGCCATCTTTAACCCCAGCATTTCTAACAAGTATTCTGTAGGGAATTTTTACATTTTCAAAAAAAAAGATCAAAGAAATGTGGTATATGAAGTCAACGGCAGCAATCAACTAAAATCCAAAGAAAACACCGATCTCAGAAACACCAGCAAATTTATTAACAAGAAATAGCATTAGGAACAATTCTCTTCATTAGTCTTAACACTGAAAAGGGAAAGGCTATGTGTATTTCAAAAGTAAATAATTATGGTAAGACAAAAGTTATGCAAAAGTAGAAGTGATAAGAAGAAATAAAATAGCATTTTCCTTATAGATATAAATAGTTTTGAAGGTAACAGAATGGAAAAAGTGTACATTTGGTTTTGAATGAATATTACAAACCTGATATTATTATTATTTTGGTTTTGAATGAATATTACAAACCTGATATTATTATTATTTCGGTTTTGAATGAATATTACAAACCTGATATTATTATTATTCTAAACATGTAATTAAGTAAAGAGGAATAAGGTCCTTTTGAATGAAAAGCAGTCCATGCTCCTTACTGAATTTTAATGTTTTTTTTCCATAATATGTAAAGAGCAGTATGGTAGAGTGGGTTAGAATTTTAGGTCTAAATGGTGACAATGATAAGTACAAAAGTGAAAAGTTATTAAAAAAAATTGTGTGCATGTCCTTATAGAAAAAAAAAGAATGGAGTAAATTAGTAGAATTTGTTAAAGTGATTTGAACTGTGAGAAGAAATCCAACAGTTTGCAGAAATAAAAATGCGTTAAAACAATTTTTATGAAGCATCCATTTCCAGCTAAGAGGTTTTGGGAATATAGCTTCCTTTTTTCTGAAAGAAGATTCATGGTGGAGGATTATAAAGAAAGACTGGATGAACAACTGGTGATAAAAGAAGGAAGGCAGAGGTAAAAATGAAATACAAAATATCTGATGTAAAACTAAAAACGAGGAGGGGCAACATATAATGGAAAACTTAGTGAAATAGTATGAAAAAGCTACATGGATGTTTCATTTTACTCTTGCTTCTGTCCATCATAATCATGGTCCATTTTAACCGGTGTGCATATGAGAGACAGAAAGACATAGGCTGAATGTCCATTTAAGGTTTGATGACTAATTAGGGAAGCAGAAAACATTACATATATAAGGTAGAGAAAGTAAATGAATAAGAAAATAGAGTAAAAGGCATAATATAAGAAAGTAGATTAAAACTAGTTATATGGAAAATTATATAAGGGATTGGAAAGTAATCCTTCATGTTATATATTTTTAATATGACTGATATGAAAAGATTATGTAGGACATAGTAGGTCATTATGTGGGGGGAAATGGAAAATACGTTGAATTGTAAGATAAAGAAATGATAACATACAAATGGTTTGAGGTGTAGATGTTGTCAAAGCTGAATAACTGACTCATAAACAGAAGCTGTGGTCTCACAATTATGAGATATATGTTTCATCTGGATTCTGTAAAACCTCTGTGTACCACATGACTTTCTGTCCCTTGCAGCAAACTCGCCATAATGATGTGCACACACACACGTACTCATATGGGTCCACCCCATTATATTGAAAAACCACAATGTTGATGGCCAATTGATCAACCACAAAAAGTCTAGATGTGCAAGTGTGATTGATAATCCCCAGCTGGGGGAATATATGTGCAGTGATGCAGTTAGTATATATAATCAGCAGCTTTTTTTTTAAGTGCATGCAGTGAGGATTTTCTAGCACATGTGATGTTGATTGTCAGAGTTTCCATTGTTGACCTTTTTCTGGTTGACATTACTGCTCTAGACAGTTTGGTAGAATACTGTAAAGCAGTAATCCTGTGTGTGTGTGTGTGTGTGTGTGTGTGTGTGTGTGTGTGTGTGTGTGTGTGTGTGTATTTGTATATACCATCCCCTTGTTTAAAACTAAAATACATATCTGTGTCTCTGTGTGGTACCATGCATTATACTATATTTATGACTGTAAGTTATCACTTTACTATGCATTTCCTGAACCATTTAAAAAAAAAAAAAAACGTTTATGCACATTTAAGAAATTTCTTTTCAGTATGGAGCAGCTCATATGCCCATTTGTTTCTTAAGTGGTCTTTCCCATCAGAAGAGTTTAATAAGACTAAATATTAAAAGTAGTAATTGATGCATGATAGGTTCATTTAATGACACGACTTCTGGGACCTACCTTTGCAACTCACAAGTGTCAAAATATATGCAAACTCTACTGTCTGGCAAAAGGGCAGGTAGTGAAAATTCTAGGCAATTATCTTCCAAGAATTTCAGTTTGAATTCATATGTTTTGTGCAAATGTTTAAGAAATCTATATTACTTATCTTTATCACAAACTACAAAGTCTCATGGTTTGGCTACTCTGCGAGCAATCAGAGCTTCAGTTATAGAATTTTTTTTGGATTCCTTATAGCTTCTTGTTCTTTCTGCTATAGAAGTAGTTCTGTATATCCTTATTTCTGTCATGTAAGTATTCTATATTTTTATATATCCTGATGTCTTTCCAGGACTTATTTTACTGTATGTTGAATTTTCAGACATGAGCAATGCAGTTGAATAGTCAATCTGCTTTCCATCCTCCTGGCCATTTACATCTGAGCCGATAAGAGATTAGAACCTAGCAGACGAGAGTTCCTTTATTCAGCAATTGCAAGTTGGCAATCATTGCAACTACAGCAACATTTTTTTCTGTTGGGATTTTTAACAAATGTGCTTTGTGTAGATAGAGGGAATTGGTGTAAAATAGACAACTACAGCTACTATTCCACTTTGTTCCAGTGATTTATGTCTCTGTAGTGCATTATATCCCACTGTTGTGCATTGCATAGTTAAGCCAAAAGGAAGGCAATTATGCACACAGCATAACAAAAGAACACAAACAAGAAAAAAAAAACAAGTAACCAATCAGAGAACAACTTAAAGCAAAGGCAATGGTGATTAAATGTCCAGCATAATGGTAATATAGCTTTCTCTCACATGGTAACTACTACATTACTGTGTTAAAAAAAAAAAAACTTTAACTATAGTCTAGATAAGCTGTGTCCAATTAGCAAATGCATAAAAATATTTTCATTGATGTAAAAATTACAATGAAATAAAAATATGCACTGCCCTGATTTTATTTGCAGGCTGGTATATAGTAATGTTTAGTGTAATTAGCTACAACCAGTTTTAACCTGTGGCTCCATTCTACAGCTTAAAGCACCCCAGCTAAAGGGAGAGCAATATAGATCAAGCAAAAAAAAAAAGTTGCTAACTGGATAATAACTTACAACAAAGCCAGCAGTGATTAAATGACCAGAGCAATATTATTAGTATATTTATGTACACTGTGATTAATCATTTATTATTTCATTACTTACTTCAGAAAAGAAAGAAAATAAATCAAATTGTTAACAAATTAGCTTTTCTGAGAATATCTGCTAACAGGCTACATACTAGGAGATAAATACTATGCCATTATTTCTGGCAAAAATATATATTTGAGAAAAATAGAAAAGTAAAGGACTGGTAACTTTAAAATGTAAGAACAGTATGAAGACAGATGAGTTTGATTCTATGAGATGAGGAAGAAAATGAAACAATAAATGTGGAAATGACTACTGTTGAATTAAACAGGAGGGGGGCAAAAATGCATGAAGCAATTATGCAAAATTTAATTTCCAGTAAAGTATGAACAAAACCGAGATCAGAAAAGATAACCATTACTTTATTGTTCTAAATGTGGAATTATCTGATATTTCTACATGAAGACAATAGTCAAATATAATAAGAAAAACAAACTTTTGCAGGATAGAAGAAGTAGGGCCTTAGACAAAGGGAATAAGAAACAAATAATATAGCCAGCATGGCCAACAATGCTGTGTTTAACTACATAGCATAGCTTTTTGTTGTACATGATACTCATGCAGCAGAGCAGCAAATCACGTGCAAACAGTGGTTCATAATCTGCAAATACCTGCTATGTGTAACAGCTCAAAACAGCCAGACACAGACCTCATTGAGATTGACAAACATTGGCAACATTGGTACAGTACTGAGAGATTGTCTTAAACACACTTCAGTTCAGTGGTATGATACACACACAGAGTTGATGTCCAATAAAGAAATGTAGGACTACAGTGTGCAGCATGATGTGGCTGTGAGCAAAAGCATGCCCAGTTTTTCAGTCACATTACAGGAAAGTGATTGATTCAGCATATTAGTCTGTGATGGACTATTCATTTAAATACCAGTCTTATGGGCACGCAAGGTGCCCTAATAGGCCATGTATTAGGCTAACATCATTGACTGTGGTTTGAAAAGGCTAGTTCACATGTTTGGGATCATTTCTATTGCTCCATCTCTATGGCATTTCAGCTCAGGTGTAAAATATGAGTACATAATGTAGTATCAGACATTTATAGTTCATAGTCACATCCACATCACTATACTACCAGGTTTCCCAAGGTGATCATTACCCTGGTCATACCTACTACTGTACATACCGTGGATTCCTATTTAACTGAACATTTCTCAAGCGGACTATCAGCAGGTGATCTATTTCACATCCATGGTTTGCATTTCCAACTGATCTAATGCTATTTAACAGCCGTATAAACATTGCTATTAACCTGTGAATGTGAATATCTAAGCACTTTGCAGTTGCATGGCACAACAAGCGAATTGCCAACACCATGCAAGATCAACACTTATAGTATTATCTAACCTTAAAAAAGGCTAACAAGGTATACATGCTTAGCTTGGACTGCTGGTATTGAATTACATCTGATGACATAGTACATGCCTGTTGGTAGTACACTGAGTACAGGATGACAGTGGCTTGTTTGTTCAAAGTTGCAGTGAGTTAGGCCTTCTGCCCTTATTTTCAGAAAAACCTGCTATTTGACTACAAATGATAGGTGCCTATTTTCAACTGTTTTCTGCACTTCTGATTAACTAAAACAATATTTGCTGCATATCTGTTTAAACTGTGCAACTGTATTTTAGGCTTGGTGAATTGAATCCTTACCTCTTTCCTGATCTTTGTCTCCTTTTAGTTTCCCTGCTTGTTCTGTTCATTTCCCTTGTTGCTGCACTTGAGTATCACTAGCATAGAGCCGAATCTAGTACTATTTGTGACCTTTGGAGCTTATAGTACAGTTAATCTTTTGTCTAGAGAGACCTAGCTGTTGCTTCATAGAAGGGGTTTCATTATGGTCTGATCTAGCTAGGGTTACTGCTTTAGGGTTTTTTGATTAAATAATTTGAACCTTGACTGGTTCCTATTTCTTTGCCTTAATTAGCCAGCATTTAAACCAGTTTGTGCTTATTTGGTCAAAGCTGCATTGAATTGGGGCTTCTGCCCTTGCTCTGCTGTTTTCAAAAAACCTCCTGTGAGACTATAAAAAATAAATGCTTATTTTCAACTGTTTTTTGCACTTCTGATTTACTAAAGCAATAGGGTTCCTATCACGTAGTCAAACTTTTATAAGATCAAACCACATATGGTCGAGACCATAAGTTGGAATTTGTAAAAGTCTGAGCATTTGAATGGAAATCTCCATAAGCAGAGGTTTCCATTTTGTTCAATGGGGTGCGATCTCTGAGTTGGTATAATGAATTAGCAGTGGTGGGGGGTGCAAGGATGCTTGCGTCCCTGCTTACAACCATTTATTTTGTTGTCCGTTGTTTTTTTTTTCCCCCATGGTCAAAGTTTTGTAACTGTGAACATTATGGTTCGACCATTAGGTGTTCGAGGTTATGGAACTTCGACTATGTGATATAGACCCAAAGCAATATTTGCTGCATATCAGTTTAAACTGTGCAACTGAATTTTAGGCTTAGTGAATTGAATCCTTACCTCTGTTCTGATCTTGTATCCACATCCACCTGCCCAACTATTGTTGTGGTGTTAAAGCTTGGTGGCTTTTGAGTTGTCCATCTCTACTAAACATTTGCTGTTGGACATTCCTCCCTGTCTCATTGCATCACATCTTTCTACTGAGTACAGTGTGATCAGTTGTGAAGGCCCACCATTTTAGCTTATTAACTTTGAATTGCCTTCTGTCTCCTCACTTTCTACTAAAAAAAAATATTGGGTCTCTTCCTACTTCTTTTTGCTTGCGCTTAGGTGTTCAACTGAATTTATTTTGCCACATTTTACTGCTTGTTGGTAGCCTGATTAAATTGATGACAATATTCTACTAAATTGCTGCTTTACTTGTGGTGTTTTTAACTGTTGTGATCATGAGCTGATTTATCACATTTGCACAGTTTTAAAGCAATTTACTGATTAATTGTATTTTATTACTGTTTAACTGCATTCCATTGCTCTTTACTCAAAGCATTACTGTTTAACTGTAATTTTTCATACTGTGAGTTCTGATTTTGTCTGTAAGTGGTTAATCTGTGCTTTTTTGTGAGTTTTACAGTGTTCTTAAACCTTAAATTGAGTAGCATAGTCTGGATACAGGTTTGATATATCCAGAGCTGTTTGTTTTTGCCTTCTGTGTTTCTGGCAGTCATCTTGTGTTGGTAGGCACCTATCTTCTCTGCTAGTGAGAGTAGCAGGACTGCCTGGACCTTGTCTGGTACAGGCTGATTGGTACAGAAAGCAGGGGCTAGGGGGGATGGCTGATTTCTGTGTTACTAGAATCTTCTATTTTTTTTTTTTTTTTTTTTGGTATTTGAGCCCTGCATTTCAGCTGGTTTGGGCTTGTTTGCATGTCATGCACTGCAGCTGCACTGTTTTTAACCCACTGTGAGGTATTCCAGCTACAAATTTTCCCTTAGCAACACTTGTGTGATCACCTAGTAGTACTCCTCTTATATCTTCCACCCTTTACCCCCTTAGCTGTCTATGTCTTCTCTCCCTCAGATTCTGCCAAATATGGATGGACAAATTCCTATGGTTTCTCCTATAAGTCTGGTTAATATGATCATCCTGAGAGAGTGTAGCAACTGCCTCATGTACACAGACAACCCTCTAATACTACCACCCAGGAACACAATTTGTGACAGTTGCAATTACATTAAGAATCTAGAGTCTATGCTCCCTCCATCACAAGCCAGTATATCTGGCACTGAGAAGGTTACCAACACAAACACAACACCTCAAGCACAGCACACACACACATATGTGGAGCTCCTCAACAAAAACATACCCAAACAAAAGAGGGCTCTGAGGCCAAAACCCATGCAAACTCCACTGCCCACCATACCACACAACATTCATAGTCCACACACCTGTATTTCATAGCCACTAAGGCCTAAACATAAACCCAACATACTAGTCATAGGAGACTCCATTGTGAGACACACAGATGTGCCCTTTACCAGACTGGGTAATGAGAATGTCATGGCTAGTTGTTTGTCAGGTGACAGAATCTACCATATCACCCATGCACTCAAGTCTCTCAACAACAGGTACTGTTACGACTCTGTCGTAGTCCATGTTGGAATGAATGACTTGAGATGTACCTCCTTGGACTATATGAAGAGAGACGTAATCGAGTTCACTGAATATGTGTCCCAGGCAGGTATGTTCCTAGCTTTAAGCAGTATTCTGCCATCACCCAGAATGATGCCTCAATACAAACAGAAAATGACTGACTTTAAAACTTGGCTTAGTTTCTGGTGTCATTCCAAGGGGATCCAGTACCTGACAGCCTGGGGAGACATAAGAGATTCAGGTTTTTGGCAAAGGCTCTTGCCTCCCCCATAGTGCCTGTTTAGGTAATGCCATGAGGTCAAAACTACCAACATGAAAATTTAATCAAAACACAAATTAAAGTCATGCTGCTAAATATTAGGAGTCTAAACATGAAACTGCACTCATTGCAAGCATTCTTAACCCTGGAAAATGCTGACATGTGTACAGTCACAGAAATCTGGTTCAAAGCTGCAGAGAGCACCTCAGCCATACCAGGTTACTCTACCTATCATACATTCAGACCCCAAACCGTGGGCAGCAAAGACATACACACCTCCAGGCTAGTCAAATAGTATGATGCACAGGAGACACTCCGGGTGCAGTTAACCATTGACAAGTCCCCCTATTCAAATCTTAGCTAGCTACAGGCCCTGACTCAAGGTGCCCACTCCACCTATATGGTCCTCTTTGAATCTATCAAGATTCAATACTTTATCCTGATCCTGGGTGACTTTAAGTATCCAAACATAGAGTGGAACAACTACTCATGCCAAAACAAATGCCCAGAGATTCCTTGATTTCAACAATGTAAATGCCTTGGACCAGCTGGTCGACACCATCACAAGAGGTGATAATATCTTGGACTTGGTATAAACCCACATGAGTAATCACTGCAATATCCCACCAGTCTCATCCTCCCTGATAAGCTCTGGCCACAAAGCGGTCACTTTCAATGTCACCCCCCCACCACCACCACCACCACTACCACCCCATCTAGGGACAAACAAAAAATCATCTCCCAAGCTGATTACAACGTCCTGAGGAAAAGTATAAACAATTTTGCAGCCCCCTACCCCTCCATAGGAACTGGCACATATGTCCAAAACTACACCAAAGTACTATATGTGCATTTATGTAGCTGCATGGAATCGGAATACCCAAGATAAAATCATCCTCCACAAGGAAGAGTAAACCTGTCTGGTGGACATCTGCAATAAATAAACTCTATAACAAAAGGAAAAAAATGGCTGTGCAGGACCAAGCACTAGAGAAATCCTTCAAAGCAAACTTCTAGTCTAAACTGGCCACATCTACTAAAGACAATCATAAGGCCTTCTTCACATAGTCCGCAATCTCAAAGGAAGCACTCAGACCTGCTCAGAACTGGTGGCCAAGGACACCACATACACAAATGCCATATATATAGCCAACCTGCTGACAGACAGGTTCAGTGAAAATTCACCCCTCTGTCCCCCCCATCAGTAAATAAGAGCATCCCCAGCACCTGCCCACTCCCCTCATCTCTAGACCACAAGTCATCACTGCCCTCCCAAATGCAAAAAAAACACAGCCTTAATGGGACCTGATAACATCTCAGGCAGCATCCTACATAAACTCAGGCAGGAACTTGCAGCACCATTAAGCACCCTGTTAACCAAAGCCTGAGTACTAGGTTCATCCCAGCCATGTGGAGGACAGCCGCTGTCATCCTTTTGCACAAAGGTGGAGCATACACCTTCTTCTTCTTTCGGCTTTTTCCAGGTTAGGGGTCACCACAGCAGATCACCTGTACGCTCATGATTGGCAGTGGAGTTTTACAGTGTCGAGTTGCCAGCCCGGCACCCAACCTTCCACAGAAAGCACACAAACACATGCACTCACTCCTAGGACCAATGTAGAGTGTCCAATCCACCCACAGCATGTCTTTGAGATGTAGGAGGAAACCGGGGCATCCGGAGGAAACCCACTGGACCACAGGAAGGACATGCAGACTCCAAACAGAAGGCTCCCCAGCTGAGGATCAAGTTGGAGAACCTCTTGCTGTGAAGCAGCAATGCTAACCACTGCACCACCATAGCAATCCAAAGGTGGAGCGTTCACCAATCCAGGAAATTATAGACCCATCACCCTAACTAGCCTGATCTGCAAGGCCATGGAACAGGTGATCATGGACCCATACCTCTCAGCCTCTTAGACCAAGAAATCTGGACAAAGCCATAAAACATGGGGGGGCAAAAATAGGGGCAATTTTTAAATATTGTTGCTACAAGCTTAGAAAGTAGAATAACAGGTTTTGCATTAGCATGAATTTCCTGAAGGATATGAAGTCCGAAACTCAAATGTCTGTCATTATTTTATGACTTAAATCATGAATAATTTACCAATGATTTGCAAGAAAATCACAATGTTATGAAAATGTACCACAAATATGAGGCAAAATCTGTACAGCTGAGAGTTATGCATGACCTCATTAACAAGGACATTGGCAACCTCCAAATACTCGATCCCACACAGTTTGATTTCATCAAGGGGAGGTCCGGTCTGTTAAATTTGGTTGACTTTTTCAGATATCACCAAAGCCATGGATGAAGGGAAGACAGTGCACACCACTTACATTTACCTGGCCAAAGCCTTCGATACTATTCCCAACTCGGGTACAATAGATAAAGTCTTTGATCTAGGCATCAATCTGTATATTACCAGTTGTATAGCAAATTGTCTCACTGATAGACCCCACTTAGTAAAAATAGGAGAAGCCATGTCAAGCAGTAGACCCATAATGAGCAGTGTACCCAAGGGATCAGTCTTGGGGCCTCTGTTGTTTGGGATATACTTTTCTAAGGTGCAGGCCAAAACCAGAGGGCTATGGATGAGCAAGTTTGCAGGTGAGTACAAGCTGGGTGCTATCATCAATTCCCCTAGTAATATGGACATCTTCCAAGAGGGTCTCTCCCAAACAAATGACTGGTGCCAGAAATGTGGCCTCAAACTGAATGCCAAAAATGCATCATCCTCCCGTTTGGGGAGAGTGGCATCCCCACAAATTACCACATTACTAACAAGGTCCTAAGCATGCAATCAGTCATGAGGGACTTGGGCACCCAGGTTGATAGCAGACTGACTTTTGACCACTATGTTGTCTCCATTGTATGGAAAGCTTTCTACATGGCTCACCTCATTAGTAAGGGTATCTCATCCAGGGACAAAGAGGTCATAACATCACTGTATTCTTCTCTTATAAGACCTAATATTGAGCACAATGACCCTTTGGGCATGTACCTCACAAAGCACATGCAGCAGCTAGAGAGACCACAGAGGTTCCTCACCAGGAGAATTTAGGGCCTCAAACATCTACCCTACTCAGATAGACTAAAAGCCCTGTCCCTCTACTCAGTCTCAAGCAGACTCCTCAGAGGTGACCTCTGTCTGGCATATAAATCAATCTCAGATCCCGCCTTGATGGGACTGCTGCATATCCGCAAGTCAAGCTCCACTCGAATAACCTGCGTGCATGACCTCAACCTGGTCTGTGACATCAATAGGACTTGTTGGCAGGACAGATTTGTGTGCGAGAGACTCCCCCTTCTGTGGAATAGACTCCCTCTCCACGACAAGCAGAGTACCCCATTAACCCTTTTTAAGAGCAACCTGGATAACTGAATGGGGAACAGGAAATACACCCCTGGGATTCCACTTGTGCCCCTGCTGGACAGAGGCATCGGGTGCTGACTTGTCAGAACATGGGCTAAATTCTCAGCTAGGCCTTTAAGGGCCTCAGGGCCAATAGCCTGCTAACTTCCTATGATCCTATGATGATTCCCTCTGTGAGTCACAAGTCTGACATTTCTGTTGACCATTTATCTTCATTCTTGTTTCAAGTATGCAGCAGAAAAGCTGCTAATGAACTAGACTGCATTTCCATTAAAACATTTATTTATTTATATTTGTTGACCAGGAGTGTCCGACTGGATGTAGGACAATTTTCAGTGGAGGCCCGGGGAGAAAAGCTCCACAGTTAAAATAAACAGACAGTAGTTACATTGGATAACATAGCGATTAACAATTTACATAGCAATTACTTACAACATATTTACAGATGAAGAACATAGTACATCAGTAGACAACTAGAATCTTTATCTGTGAAATACATAACAGACATTAACAAATGTTAAAATAAGAAGTTCCCGCTGTATAATAAGTACTAGGCTTATGAGCATCTGAGCTTGCTATAATCAAGGTAGTTAGTGGAGTGGAAAGAAAGGTAGTGGTTGGATGGGGTGGGTGATATTAGAGTGAAAATTACAAGGGGATAGCCAGCATGTTTTAGGTGCGCTTTTAGTAAAGTTTTGAAGTGGGTGCATGATGGTATGGAGGTAATTGTGGGTGGGAGGGAGTTCCATAATTTGACTATGATGCAAGAGAATAGTGCTTCACCAGCAGAGTTATTGGCTTTAGTGATCTGCAAGTGATTTTTGTTGCTGGATCTTAGTGGTCTGGTGGTGTGATAGGGTTGGAGTAGATTCTGGAGGGATGGGACATTTAGTGGATGGTTTACTAGTTTGTGGGTGAGTGAGAGTTGATACCATTGAAGGAGATGAGGGAGTTCAAGCCAGCCCAGTCCAGCAAGTGAGAGACAGTGGTGACTACGGTAGGATGCCCCTGTGGCAAGTTTGGCGATTTTGTTGTAGCAAGTCTCTAGCTTGTTTAGATCGCATTGCCTTAGGTTGGTATATATTGGAGAGGCATAAAGTAGGGTGGAGATAAGGTGGGAATTTGCTATTGAAATCTTTGCTGCTTTGGTGAGAAGTTGCTTATTTATGCATAACGCTCCTAGTTTTTTGTGGACTTTTTTATGGTCATGGATATGTGAATGTCAAATTTTAGTTTATTGTCTATGTCCACTCCTAGCAATTTGGTGTGTTCAGTTGGGTATATAGTGGTGCTGTCTTTTGCTGTGATGTTAAAGTGAGAGTTGTTTTGAGTATGTTTGGTGGGTTGGAAGATGACTAAAAAGTATACAATGTGGATGTAATAATGTAATCTTAACTTTACATAAATGCCTTTCACAATTATGAGTGTGAGTTCTCCATCCAACTCTATATATATCGTGATAGGCCCTTCGCTAGTTGCTAGCAGTTAACTACACATTGTGTTAAGATTCTGTACAACTCAAGACAACATCTTTAAGTGCATATATGTAGGGGCCTTTAGTTTGTTAAGTATGTGCCATGACTGGAGTGGTGGACATGCATTTAGAGGACATGAACATGGTTATAGGTTAGTTAGAGTTATAAATAATGTATAACATATCATAGATGACAAAGGATGTGGAATAAATGTTGGATTAACAGAAAGCACAATGTTACTTAGCATAGACCAAAGATAGCAGAAGGGGGTTGAGTACTAGATGAGGTTCTGGCAGTGTGCCATTGAACCATAGTCTACACTAATAGCTAGTAACAAAGTGGAGAATAGCCATTCCTGCAGTATGGGTCATCTTCTGCCATATTAGACAAATGTCAAACAAATTAAACAGACTTATTTTACTTTGGTTAAGATCCTGTAACATGTGTTCTAATAGGTCTCCCACAATTAATCATCTGTTGGACCAAAGCTTTCATGTCATGGAGGGTCTGTGGAACTTTAACAACCAGTCTGTTAGAGTTCAGTGTTTCTATATAAGTAGAGGTGCCTGCAATGATGGTCTTAGGTTAGAGAGTCATTTGCAGGAAAAAAAAAAAAAAACATATGGAATACTTAACTGCTGTAATGGACCACTAAAGTCCCCTTTACGTTGATGACCTGAAATCACAAGGAAGTAAAGCAGTGTCATTGCAGTTACACAGGATACAAAGCACAGAGTGAAACACAGTCCAAGTCCTTAACAGTTACGTTTTAATCCTACAATACACTACAACATGCAGTAGAACAAGTATATGGATTTCCATATAGATTCAAATAAGTACATATAAAAAGCACACCTATGCATGTATTGACTTCCTGACAAAAAGATAATCGTGTAGAAAAAGACTATAACCTTACCCAGACTGAAATGCAAATTTCACTAAATGCTGAACTGTATAACTTGTGCATCTTATAGATTATGAAAGCAACAACAAATCTATATAGTTTCTGTAATAAGCACTGTTCAGTTGTGCCATTAGAGCTGAGCATGCCATCCGACAGAGGTATAAATACATGGCTTATTCTTAACATCATAGGCCATCACCTTTGATATTCTTTGTGGTATTATTACATATGCCCAAAACTCATACAGTGCACAGGAATGTGCTGTTTAATGTCTGAATATTCTAATACAGGAAAATATAGGTTATCGAAATGATTCATGTAAATCCAGCAATTAACATTGACATCAACGACACTTGTTTAAAAAGCCTAAAGAAGATCTTTTACTATAACTCTGTGGCAAGAATGTTCAGACAGTACAGTGAAGAAACCCTGACTATGGACAAGTTTACCCCAATTTTATTTGTAGCTCAGGCATTTACTGCAGTTGGCCAGGGGGGTTAGGAGTGATAAGGCTTTGTTTACGCAACTGACTGTGGGGCAAGTATTGTTGGGGTGATGTTTTGTTGGGACATCTGTCTCTTCATTATTTCCAGTAGAGTGTCTTGGCAGGATTTCAGTAGTTGCTGATACTAGACCCTGAGCTGGGACCCTCCCATTGTCATACCTCATTGCAGGCATATGATATGATTGCATGTAAAGCAGGTAGGGTCATAATAGAGCAGGCACACCGTCTATGAGTAGCAATGATGAATCCCTCTCCTGCTCACCTTCAGCATACCTTGCTTCACCAGACAGGTGTAGGAGAGGTGGCTGGTAACTCTCGATGACAGGGAAAATTGCACACCAGTAACACAGTGATTTATAGGTGTGAGACAATTATGTGGTTATCTCAGTGTCAGGGAAGGCCATAGGTTCATAGGTAGGTACTAGGCTATTGGCCTGAGGGCCTACATAAGCCTAGCCAACAAGTTTCCCTGGCTTACGCCACCCAAGAAAGTTATTTTCCTGTGCCACTGTTGAGCAGAGACACAGAAGTGATCCCTGGGGTGTATTTCCTATTTCCCATCCACTCATCAAGATTTTTCTTGAAGAGTGCTAATGAAGAACTTTGATTGACATAGATGGGTAGCTTGTTCCAGAGTATGGGAATTTTCTGGGACAGAAATCTATCCCTCCAGCATGTCCTGTTTATTGTGGTGACAAGGTTTAGGTCCCTAGAGTGTGTAGCTTGGAGGGATTGGGATTTCTTTAGGTGTAGCATGTCCAACAGCTCTGGGTTTGACATAGCTTTATATGTTAGGCAGAGATCACCTTGAAGTAGGCAATATGCTACTGAGAATAGCTGGATTTTTTTGAGACGGTCAGTGTAGGGCATCTGTTTGAGGCCAGTAATCCTCTTTGTGAGATACTTCTGTGGCCTTTCTAGCTGCTGCAGATGTCTTGTGAGGTACATTCTAAAAGGGGCATTGTACATAATGGGTCTAATGAGTGTTGAGTAGAGGGGAACAATGACCTCTTTTTTTTCCTGGATGAGAACCCTTTTATGATGAGGTGTGCCACGTAGAAGGACTTCCTGACTACTGTGGTGATGTGACTATCAAAGGACAGACTACTGTCCACCTGTGTCCCAAGGTCTCTTATCACACATTCAGTGTTAAGTAGACTGCTGTCTATGTAGTAGTTCATGGGTACAGAGTTTTTCCAAAGGGGATGACAAAACACTTTTTGACATTGAGCTTGGGGCCATGGCTCTGACACCAGGCATCTGTTTTAGCAAAGCCCTTCTGTAGGATTTCCACATCATTTTGGAACTCGACTATGGCTCCTAGTTTGCAGTCATCTGCAAACTTTATTAGCCAGAGGCCTTCTGTGTTAGCCTGTACTTCAGAGAAGTAGATACCAAACAGGAGAGATCTCATGACTGAACCCTGTGGTACTCTACTTGTCACTGGTTTGAGGTCAGATTTGGAGTGTACAACTTTTACAGTGTGGGTTCTGTCAGTGAGCCAGTTGACAACCCATCTTGTGACGTAGGAATTTATACCTAGTTTAGTGAGTTTAGCTATAATTCCAGAATGTGGGATGGTGTTGAAAGCCTTGGCGAGGTCACGATAGGCTGTGTGAACCACCTTACCCTCATCTACAGCTTTGGTGACTGCCTCAAAGAAGTTGATCAGGTTCAGGAAGCATGATCTGCCTTTCACAAACCCAAACTGGGTGGGATCCAGAGTTTGGAGGTTACCAGTGTCTTTGTTTATGAGTTCCATGATGATACGTTCCATGGCCTTGCATACCAGGCTTGTCAGGCTAATAGGGCGATAGTTCCCAGGATCAGTGGTGGCTTTCCTTTATGGAGTGGGATAACTGTTTCTGTATGCCATTCAGTAGGCACAAAGCCTGATGTGAGGCTATGATTGAACATGGTGCTTAGGTGGGTAACCAGTTCATTCTGAAGTTCATGTAAAATGCAGCCTGGGATGTTTTCCCATTAATGCTTGTGTTTTTGGCTTTAGAGAGTGCAGCTTTTACCTGCATAGTTGTGATTACAGGGACTCTGCATTCTTCCTGTATAGATATGGGCCCTTTAGAGGGGGTGGGGGATAAAGTTAGCACTGAACCTATCTGCCAGGATGTTGGCAATATCAGTTGGTTCGGTAATTTTCATGCTGTTGTGCTGTAACTTAGAGCAGATCTGGGTGTTGCCATTGAGATTCTTGACATAGCTATAGAATGCTTTGTGGTTGTCCTTAGAATCAGTGGCGATTTTGTTTTCGTAGCTAGCTTTGGAGGATCTTATAAGGGATCTCAGCTTCTTACTGAGGCTGACCAGGGAGCTCCTCCACTCATGGGATTTTACTCTCTTTTGCAACAATTTCTTCTTTCTATTGTACAGTTTGTTTATTGCAGGGGACCACCAGCTTGGCTTCCTTTTTTTTTGGAGGATAGCATCTTGGTTCTGTTTGGGATAGCACGATCCATGCACTCGTGTAAGTGCTTATAGAGTGCATTTGTGTAGGATTCAGCAGTCGTAACTGTATTGTCCATCTGCATGGGTGTCATGAAGTTTACCACTTCTGTCTTTAGAAGCATGAAGTTGGCTTTGGAGAAGTTTTTACTGTGGTTTCCTGAATGGGGGGTGGGGGCAGGATGTGGATATCAGTGGTGATTAGCTTATGGTCGGATCAGACCAACGAGAAGTTGACTTCAGGTGTGGAACACTGGTCACTCATGTTGATAATGACTAGGTGTAGGATATTGTTGGTGGGGGTGTGGATAGGTTGATCCAGGGCATTCTTAATGAGCCTATGCACCAATTATAAAATCACAGCACATGGTGATATTACACAGACAGTCAATTCAACCAGTTATGATCTCAAAAGTTAGGTTTCCATCAGGTCTTCATTAGGGTACTGAAGGACAGCTGTATAGTCAGCCTGAGTGATTAACATCTATCAAACTACTTGTTTTATTGCTCTTATGCATACTATATACTTCCATAGCGACATCCATCTGGCATAATGTACCTAAAGATTACTTTTGCTGTTCTCTGCAATCTGCCACTCTACCATGTGCAACATCTATACAACATCAACAATGTGTCACATTATTGCATCTGTATCTACCATGTAACCACACTGCACCATTCAAAATATACCATCATAAAACAAGTGTTTTCCTACAATATAGACTTCTTCTTCTTCTTTCAGCTGCTCCTGTTAGGGGTCGCCACAGCGGGTCAGCTGTTTCCATTTCTTCCTGTCCTCTGCATCTTGCTCTGTCACACCAACCACCTGCATGTCCTCTCTCACCACATCCATAAACCTTATCTTAGGCCTTCCTCTTTTCCTCTTACCTGGCAGCTTCATCCTTAGCATCTTTTTCCCAATATACTCTGCATCCCTCCCAGCACATGTCCAAACCAACATAATCTTGCCTCTCTAGCTTTGTCTCCAAACCTTCCAACCTGGGCTGACCCTCTAATATACTTCTTCCTAATCTTGTCCATCCTCATCACATCCAGTGCAAATCTTAACATCTTAAACTCAGCCACATCAAGCTCTGACTCCTGCCTTTTTGTCAATGCCACTGTCTCCAACCCATATAACATATCTGGTCTCACTACCCTCTTGTAGACCTTCCCTTTCACTCTTACTGATACTTGTCTGTCACAAATCACACCGGACACTCTTCTTCACCCACTCCATCCTGCCTGTATTCTCTTCTTCACCTCTCTTCCACACTCACCATTACTCTGAACTGTTGATCCCAAGTATTTAAACTCATCCGCCTTCGCCACCTCTACTCCCTGCATCTTCACCATTCTTTTATCCTTCCTCTCATTCACAAACATATATTCTGTATTATATTCTACATATATTATAATATAATATATATATTTTACATATATTCTACAATATAGACTATAGTCTCTTTATGCTGAGGTACGCAAACTGGGTTCCACATATTCACATACACAAATGTATATATCTATATATGCAAAAAAATGTAAAGTGTGTCATTTCAGTATGTGTCTACAAGCATAATTATATGCATATGCAGTATTATGATTCAATGAAATGGAATAGCATCTTAATTGTCAGCCATAGTGAAGCTGACCTGTAATTCACCCCAAGATCTGTATTAGGCCCCCTCCTGTTTGTCATTCATTTGCCTGTTAACCCTGATCTTTGCTTACTCAAATTTGCTGACACCTGTAAGCTGGAGAGTGTTGTTAAGGGAGGCCAAGATTATACACTTTAACAATTTTTTTATCACAAGGTACTGATTATATTTATAGTAAATGCCAACATTTTCAGTATCACCTACTTTAATAAACAGCAAACTGGTTCATTGTACTGAATCAACAACATCCTACTGTCAAGTGAGTCAGTGACGAGAGACATGGACACTTGGATAGCTCCATTTCATTTGATTACCATGTGGCAATTATAAGCAAGAAATATTTCTATATCTGACAACTAATTGCCAGCTAAATCTCCTATAAATTCAAGGAAGACATAATACTGTGCCCTAAGCAGACCCATTATACAGTGTTCTTTGGGATATATATTACTA
>NC_056743.1:551258977-551434389 GCF_019279795.1 Protopterus annectens | reverse complement strand
TCTTCTGCATATTGTTAACAAAAGTGCAGTGCATTCATTTATTTGCTTGATCGAATATTGCTGGTATCTGTCTGCATTTTTTAAACATATCTGTACTGTGTTTATTTGTTTGACTGAATATTACTAGTCTCTGCATTTAACAAAACTGTACTGCATTTATTTGTTTAATTGGATATTACTGCACTTTTTGACTTTTGTTAATAAAACTGTACTGCATTTATTTATTTTCTTGATTGAATATTGCTGCTCTCTCTCTGCATTTTGTAATTAAAGGTCAGTGCATTTTTATATTTGCTTGATTTAATATCGCTAGTCTCTGTTTCCATTTTGCTAATAAAACTTTACTGTTGATTTGTTTGAGTGAATATTACTTGTCTCTGCCTTTGTTAACAAAATGGCACTGAATTTATTTGATTGAATATTGCTGTACTCTGCATTTTTAATGAAACTGTACTGCATTGATTTATTTTCTTGATTGGATATTGTTTATCTCTGAATTTTGTTAACAAAACTGCAGTTCATTTATTTATTTGTTTGATTGAATATTGCTGAACTCTCCCTGCATTTTGTTAATAAAAATGTAATGTGTTTATTTATTTTCTTGATTGAATATTGCTGATCTCTCTCTGCATTTTGTAAGTAAAGGACAGTGCATTTATGTATTTGCTTGATTTAATATTGCTGGTCTCTGTTTTCATTTTGTTAACAAAACTGTACTGAATTTATTTGTTTGACTGAATAGTACTAGCCTCTTCATTTGGTAACAAAACTTTACTGTATTTATTTGTTTGACTGAATATTGCTGGTCTCTGTCTCCATTTTGTTAATAATTTTGTACTGCATTTATTTATTTCCTTGACTGAATAGTGCTGGTATCTGTATGTGTTTTGGTTACAAAACTGTATTGCATTTATTAATGTGCTTGATTGAATTTTGCTGGTCTCTGTATTTTGTTAGTAAAAATGTACTGTATTTGTGTGATTGAATACTGCTGATCTCAATTCATGCTTTGTTAAGAAAAGTACAGTGCATATATTTATTTGCTTAATTTAATATTGCTGGTCCCTGTCTGCATGCTGTTAACAAAACTGTAGTGTATTTATATGTTTGACTGAATATTACTAGTCTCTGCATTTGTTAACTAAACTGTACTGCATTGATTTGTTTGATTGAATATTGTTCTGTTTTCATTTTTGTTAATAAAAATGGACCGATTTATTTATTTTCTTGATTGAATAGTGCTGATGTTTCTCTTTCTTCTTAACTAAATGTAAGTGCATTTATTTATTTGCTTGATTGAATATTGCTGGTTGCTGTCTGCATTTTGTTAACAAAACTGTACTGTATTTGTTTGACTGAATATCACTAGTGTCTGCATTTAAAAAATCTGCACTGTATTTATTTGTTTGATTTAATATTGCTGTACCGTACTGCATTTCTTTATTTTCTTGACTGAATTTTGTTGATCTCTCTCTGTCTGCATTTTATCAAAAGTGGACTGCATTTATTTATTTGCTTGATTGAATATTGCCTGTCTCTTTTTGCATTTTGTTAACTATTCTGTACAGTATTTATTTGTCTGACTGAATATTACTAGTCTCTGAATTTAACAAAGCTGTACTGCATTTGTTTGATTGAATATTGTTGAACTCTTTTTGCATTTTGTTGCTAAAACTGTACTGCATTTATTTATTTTGTTGATTGAATATTGCTGATCTCCCTATGCATTTTGTTAACAATAGTGTAGTACATTTATTTATTTGCTTGATTAAATATAGCTAGTCTCTGCATTAAATTAAAAAAAACTTTACTATTATTTGTTTGACTGAATATTACTCCTCTCTGCATTTGTTACCAAAACTGCACTTCATTTATTTGTTTCACTGAATATTGCTGTACTGTGCATTTTTAATAAAACTGTATTGCATTTATCTATCTTCTTGATTGGATATTGATCTCTTTCTGAATTTTGTTAACAAAAGTGCAATGCATTTATTTATTTGCTTGATTGAATATTGCTGGTCTCTGCATTTTCCTAATAATACTGTACTGCATTTATTTATTTGCTTGATTTAATACTGCTTGCCTCTGTCTTCATTTTGTTACCAATTACAATACATTTATTTTACATGATTTAATATTGCTGTTCTCTTCCTTTTTTAATAAAAAATGTAATGCATTTTTTTTATTTCCCTGATTGAGTATTGCTGATCTCTCCCTGCATTTTAAGAAAAGTGCAGTGCATTTATTTATTTGCTTGATTGAATATTGGTTGTCTCTGTCTGCATTTTGTTAGCAAAACTATACTGCCATTACTTATTTTCTTTATTGAATATTGCTGGACTCCATCTGCAATTTCATTTTAAAAATGGTACTACATTTACTTATTTGATTGATTGAATATTGCTGCTCTTTGTCATTTCTACTGCATTTAATTCCTTGATTGAACATTGCTGGTCTCTGTCCGCATTTTGTTAAAATTGCAGTGCATCTTTTGTTTTACTGAATATTACTTGTCTCTGCATTTGTTAAAAAAACTGTACTGCATTTATTTGTTTGATTGAATATTGCTGACCTCTGCATTTTGTTAGTAAAACTGTACTGCATTTATATATTTGCATGATTGAATATTGCTGATCTCTCTTTCCATTTTCTTAAAAAATGCAAGGCATTTATTTATTTGCTTGATTGAATATTGCTGGTCTCTGCGTTTTGTTAACAAAACTGTACTGTATTTGTTTGACTGAATATTAGTAGTCTCTGCATTTGATAACAAAACTGTACTGCATTTATTTGTTTGAATATTGCTGTAATCTTTCTGCATCTTTTAATAAAGCTGTACTGCATGTATTTATTTTCTTGATTGGATATTGTTTATGTCTGTCTGAATTTTCTTTCAAAAGTGCAGTTCATTTATTTATTTCCTTAATTGAGTATTGCTGATTACTCTGTATTTTGTTAAAAAAAAGTGCAGTGCATTTATCTGCTTTATTGAATTCTGCTTGTCTCTGTTTGCATTTTAACAAAACTGTACTGTATTTGTTTGAATGAATATTGGTAGTCTGCATGTTGTTATCAAAACTGTACAGTATTTATTTGTTTGACTCAATATTACTAGTCTTTGCATTTAAAAAAACTGTACTGCATTTTTTGGATTGAATATTGCTGAAGTCATCTGCAAGATTTTAATAAAACAGCACTGCATTTATTTATATCCTTGATTGAATATTGCTGATCTCTCTCTGAATTTTGTTCCAAATTGTACTGCATTTTTTCTTCATTTAATATTGCTGATCTTTATCTCTTTTTAAATAAAACTATACTGCATTTATTTCCTTGATTGAATACTGCTAGTCTCTGCATTTTGTTAACAAATCTGTACTGCATGTATTTGTTTTGACTGAGTATTACTGATCTCTGGAATTGTTAACAGAACTGTACTGCATTTATTTGATTGAATATTGCTGAACTCTATTTGTGTTTTGTTAATAAAACTGTACTGCTTTTATTTATTTTTTTTATTCAATATTGCTGAACTCTGCATTTTGTTAAAAGTGCAGGGCATTTATTTATTTGCTCAATTGAATACTGCTTGTCTCTGTTTGCATTTTGTTAACAAAACTGTACTATATTTATTTGTTTGAATATTGCTGAACTGTGCATTTTTTAATAAAATTGTATTGCATTTATTTATTTCCTTGATTGACTATTGCTGGTCTCTGTCTGCATTTTGAGAACAAAACACTACCGTATTTATTTGTTGGACTGAGTAATATAGTTTCTGCATTTGTTAACAAAACTGTACTGCATGTATTTGTTTGATTGGACATTGCTGAATTCTATTTGCATTTTGTTAATAAAACTGTATTGCATGTAATTATTTTCTTTATTGAATATTGCTGATCTCTCTCTGCATTTGTTAATGAAAGAGAAGTGGATTTATTTATTTTCTTGATTGAATATTGCTGGTCTCTGTTTGCATTTTGTTAACAAAACTGTACTGTTATTTGTTTGACTGAATATTATTAGTTGTACTGCATTTGTTAAAAAAAGTACTGCATTTATTTGTTTGATTGAATATTGCTGAACTCTGTATTTTTTAATAAAACTGTACTGCATTTATTTATTTCCTTGATTGAATATTGCTGGTCTCTGTCTGCCTTTTGTTAACAAAACTCTACCTTTTTTATGTGTTTGACTGAATATTATTTGTTTCTGAATGTGTTTACAAAACTGTACTGCATTTATTTGTTTGATTGAATATTGCTGAATACTTTTTGCATTTTGTTAATGAAACTGTACTGCCTTTAATTATTTTTGATTGAATATTGCTGATCCCTCTATGCATTTTGATTACAAATGTGCAGTGTATTTATTTATTTACTTGATTGAGTATTGCTAGTCTCTGTTTGCATTTTGTTAAAACTGTACTGTATTTATTTGTTTGACTGAATAGTACTAGTCTCTTCATTTGTTAACAAAACTGTGCTTTATTTATTTGTTTGACTGAATATTGCTGGTGTCTGCCTTCGTTTTGTTAATAATTTTATGCCGCATTGATTTATTTCCTTAACTGAATTGTGCTGGCATCTGTCTGTGTTTTGTTTTCAAAATTATATTGCATTTATTTATTTGCTTGATTGAATTTTGCTGGTCTCTGCATTTTGTTAGTAAAAATGCACTTTATTTATTTGTGTGATTAAATATTGCTGATCTCTCTCTGAATTTTCTTTAAAAAATGCAGTGCATTTATTTATTTGCTTGATTGAATATTGCTTGTCTCTACATTTTGTTAACAAAACTGTACTGTATTTGTTTGACTGAGTATTACTAGTCTCTGTATTTCTTAACAAAACTGTATTGCATTTATTTGTTTTGATATTGCCGTACTCAGCATTTTTAATAAAACTGAACTGCATTAATTTATTTTCCTGATTGAATATTGCTGATCTTTCCATTTTGTCAAGAAAAGTGCAGTGCATTTATTTACTTGCTTGACTGAATATTGTTTGTTTCTGTCTGCATTTTGTTAATAATACTGTAATCCATTTATTTATTTGCTTCATTGAATATTCCTTCTCCCTGTTTGTGTTTTCTTAACAAAACTATACTGCCATTGAATATTCCTGGACTCCATCTGCAATTTCATAGTAAAACTGTACTGATTTTATTTATTTGATTGATTGAATATTGCTGCTCTTTGTCTCTTTTACTGCATTTATTTTTTGATTGAATATTGCTGGTCTCTGCCTGCATTTTGTTAACAAAACTGTACTGCATTCATTTGTTTGACTGAATATTGCTGAACTCTGCATTTTGTTAATAAAAATGTACTGCATTTATTTATTTTCTTGATTGAATATTACTGATGTCTCTCTGCATTTTAACAAAAGTGCAGTGCAATTATTTATTTGTTTGATTGAATATTGCTGGTCTCTGCATTTTGCTAACAAAACTGTACTTTATTGATATGTTTGATTGAATATTGCTGATCTCTCTCTGCATTTTGTTAACTAAAGGTCAGTGCATTTATTTATTTACTTGTTTGAATATTGCTATTCACTGTCTTTATTTTGTTAAAAAAACTGTGTTTTATCTGTTTGACTGAATATTACTAGTCGCTGCATTTAACAAAACTGTACTGTATTTATTTGATTTAATATTGCTGCACTTTGCATTTTAATAAAACTGCACTGCATTTATTTATTTTCTTGACTGAATGTTCTTGATCTCTGTGTCTCTCTATCTCTCTCTCTCCATTTAGTCAACAAAAGTTCAGTGCATTTATTTATTTGCTTGATTGAATATTGCTGGTCTCTGCATTTTCCTAATAATACTGTACTGCGTTTATTTATTTGCTTGATTTAATACTGCTTGCCTCTGTCTTCATTTTGTTACCAATTACAATACATTTATTTTACATGATTTAATATTGCTGTTCTCTCTTCCTTTTTTAATAAAAATGTAATGCATTTTTTTTCCCTGATTGAGTATTGCTGATCTCTCCCTGCATTTTAAGAAAAGTGCAGTGCATTTATTTATTTGCTTGATTGAATATTGGTTGTCTCTGTCTGCATTTTGTTAACAAAACTATACTGCCATTACTTATTTTCTTCAATGAATATTGCTGGACTCCATCTGCAATTTCATTTTAAAAAATGGTACTACATTTACTTATTTGATTGATTGAATATTGCTGCTCTTTGTCATTTCTACTGCATTTAATTCCTTGATTGAACATTGCTGGTCTCTGTCCGCATTTTGTTAAATTGCAGTGCATCTTTTTTGTTTGACTGAATATTACTTGTCTCTGCATTTGTTAAAAAAACTGTACTGCATTTATTTGTTTGATTGAATATTGCTGACCTCTGCATTTTGTTAGTAAAACTGTACTGCATTTATATATTTGCATGATTGAATATTGCTGATCTCTCTTTCCATTTTCTTAAAAAATGCAAGGCATTTATTTATTTGCTTGATTGAATATTGCTGGTCTCTGTGTTTTGTTAAAACTGTACTGTATTTGTTTGACTGAATATTAGTAGTCTCTGCATTTGATAACAAAACTGTACTGCATTTATTTGTTTGAATATTGCTGTAATCTTTCTGCATATTTTAATAAAACTGTACTGCATTTATTTATTTTCTTGATTGGATATTGTTTATGCCTGTCTGAATTTTCTTTCAAAAGTGCAGTTCATTTATTTATTTCCTTAATTGAATATTGCTGATCACTCTGCATTTTATTAAAAAAGTGCAGTGCATTTATCTGCTTTATTGAATCCTGCTTGTCTCTGTTTACATTTTAACAAAACTGTACTGTATTTGTTTGAATGAATATTGGTAGTCTGCATGTTGTTATCAAAACTGTACAGTATTTATTTGTTTGACTCAATATTACTAGTCTTTGCATTTAACAAAACTGTACTGCATTTTTTGGATTGAATATTGCTGAAGTCATCTGCAAGATTTTAATAAAACAGCACTGCATTTATTTATATCCTTGATTGAATATTGCTGATCTCTCTCTGAATTTTGTTCCAAATTGTACTACATTTTTTCTTCATTTAATATTGCTGATCTTTATCTCTTTTTAAATAAAACTATACTGCATTTATTTCCTTGATTGAATACTGCTAGTCTCTGCATTTTGTTAACAAATCTGTACTGCATTTATTTGTTTTGACTGAGTATTACTGATCTCTGCAATTGTTAACAGAACTGTACTGCATTTATTTGATTGAATATTGCTGAACTCTATTTGCGTTTTGTTAATAAAACTGTACTGCTTTTATTTTTTTTTATTCAATATTGCTGAACTCTGCATTTTGTTAAAAGTGCAGGGCATTTATTTATTTGCTCAATTGACTACTGCTTGTCTCTGTTTGCATTTTGTTAACAAAACTGTACTATATTTGCTTGAATATTGCTGAACTGTGCATTTTTTAATAAAATTGTATTGCATTTATTTATTTCCTTGATTGACTATTGTTGGTCTCTGTCTGCATTTTGTTAACAAAACACTACCATATTTATTTGTTGGACTGAATAAAATAGTTTCTGCATTTGTTAACAAAACTGTACTGCATGTATTTGTTTGATTGGACATTGCTGAACTCTATTTGCATTTTGTTAATAAAATTGTATTGCATGTAATTATTTTCTTTATTGAATATTGCTGATCTCTCTCTGCATTTGTTAATGAAAGAGCAGTGCATTCATTTATTTTCTTGATTGAATATTGCTGGTCTCTGTTTGCATTTTGTTAACAAAACTGTACTGTTATTTGTTTGACTGAATATTATTAGTCCCGGTATTTGTTAAAAAAGTACTGCATTTATTTGTTTGATTGAATATTGCTGAACTCTGTATTTTTTAATAAAACTGTACTGCATTTATTTATTTCCTTGATTGAATATTGCTGGTCTCTGTCTGCCTTTTGTTAACAAAACTCTACCTTTTTTATTTGTTTGACTGAATATTATTTGTTTCTGAATGTGTTTACAAAACTGTACTGCATTTATTTGTTTGATTGAATATTGCTGAATACTTTTTGCATTTTGTTAATGAAACTGTACTGCATTTAATTATTTTTGATTGAATATTGCTGATCCCTCTATGCATTTTGATTACAAATGTGCAGTGTATTTATTTATTTACTTGATTGAGTATTGCTAGTCTCTGTTTGCATTTTGTTAAAACTGTACTGTATTTATTTGTTTGACTGAATAGTACTAGTCTCTTCATTTGTTAACAAAACTGTGCTTTATTTATTTGTTTGACTGAATATTGCTGGTGTCTGCCTTCATTTTGTTAATAATTTTATGCCGCATTGATTTATTTCCTTAATTGAATTGTGCTGGCATCTGTCTGTGTTTTGTTATCAAAATTGTATTGCATTTATTTATTTGCTTGATTGAAATTTGCCGGTCTTTGCATTTTGTTAGTAAAAATGTACTTTATTTGTGTGATTAAATATTGCTGATCTCTCTCTGAATTTTCTTTAAAAAATGCAGTGCATTTATTTATTTGCTTGATTGAATATTGCTTGTCTCTACATTTTGTTAACAAAACTGTACTGTATTTGTTTGACTGAGTATTACTAGTCTCTGTATTTCTTAACAAAACTGTATTGCATTTATTTGTTTGGATATTGCCGTATTCAGCATTTTTAATAAAACTGAACTGCATTAATTTATTTTCCTGATTGAATATTGCTGATCTCTCCATTTTGTCAAGAAAAGTGCAGTGCATTTATTTACTTGCTTGACTGAATATTGTTTGTTTCTGTCTGCATTTTGTTAATAATACTGTAATCCATTTATTTATTTGCTTCATTGAATATTCCTTCTCCCTGTTTGTGTTTTCTTAACAAAACTATACTGCCATTGAATATTCCTGGACTCCATCTGCAATTTCATAGTAAAACTGCATTTATTTATTTGATTGATTGAATATTGCTGCTCTTTGTCTCTTTTACTGCATTTATTTTTTGATTGAATATTGCTGGTCTCTGCCTGCATTTTGCTAACAAAACTGTACTGCATTCATTTGTTTGACTGAATATTGCTGAACTCTGCATTTTGTTAATAAAAATGTACTGCATTTATTTCTTTTCTTGATTGAATATTGCTGATGTCTCTGCATTTTAACAAAAGTGCAGTGCAATTATTTATTTGTTTGATTGAATATTGCTGGTCTCTGCATTTTGCTAACAAAACTGTACTTTATTGATATGTTTGATTGAATATTACTAGTCTCTGCATTTTTTAACAAAACTGTACTTCATTTATTTCTTTGATTGAATAATGCTAAACTCTGCCTACATTTTCTTAACAAAATGTTGTGCATTTATTTATTTTCTTGATTGAATATTGCTGATCTCTCTCTGCATTTTGTTAACTAAAGGTCAGTGCATTTATTTATTTACTTGTTTGAATATTGCTATTCACTGTCTTTATTTTGTTAAAAAAACTGTGTTTTATCTGTTTGACTGAATATTACTAGTCGCTGCATTTAACAAAACTGTACTGTATTTATTTGATTTAATATTGCTGCACTTTGCATTTTAATAAAACTGCACTGCATTTATTTATTTTCTTGACTGAATGTTCTTGATCTCTGTGTCTCTCTATCTCTCTCTCTCCATTTAGTCAACAAAAGTTCAGTGCATTTATTTATTTGCTTGATTGAATATTGCTGGTGTCTGTATTTTGTTAAAACCGTACTGTATTTGTTTGACTGAGTATTTACTAGTCTCTCCATTGCTTAACAAAAATGTACTGCATTTATTTGTTTGGATATTGCCATACTCAGCATTTTTACTAAAAACTGTACTGCATTAATTTTGAATATTGTTGATCTCTGCATTTTATTAACAAAAGTGCAGTGCATTTATTTATTTCCTTGATTGAATATTCATGATCTCTAACTGCTTTTTGTCAAGAAAAGTGTAGTGCATTTACTTATTTGCTTGTCTAATTATTGTTTGTCTTTGTCTGCATTTTGTTAATAATACTGTACTCCATTTATTTATTTGCTTCATTGAATATTCCTAGTTTCTGTTTGTGTTTTCTTAACAAAACTATACTACCATTACTTATTTTCGTCATTGAATATTGCTGGACTCCATCTGCAATTTTATAGTAAAACTGTACTGCATTTATTTATTTGATTCATTGAATATTGCTGCTCTTTGTCTCTTTTACTGCATTTATTTCCTTGTTTGAATATTGCTGGTCTCTGTCTGAATTTTGTTAACAAAACTGTACTGCATTTTTTGTTAGATTGAATATTACTAGTCTCTGTATTTGTTAACACAACTGTACTGCATTTAATTGTTTGATTGAATATTGCTGAACTCTGCATTTTCTTAATAAAAATATACTGCATTTATTTTCTTGATCAAATATCACAGATGTCTCTTTGCATTTTAACAAAAGTGCAGTGCATTTATTTATTTGCTTGGTTGAATATTGCTAGTCTCTGCATTTTGTTAACAAAACTATACTGTATTTATATGTTTGACTGAATATTACTTGTCTCTGCATTTTTAACAAAACTCTACTGCATTTATTTGTTTGATTGAGTATTGCTGAACTCTGCATTTTGTTACTAAAAATGTACTGCCTTTTTATTTTCTTAATTGAATATTGCTGATGTCTCTCTGCATTTTGTTAACAAAAGTGCAGTGCATTTATTTATTTGCTTGATTGAATATTGCTGGCCTCTGCATTTTCTTAACAAAACTGTGCTGTATTTATATGTTTGACTGAATATTACTAGTCTCTGCATTTTTAACAAAACTGTACTGCATTTATTTGTTTGATTGAATATTGTAGACATCTGCCTGTATTTGTTTAATAAAAATGTAATGCGTTTGTTTTCTTGATATTGCTGATCTCTCTCTGCATTTTGTTAACTAAATGTCAGTGCATTTATTTATTTGCTTGATTGAATATTGTTCTTCTCTCTGCATTTTGTTAACCAAACTATACTGAATTTGTTTGATTGAATATTACTAGTCTCTGCATTTAACAAAACTGCACTGTATTTATTTGATTTAATATTGCTGCACTCTGCATTTTTAATAAAACTGTACTGCATTTATTTATTTTCTTGACTGAATGTTCTTGATCTTTCTCTCAGTCTCTCTTTCTGCATATTGTTAACAAAAGTGCAGTGCATTCATTTATTTGCTTGATCGAATATTGCTGGTATCTGTCTGCATTTTTTAAACATATCTGTACTGTGTTTATTTGTTTGACTGAATATTACTAGTCTCTGCATTTAACAAAACTGTACTGCATTTATTTGTTTAATTGGATATTACTGCACTCTTTTTGACTTTTGTTAATAAAACTGTACTGCATCTATTTATTTTCTTGATTGAATATTGCTGTTCTCTCTCTGCATTTTGTAATTAAAGGTCAGTGCATTTATATATTTGCTTGATTTAATATTGCTAGTCTCTTCCATTTTGCTAATAAAACTTTACTGTTGATTTGTTTGAGTGAATATTACTTGTCTCTGCCTTTGTTAACAAAACGGCACTGCATTTATCTGTTTGATTGAATATTGCTGTACTCTGCATTTTTAATAAAACTGTACTGCATTAATTTATTTTCTTGATTGGATATTGTTTATCTCTGAATTTTGTTAACAAAACTGCAGTTCATTTATTTATTTGTTTGATTGAATATTGCTGAACTCTCCCTGCATTTTGTTAATAAAAATGTAATGTGTTTATTTATTTTCTTGATTGAATATTGCTGATCTCTCTCTGCATTTTGTAAGTAAAGGTCAGTGCATTTATGTATTTGCTTGATTTAATATTGCTGGTCTCTGTTTTCATTTTGTTAACAAAACTGTACTGAATTTATTTGTTTGACTGAATAGTACTAGCCTCTTCATTTGTTAACAAAACTTTACTGTATTTATTTGTTTGACTGAATATTGCTGGTCTCTGTCTCCATTTTGTTAATAATTTTGTACTGCATTTATTTATTTCCTTGACTGAATAGTGCTGGTATCTGTATGTGTTTTGGTTACAAAACTGTATTGCATTTATTAATGTGCTTGATTGAATTTTGCTGGTCTCTGTATTTTGTTAGTAAAAATGTACTGTATTTTGTGTGATTGAATATTGCTGATCTCAATCTGCGTTTTGTTAAGAAAAGTACAGTGCATATATTTATTTGCTTAATTTAATATTGCTGGTCCCTGTCTGCATGCTGTTAACAAAACTGTAGTGTATTTATATGTTTGACTGAATATTACTAGTCTCTGCATTTGTTAACTAAACTGTACTGCATTGATTTGTTTGATTGAATATTGCTCTGTTTTCATTTTTGTTAATAAAAATGGACCGCATTTATTTATTTTCTTGATTGAATAGTGCTGATGTTTCTCTTTCTTGTTAACTAAATGTAAGTGCATTTATTTATTTGCTTGATTGAATATTGCTGGTTGCTGTCTGCATTTTGTTAACAAAACTGTACTGTATTTGTTTGACTGAATATCACTAGTGTCTGCATTTAAAAAATGTGCACTGTATTTATTTGTTTGATTTAATATTGCTGTACCGTACTGCATTTCTTTATTTTCTTGACTGAATTTTGTTGATCTCTCTCTCTCTGCATTTTATCAAAAGTGGACTGCATTTATTTATTTGCTTGATTGAATATTGCTTGTCTCTTTTTGCATTTTGTTAACTATTCTGTACAGTATTTATTTGTCTGACTGAATATTATTAGTCTCTGAATTTAACAAAGCTGTACTGCATTTGTTTGATTGAATATTGTTGAACTCTTTTTGCATTTTGTTGCTAAAACTGTACTGCATTTATTTATTTTGTTGATTGAATATTGCTGATCTCCCTATGCATTTTGTTAACAATAGTGCAGTACATTTATTTATTTGCTTGATTAAATATAGCTAGTCTCTGCATTAAATTAAAAAAACTTTACTATTATTTGTTTGACTGAATATTACTCCTCTCTGCATTTGTTACCAAAACTGCACTTCATTTATTTGTTTGACTGAATATTGCTGTACTCTGCATTTTTAATAAAACTGTATTGCATTTATCTATCTTCTTGATTGGATATTGATCTCTTTCTGAATTTTGTTAACAAAAGTGCAATGCATTTATTTATTTGCTTGATTGAATATTGCTGGTCTCTGCATTTTCCTAATAATACTGTACTGCATTTATTTATTTGCTTGATTTAATACTGCTTGCCTCTGTCTTCATTTTGTTACCAATTACAATACATTTATTTTACATGATTTAATATTGCTGTTCTCTTCCTTTTTTAATAAAAATGTAATGCATTTTTTTTCCCTGATTGAGTATTGCTGATCTCTCCCTGCATTTTAAGAAAAGTGCAGTGCATTTATTTATTTGCTTGATTGAATATTGGTTGTCTCTGTCTGCATTTTGTTAACAAAACTATACTGCCATTACTTATTTTCTTCAATGAATATTGCTGGACTCCATCTGCAATTTCATTTTAAAAATGGTACTACATTTACTTATTTGATTGATTGAATATTGCTGCTCTTTGTCATTTCTACTGCATTTAATTCCTTGATTGAACATTGCTGGTCTCTGTTCGCATTTTGTTAAAATTGCAGTGCATCTTTTTTGTTTGACTGAATATTACTTGTGTCTGCATTTAACAAAACTGTACTGCATGTGTTTGTTTGATTGAATATTGCTGAACTCTGCATTTTGTTAGTAAAACTGTAGTGCATTTACATATTGTGTGATTGAATATTGCTGATCTCTCTCCATTTTCTTGAAAAATGCAAGGCATTAATTTATTTGCTTGATCGAATATTGCTGGTCTCTGAGTTTTGTTAACAAGACTGTACTGTATTTGTTTGACTGAATATTAGTAGTCTCTGCATTTGATAACAAAACTGTACTGCATTTATTTGTTTGAATATTTCTGTAATCTTTCTGCATCTTTTAATAAAGCTTTACTGCATTTATTTATTTTCTTGATTGGATATTGTTTATGCCTGTCTGAATTTTCTTTCAAAAGTGCAGTTCATTTATGTATTTCCTTAATTGAATATTGCTGATCACTCTGCATTTTATTAAAAAAGTGCAGTGCATTTATCTGCTTTATTGAATCCTGCTTGTCTCTGTTTGCATTTTAACAAAACTGTACTGTATTTGTTTGAATGAATATTGGTAGTCTGCATGTTGTTATCAAAACTGTACAGTATTTATTTGTTTGACTCAATATTACTAGTCTTTGCATTTAACAAAACTGTACTGCATTTTTTGGATTGAATATTGCTGAAGTCATCTGCAAGATTTTAATAAAACAGCACTGCATTTATTTATATCCTTGATTGAATATTGCTGATCTCTCTCTGAATTTTGTTCCAAATTGTACTGCATTTTTTCTTCATTTAATATTGCTGATCTTTATCTCTTTTTAAATAAAACTATACTGCATTTATTTCCTTGATTGAATACTGCTAGTCTCTGCATTTTGTTAACAAATCTGTACTGCATTTATTTGTTTTGACTGAGTATTACTGATCTCAGCAATTGTTAACAGAACTGTACTGCATTTATTTGATTGAATATTGCTGAACTCGATTTGCGTTTTGTTAATAAAACTGTACTGCTTTTATTTTTTTTTTTATTCAATATTGCTGAACTCTGCATTTTGTTAAAAGTGCAGGGCATTTATGTATTTGCTCAATTGAATACTGCTTGTCTCTGTTTGCATTTTGTTAACAAAACTGTACTATATTTATCTGTTTGAATATTGCTGAACTGTGCATTTTTTAATAAAATTGTATTGCATTTATTTATTTCCTTGATTGACTATTGCTGGTCTCTGTCTGCATTTTGTTAACAAAACACTACCATATTTATTTGTTGGACTGAGTAATATAGTTTCTGCATTTGTTAACAAAACTGTACTGCATGTATTTGTTTGATTGGACATTGCTGAACTCTATTTGCATTTTGTTAATAAAACTGTATTGCATGTAATTATTTTCTTTATTGAATATTGCTGATCTCTCTCTGCATTTGTTAATGAAAGAGCAGTGCATTTATTTATTTTCTTGATTGAATATTGCTGGTCTCTGTTTGCATTTTGTTAACAAAACTGTACTGTTATTTGTTTGACTGAATATTATTAGTCCCGGTATTTGTTAAAAAAAATTACTGCATTTATTTGTTTGATTGAATATTGCTGAACTCTGTATTTTTTAATAAAACTGTACTGCATTTATTTATTTCCTTGATTGAATATTGCTGGTATCTGTCTGCCATTTGTTAACAAAACTCTACCTTCTTTATGTGTTTGACTGAATATTATTTGTTTCTGAATGTGTTTACAAAACTGTACTGCATTTATTTGTTTGATTGAATATTGCTGAATACTTTTTGCATTTTGTTAATGAAACTGTACTGCATTTAATTATTTTTGATTGAATATTGCTGATCCCTCTATGCATTTTGATTACAAATGTGCAGTGTATTTATTTATTTACTTGATTGAGTATTGCTAGTCTCTGTTTACATGTTTTTAAAACTGTACTGTATTTATTTGTTTGACTGAATAGTACTAGTCTCTTCATTTGTTAACAAAACTGTGCTTTATTTATTTGTTTGACTGAATATTGCTGGTGTCTGCCTTCGTTTTGTTAATAATTTTATGCCGCATTGATTTATTTCCTTAACTGAATCGTGCTGGCATCTGTCTGTTTTTTGTTATCAAAATTGTATTGCATGTATTTATTTGCTTGATTGAATTTTGCTGGTCTCTGCATTTTGTTAGTAAAAATGTACTTTATTTATTTGTGTGATTAAATATTGCTGATCTCTCTGAATTTTCTTTAAAAAATGCAGTGCATTTATTTATTTGCTTGATTGAATATTGCTTGTCTCTACATTTTGTTAACAAAACTGTACTGTATTTGTTTGACTGAGTATTACTAGTCTCTGTATTTCTTAACAAAACTGTATTGCATTTATTTGTTTGGATATTGCCGTACTCAGCATTTTTAATAAAACTGAACTGCATTAATTTATTTTCCTGATTGAATATTGCTGATCTCTCCATTTTGTCAAGAAAAGTGCAGTGCATTTATTTACTTGCTTGACTGAATATTGTTTGTTTCTGTCTGCATTTTGTTAATACTGTAATCCATTTATTTATTTGCTTCATTGAATATTCCTTCTCCCTGTTTGTGTTTTCTTAACAAAACTATACTGCCATTGAATATTCCTGGACTCCATCTGCAATTTCATAGTAAAACTGTACTGATTTTATTTATTTGATTGATTGAATATTGCTGTTCTTTGTCTCTTTTACTGCATTTATTTTTTGATTGAATATTGCTGGTCTCTGCCTGCATTTTGTTAACAAAACTGTACTGCATTCATTTCTTTGACTGAATATTGCTGAACTTATTTTCTTGATTGAATATTGCTGATGTCTCTCTGCATTTTAACAAAAGTGCAGTGCAATTATTTATTTGTTTGATTGAATATTGCTGGTCTCTGCATTTTGCTAAAAAAACTGTACTTTATTGATATGTTTGACTGAATATTACTAGTCTCTGCATTTTTTAACAAAACTGTACTTCATTTATTTCTTTGATTGAATAATGCTAAACTCTGCCTGCATTTTCTTAATAAAATGTTGTGCGTTTATTTATTTTCTTGATTGAATATTGCTGATCTCTCTCTGCATTTTGTTAACTAAAGGTCAGTGCATTTATTTATTTGCTTGACTGAATATTGCTGTTCACTGTCTGCATTTTGTTAAAAAAACTGTATTATATCTGTTTGACTGAATATTACTAGTCTCTGCATTTAACAAAACTGTACTGGATTTATTTGATTTAATATTGCTGCACTCTGCATTTTAATAAAACTGCACTGCATTTATTTATTTTCTTGACTGAATGTTCTTGATCTCTGTGTCTCTCTATCTCTCTCTATCCATTTAGTCAACAAAAGTTCAGTGCATTAATTCATTTGCTTGATTGAATATTTCTGGTATCTGCCTGCATTTTGTTAACAAATCTGTACTGTATTTATTTCTTTAACTGAATATTACTTGTCTCTGCATTTAAAAAATGTACTGCATTTATTTGTTTAATTGAATATTGCTGCACTCTTTTTGCCTTTTGTTAATAAAACTGTACTGCATTCATTTATTTTCTTGACTGAATATTGCTGTTCTCTCTCTGCATTTTATTAACTAAACTGTACTGTATTTATATGCTTGATTAAATATCACTATTCTCTGCATTTGTTAACAAAACTGTACTGCATGTATTTGTTTGAATATTGCTGAACTATGTCTGCATTTTAATAAAAAAATGTACTGTATTTATTTATTTTCTTGATTAAATATTGCTGTACTCTATCTGAATTTTGTTAACTAAAGGTCAGTGCATTTATTTATATCCTTGACTGAATAGTGTTGGTATTTGTCTGTGTTTTGTTAACAAAACTGTATTGCATTTATTTATTTGCTTGACTGAGTTTTGCTGGTCTCTGCATTTTGTTAGTAAAAATGTACTGTATTTATTTATTTGTGTGATAAAATATTGCTGATCTCTATCTGCATTTTCTTTACAAAATGAAGTGCATTTATTTATTTGCTTGATTGAATATTGCTGGTGTCTGTATTTTGTTAAAACTGTACTGTATTTGTTTGACTATCTACTAGTCTCTCCATTGCTTAACAAAAATGTACTGCATTTATTTGTTTGGATATTGCCATACTCAGCATTTTTACTAAAAACTGTACTGCATTAATTTTGAATATTGTTGATCTCTGCATTTTATTAACAAAAGTGCAGTGCATTTATTTATTTCCTTGATTGAATATTCATGATCTCTAACTGCTTTTTGTCAAGAAAAGTGTAGTGCATTTACTTATTTGCTTGTCTAATTATTGTTTGTCTTTGTCTGCATTTTGTTAATAATACTGTACTCCATTTATTTATTTGCTTCATTGAATATTCCTAGTTTCTGTTTGTGTTTTCTTAACAAAACTATACTACCATTACTTATTTTCATCATTGAATATTGCTGGACTCCATCTGCAATTTTATAGTAAAACTGTACTGCATTTATTTATTTGATTCATTGAATATTGCTGCTCTTTGTCTCTTTTACTGCATTTATTTCCTTGTTTGAATATTGCTGGTCTCTGTCTGAATTTTGTTAACAAAACTGTACTGCATTTTTTGTTAGATTGAATATTACTAGTCTCTGTATTTGTTAACACAACTGTACTGCATTTAATTGTTTGATTGAATATTGCTGAACTCTGCATTTTCTTAATAAAAATATACTGCATTTATTTTCTTGATCAAATATCACAGATGTCTCTTTGCATTTTAACAAAAGTGCAGTGCATTTATTTATTTGCTTGGTTGAATATTGCTAGTCTCTGCATTTTGTTAACAAAACTATACTGTATTTATATGTTTGACTGAATATTACTTGTCTCTGCATTTTTAACAAAACTCTACTGCATTTATTTGTTTGATTGAGTATTGCTGAACTCTGCATTTTGTTAATAAAAATGTACTGCCTTTTTATTTTCTTAATTGAATATTGCTGATGTCTCTCTGCATTTTGTTAACAAAAGTGCAGTGCATTTATTTATTTGCTTGATTGAATATTGCTGGCCTCTGCATTTTCTTAACAAAACTGTGCTGTATTTATATGTTTGACTGAATATTACTAGTCTCTGCATTTTTAACAAAACTGTACTGCATTTATTTGTTTGATTGAATATTGTAGACATCTGCCTGTATTTGTTTAATAAAAATGTAATGCGTTTGTTTTCTTGATATTGCTGATCTCTCTCTGCATTTTGTTAACTAAATGTCAGTGCATTTATTTATTTGCTTGATTGAATATTGTTCTTCTCTCTGCATTTTGTTAACCAAACTATACTGAATTTGTTTGATTGAATATTACTAGTCTCTGCATTTAACAAAACTGCACTGTATTTATTTGATTTAATATTGCTGCACTCTGCATTTTTAATAAAACTGTACTGCATTTATTTATTTTCTTGACTGAATGTTCTTGATCTTTCTCTCTGTCTCTCTTTCTGCATATTGTTAACAAAAGTGCAGTGCATTCATTTATTTGCTTGATCGAATATTGCTGGTATCTGTCTGCATTTTTTAAACATATCTGTACTGTGTTTATTTGTTTGACTGAATATTACTAGTCTCTGCATTTAACAAAACTGTACTGCATTTATTTGTTTAATTGGATATTACTGCACTCTTTTTGACTTTTGTTAATAAAACTGTACTGCATTTATTTATTTTCTTGATTGAATATTGCTGTTCTCTCTCTGCATTTTGTAATTAAAGGTCAGTGCATTTATATATTTGCTTGATTTAATATTGCTAGTCTCTTCCATTTTGCTAATAAAACTTTACTGTTGATTTGTTTGAGTGAATACTACTTGTCTCTGCCTTTGTTAACAAAATGGCACTGCATTTATTTGTTTGATTGAATATTGCTATACTCTGCATTTTTAATAAAACTGTACTGCATTAATTTATTTTCTTGATTGGATATTGTTTATCTCTGAATTTTGTTAACAAAACTGCAGTTCATTTATTCATTTGTTTGATTGAATATTGCTGAACTCTCCCTGCATTTTGTTAATAAAAATGTAATGTGTTTATTTATTTTCTTGATTGAATATTGCTGATCTCTCTCTGCATTTTGTAAGTAAAGGTCAGTGCATTTATGTATTTGCTTGATTTAATATTGCTGGTCTCTGTTTTCATTTTGTTAACAAAACTGTACTGAATTTATTTGTTTGACTGAATAGTACTAGCCTCTTCATTTGTTAACAAAACTTTACTGTATTTATTTGTTTGACTGAATATTGCTGGTCTCTGTCTCCATTTTGTTAATAATTTTGTACTGCATTTATTTATTTCCTTGACTGAATAGTGCTGGTATCTGTATGTGTTTTGGTTACAAAACTGTATTGCATTTATTAATGTGCTTGATTGAATTTTGCTGGTCTCTGTATTTTGTTAGTAAAAATGTACTGTATTTATTTGTGTGATTGAATATTGCTGATCTCAATCTGCGTTTTGTTAAGAAAAGTACAGTGCATATATTTATTTGCTTAATTTAATATTGCTGGTCCCTGTCTGCATGCTGTTAACAAAACTGTAGTGTATTTATATGTTTGACTGAATATTACTAGTCTCTGCATTTGTTAACTAAACTGTACTGCATTGATTTGTTTGATTGAATATTGCTCTGTTTTAATTTTTGTTAATAAAAATGGACCACATTTATTTATTTTCTTGATTAAATAGTGCTGATGTTTCTCTTTCTTGTTAACTAAATATAAGTGCATTTATTTATTTGCTTTATTGAATATTGCTGGTTGCTGTCTGCATTTTGTTAACAAAACTGTACTGTATTTGTTTGACTGAATATCACTAGTGTCTGCATTTAAAAAATCTGCACTGTATTTATTTGTTTGATTTAATATTGCTGTACTGTACTGCATTTCTTTATTTTCTTGACTCAATTTTGTTGATCTCTCTCTCTCTGCATTTTATCAAAAGTGGACTGCATTTATTTTTTTTTTTTTGAATTTGCTTTGTCTCTTTTTTTTTTTTTTTACTATTCTGTACAGTATTTATTTTGTCTGACTGAATATTATTAGTCTCTGAATTTAACAAAGCTGTACTGCATTTGTTTGATTGAATATTGTTTTGCATTTATTTTGTTGATTGAATATTGCTGATCTCCCTATGCATTTTGTTAACAATAGTGCAGTACATTTATTTATTTGCTTGATTAAATATAGCTAGTCTCTGCATTAAATTAAAAAAACTTTACTATTATTTGTTTGACTGAATATTACTCCTCTCTGCATTTGTTACCAAAACTGCACTTCATTTATTTGTTTGACTGAATATTGTTGTACTCTGCATTTTTAATAAAACTGTATTGCATTTATCTATATTCTTGATTGGATATTGATCTCTTTCTGAATTGTGTTAACAAAAGTGCAATGCATTTATTTATTTGCTTGATTGAATATTGCTGGTCTCTGCATTTTCCTAATAATACTGTACTGCATTTATTTATTTGCTTAATTTAATACTGCTTGCCTCTGTCTTCATTTTGTTACCAATTACAATACATTTATTTTACATGATTTAATATTGCTGTTCTCTCTTCCTTTTTTAATAAAAATGTAATGCATTTTTTTATTTCCCTGATTGAGAATTGCTGATCTCTCCCTGCATTTTAAGAAAAGTGCAGTGCATTTATTTATTTGCTTGATTGAATATTGGTTGTCTCTGTCTGCATTTTGTTAAGTTAACAAAACTATACTGCCATTACTTATTTTCTTCATTGAATATTGCTGGACTCCATCTGCAATTTCATTTTAAAAATGGTACTACATTTACTTATTTGATTGATTGAATATTGCTGCTCTTTGTCATTTCTACTGCATTTAATTCCTTGATTGAACATTGCTGGTCTCTGTCCGCATTTTGTTAAAATTGCAGTGCATCTTTTTTGTTTGACTGAATATTACTTGTCTCTGCATTTGTTAAAAAAACTGTACTGCATTTATTTGTTTGATTGAATATTGCTGACCTCTGCATTTTGTTAGTAAAACTGTACTGCATTTATATATTTGCATGATTGAATATTGCTGATCTCTCTTTCCATTTTCTTAAAAAATGCAAGGCATTTATTTATTTGCTTGATTGAATATTGCTGGTCTCTGCATTTTGTTAACAAAATTGTACTGTATTTGTTTGACTGAATATTAGTAGTCTCTGCATTTGATAACAAAACTGTACTGCATTTATTTGTTTGAATATTGCTGTAATCTTTCTGCATCTTTTAATAAAACTGTACTGCATGTATTTATTTTCTTGATTGGATATTGTTTATGTCTGTCTGAATTTTCTTTCAAAAGGGCAGTTCATTTATTTATTTCCTTAATTGAGTATTGCTGATCACTCTGCATTTTGTTAAAAAAAGTGCAGTGCATTTATCTGCTTTATTGAATCCTGCTTGTCTCTGTTTGCACTTTAACAAAACTGTACTGTATTTGTTTGAATGAATATTGGTAGTCTGCATGTTGTTATCAAATCTGTACAGTATTTATTTGTTTGACTCAATATTACTAGTCTTTGCATTTAACAAAACTGTACTGCATTTTTTGGATTGAATATTGCTGAAGTCATCTGCAAGATTTTAATAAAACAGCACTGCATTTATTTATATCCTTGATTGAATATTGCTGATCTCTCTCTGAATTTTGTTCCAAATTGTACTGCATTTTTTCTTCATTTAATATTGCTGATCTTTATCTCTTTTTAAATAAAACTATACTGCATTTATTTCCTTGATTGAATACTGCTAGTCTCTGCATTTTGTTAACAAATCTGTACTGCATTTATTTGTTTTGACTGAGTATTACTGATCTCTGCAATTGTTAACAGAACTGTACTGCATTTATTTGATTGAATATTGCTGAACTCGATTTGCGTTTTGTTAATAAAACTGTACTGCTTTTATTTTTTTTTTTTATTCAATATTGCTGAACTCTGCATTTTGTTAAAAGTGCAGGGCATTTATGTATTTGCTCAATTGAATACTGCTTGTCTCTGTTTGCATTTTGTTAACAAAACTGTACTATATTTATTTGTTTGAATATTGCTGAACTGTGCATTTTTTAATAAAATTGTATTGCATTTATTTATTTCCTTGATTGACTATTGCTGGTCTCTGTCTGCATTTTGTTAACAAAACACTACCGTATTTATTTGTTGGACTGAGTAATATAGTTTCTGCATTTGTTAACAAAACTGTACTGCATGTATTTGTTTGATTGGACATTGCTGAACTCTATTTGCATTTTGTTAATAAAATGTATTACATGTAATTATTTTCTTTATTGAATATTGCTGATCTCTCTCTGCATTTGTTAATGAAAGAGCAGTGCATTTATTTATTTTCTTGATTGAATATTGCTGATCTCTGTTTGCATTTTGTTAACAAAACTGTACTGTTAGTTGTTTGACTAAATATTATTAGTCCCGGTATTTGTTAAAAAAAGTACTGCATTTATTTGTTTGATTGAATATTGCTGAACTCTGTATTTTTTAATAAAACTGTACTGCATTTATTTATTTCCTTGATTGAATATTGCTGGTCTCTGTCTGCCTTTTGTTAACAAAACTCTACCTTTTTTATGTGTTTGACTGAATATTATTTGTTTATGAATGTGTTTGCAAAACTGTACTGCATTTATTTGTTTGATTGAATATTGCTGAATACTTTTTGCATTTTGTTAATGAAACTGTACTGCATTTAATTATTTTTGATTGAATATTGCTGATCCCTCTATGCATTTTGATTACAAATGTGCAGTGTATTTATTTATTTACTTGATTGAGTATTGCTAGTCTCTGTTTGCATTTTGTTAAAACTGTACTGTATTTATTTGTTTGACTGAATAGTACTAGTCTCTTCATTTGTTAACAAAACTGTGCTTTATTTATTTGTTTGACTGAATATTGCTGGTGTCTGCCTTCGTTTTGTTAATAATTTTATGCCGCATTGATTTATTTCCTTAACTGAATTGTGCTGGCATCTGTCTGTTTTTTGTTATCAAAATTGTATTGCATTTATTTATTTGCTTGATTGAATTTTGCTGGTCTCTGCATTTTGTTAGTAAAAATGTACTTTATTTATTTGTGTGATTAAATATTGCTGATCTCTCTCTGAATTTTCTTTAAAAAATGCAGTGCATTTATTTATTTGCTTGATTGAATATTGCTTGTCTCTACATTTTGTTAACAAAACTGTACTGTATTTGTTTGACTGAGTATTACTAGTCTCTGTATTTCTTAACAAAACTGTATTGCATTTATTTGTTTGGATATTGCCGTACTCAGCATTTTTAATAAAACTGAACTGCATTAATTTATTTTCCTGATTGAATATTGCTGATCTCTCCATTTTGTCAAGAAAAGTGCAGTGCATTTATTTACTTGCTTGACTGAATATTGTTTGTTTCTGTCTGCATTTTGTTAATACTGTAATCCATTTATTTATTTGCTTCATTGAATATTCCTTCTCCCTGTTTGTGTTTTCTTAACAAAACTATACTGCCATTGAATATTCCTGGACTCCATCTGCAATTTCATAGTAAAACTGTACTGATTTTATTTATTTGATTGATTGAATATTGCTGTTCTTTGTCTCTTTTACTGCATTTATTTTTTGATTGAATATTGCTGGTCTCTGCCTGCATTTTGTTAACAAAACTGTACTGCATTCATTTCTTTGACTGAATATTGCTGAACTCTGCATTTTGTTAATAAAAATGTACTGCATTTATTTATTTTCTTGATTGAATATTGCTGATGTCTCTCTGCATTTTAACAAAAGTGCAGTGCAATTATTTATTTGTTTGATTGAATATTGCTGGTCTCTGCATTTTGCTAACAAAACTGTACTTTATTGATATGTTTGATTGAATATTACTAGTCTCTGCATTTTTTAACAAAACTGTACTTCATTTATTTCTTTGATTGAATAATGCTAAACTCTGCCTGCATTTTCTTAATAAAATGTTGTGCGTTTATTTATTTTCTTGATTGAATATTGCTGATCTCTCTCTGCATTTTGTTAACTAAAGGTCAGTGCATTTATTTATTTACTTGTTTGAATATTGCTGTTCACTGTCTTTATTTTGTTAAAAAAACTGTGTTATATCTATTGCTGTTTGACTGAATATTACTAGTCTCTGCATTTAACAAAACTGTACTGTATTTATTTGATTTAATATTGCTGCACTCTGCATTTTAATAAAACTGCACTGCATTTATTTATTTTCTTGACTGAATGTTCTTGATCTCTGTGTCTCTCTATCTCTCTCTCTCCATTTAGTCAACAAAAGTTCAGTGCATTAATTCATTTGCTTGATTGAATATTTCTGGTATCTGTCTGCATTTTGTTAAAAAATATGTACTGTATTTATTTCTTTAACTGAATATTACTTGTCTCTGTATTTAAAAAATGTACTGCATTTATTTGTTTAATTGAATATTGCTGCACTCTTTTTGCCTTTTAATAAAACTGTACTGCATTCATTTATTTTCTTGACTGAATATTGCTGTTCTCTCTCTGCATTTTGTTAACTAAACTGTACTGTATTTATATGCTTGATTAAATATCACTATTCTCTGCATTTGTTAACAAAACTGTACTGCATGTATTTGTTTGAATATTGCTGAACTATGTCTGCATTTTAATAAAACATGTACTGTATTTATTTATTTTCTTGATTAAATATTGCTGTACTCTATCTGAATTTTGTTAACTAAAGGTCAGTGCATTTATTTATTTCCTTGACTGAATAGTGCTGGTATTTGTCTGTGTTTTGTTAACAAAACTGTATTGCATTTATTTATTTGCTTGACTGAGTTTTGCTGGTCTCTGCATTTTGTTAGTAAAAATGTACTGTATTTATTTATTTGTGTGATAAAATATTGCTGATCTCTATCTGCATTTTCTTTACAAAATGAAGTGCATTTATTTATTTGCTTGATTGAATATTGCTGGTGTCTGTATTTTGTTAAAACTGTACTGTATTTGTTTGACTGAGTATTTACTAGTCTCTCCATTGCTTAACAAAAATGTACTGCATTTATTTGTTTGGATATTGCCATACTCAGCATTTTTACTAAAAACTGTACTGCATTAATTTTGAATATTGTTGATCTCTGCATTTTATTAACAAAAGTGCAGTGCATTTATTTATTTCCTTGATTGAATATTCATGATCTCTAACTGCTTTTTGTCAAGAAAAGTGTAGTGCATTTACTTATTTGCTTGTCTAATTATTGTTTGTCTTTGTCTGCATTTTGTTAATAATACTGTACTCCATTTATTTATTTGCTTCATTTAATATTCCTAGTTTCTGTTTGTGTTTTCTTAACAAAACTATACTACCATTACTTATTTTCATCATTGAATATTGCTGGACTCCATCTGCAATTTTATAGTAAAACTGTACTGCATTTATTTATTTGATTCATTGAATATTGCTGCTCTTTGTCTCTTTTACTGCATTTATTTCCTTGTTTGAATATTGCTGGTCTCTGTCTGAATTTTGTTAACAAAATTGTACTGCATTTTTTGTTAGATTGAATATTACTAGTCTCTGTATTTTTTAACACAACTGTACTGCATTTAATTGTTTGATTGAATATTGCTGAACTCTGCATTTTCTTAATAAAAATATACTGCATTTATTTTCTTGATCAAATATCACAGATGTCTCTTTGCATTTTAACAAAAGTGCATTGCATTTATTTATTTGCTTGGTTGAATATTGCTAGTCTCTGCTTTTGTTAACAAAACTATACTGTATTTATATGTTTGACTGAATATTACTTGTCTCTGCATTTTTAACAAAACTCTACTGCATTTATTTGTTTGATTGAGTATTGCTGAACTCTGCATTTTGTTAATAAAAATGTACTGCCTTTTTATTTTCTTAATTGAATATTGCTGATGTCTCTCTGCATTTTGTTAACAAAAGTGCAGTGCATTTATTTATTTGCTTGATTGAATATTGCTGGTCTCTGCATTTTGTTAACAAAACTGTACTGTATTTGTTTGACTGAATATCACTAGTGTCTGCATTTAAAAAATCTGCACTGTATTTATTTGTTTGATTTAATATTGCTGACATCTGCATTTCTTTATTTTCTTGACTGAATTTTGTTGATCTCTCTCTCTCTCTGCATTTTATCAAAAGTGGACTGCATTTATTTATTTGCTTGATTGAATATTGCTTGTCTCTTTTTGCATTTTGTTAACTATTCTGTACTGTATTTATTTGTCTGACTGAATATCACTAGTCTCTGAATTTAACAAAGCTGTACTGCATTTGTTTGATTGAATATTGTTGAACTCTTTTTGCATTTTGTTGCTAAAATTGTACTGCATTTATTTATTTTGTTGATTGAATATTGCTGATCTCCCTATGCATTTTGTTAACAATAGTGCAGTACATTTATTTATTTGCTTGATTAAATATAGCTAGTCTCTGCATTATATTAAAAATATCTGTACTATGTTTATTTGTTTGACTGAATATTACTAGTCTCTGCATTTGTTACCAAAACTGCACTTAATTTATTTGTTTGACTGAATATTGCTGTACTCTGCATTTTTAATAAAACTGTATTGCATTTATCTATCTTCTTGATTGGATATGGATCTCTTTCTGAATTTTGTTAACAAAAGTGCCATGCATTTATTTATTTGCTTGATTGAATATTGCTGGTCTCTGCATTTTCCTAATAATACTGTACTGCATTTATTTATTTGCTTGATTTAATACTGCTTGCCTCTGTCTTCATTTTGTTACCAATTACAATACATTTATTTTACACGATTTAATATTGCTGCTCTCTCTTCCTTTTTTAATAAAAATGTAATGCATTAATTTATTTCCCTGATTGAGTATTGCTGATCTCTCCCTGCATTTTAAGGAAAGTGCAGTGCATTTATTTATTTGCTTGACTGAATATTGGTTGTCTCTGTCTGCATTTTGTTAATAAAAATGCTGTACAGCATTTATTTATTTGCTTTATTGAATATTCCTAGTCTCTGTTTGTGTTTTGTTAACAAAACTATACTGCCATTGCTTATTTTCTTCATTGAATATTGCTGGACTCCATCTGCAATTTCATTTTAAAAATGGTACTACATTTACTTATTTGATTGATTGAATATTGCTGCTCTTTGTCATTTCTACTTCATTTAATTCCTTGATTGAACATTGCTGGTCTCTGTCTGCATTTTGTTAAAATTGCAGTGCATCTTTTTTGTTTGACTGAATATTACTTGTCTCTGCATTTGTTAAAAAAACTGTACTGCATTTATTTGTTTGATTGAATATTGCTGACCTCTGCATTTTGTTAGTAAAACTGTACTGCATTTATATATTTGCATGATTGAATATTGCTGATCTCTCTTTCCATTTTCTTAAAAAATGCAAGGCATTTATTTATTTGCTTGATTGAATATTGCTGGTCTCTGCGTTTTGTTAACAAAACTGTACTGTATTTGTTTGACTGAATATTAGTAGTCTCTGCATTTGATAACAAAACTGTACTGCATTTATTTGTTTGAATATTGCTGTAATCTTTCTGCATCTTTTAATAAAACTGTACTGCATTTATTTATTTACTTGATTGAGTATTATTGATTTCTGTCTGCATTTTATTCACAAAAGTGCAGTTCAATTATTTATTTGCTTGATTGAATATTGCTGATATCTGCATTTTGTTAAGAAAAGTGCAGTGCATTTATTTATTTGATTGAATATTGGTTGTCTCTGCCTGCATTTTGTTAATACTGTACTGCATTTATTTAATTGCTTCATTGAATATTGCTAGTCTCTACTTGCGTTTTGTTAACAAAACTATACTGCCTTTAATTATTTTCATCACTGAATATTGCTGGTCTCCATCTGCATTTTAATAGTAAAACTTTACAGCACTTATTTATTTGATTGATTGTGTATTGCTGGGCTCTGTCTGCATGTTGTTAACAAAACTGCAATGTATTTGTTTGACTGAATATTACTAGTCTCTGCATTTACCAAAACTGTATTGCATTTTTTGGATTGAATATTGCTGAAGTCATCTGCAATTTTTTATTAAAACTGCACTGCATTTATTTATATCCTTGATGGAATATTGCTGATCTCTCTCTGCATTTTGTTTCCAAATTGTACTGCACTTATTCTTGATTGAATAATGCTGCTCTTTGTCTCTTTTTAAATAAAGCTATACTGCATGTATTTCCTTGATTGAATATGGTCTCTGCATTTGTTAACAAAACTGTACTGCATTTATTTGATTGAATATTGCTGAACTCTATTTGCATTTGGTTAATAAATCTGTACTGTTTTTATTTATTTTCAAGATTGAAAATTGCTTGACTCTCTCTGCATTTTGTTAATTTTTGATTGAATACTGCTGGTCTCCGCTTGCATTTTCTTAACAAACTTGTACTGTATTTATTTGTTTGACTGAATATTACTAACCTATGTACTTGTTAACAAAACTGTACTGAATTTATTTGTTTGATTGTATACTGCTGAACTCAACATTTTTAAATAAAACTTTGCTGCATTTATTTATTTCCTTGATTGAACATTGCTGGTGTCTGTCTGCATTTTGTTAACAAAACTCTATTGTATTTATTTGTTTGATTATGACTTGTTTCTGCATTTTTTTATAAAATTGTACTGCATTTATTTGATTGAATATTGCTGAACACTTTTTGCATTTTGTTAATAAAACTGTACAGCATTTAATTATTATTTGATTGAATATTGCTGACCCCTCTATGCATTTTGTTTACAAATGTGCAGTGCATTTATTTATTTGTTTGATTGAATATTGCTGGTCTCTGTTTGAATTTTGTTAACAAAAATGTACTGTATTTATTTGTTTGACTGAATAGTACTAGTCTCATCATTTCTTAACAAAACTGTACTGTATTTATTTGTTTGATTGAATATTGCTAGTCTCTGTGTCCATTTTGTTAATAATTTTGTACTGCATTTATTTATTTCCTTGACTGAATAGTGATGGTATCTGTGTGTGTTTTGTTAAAACTATATTGCATGTATTTATTTGCTTAATTGAATTTTGCTGGTGTCTGCATTTTGTTAGTAAAAATGTACTGTATTTATTTATTTGCATGATTGAGTATTGCTGGAGTTTGCATTTTCCTAATAATACTGTACTGCATTTATTTATTTGCTTGATTGAATACTTCTTGCCTCTGTCTTCATTTTGTTACCAATCTGTAATACATATATTTTTACATGATTTAATATTGCTACTCTCTCTTCCTTTTTTAATAAAACTGTATTGCATTTTTATTTCCCTGAATGAATTTAGCTGATCACTCCCTGCATCTTAAGAAAAGTGCAGTGCATTTATTTATTTGCTTGATTGAATATTGGTTGTCTCTGTCTGCATTTTGTTAGTAATACTGTACTGCATTTATTTATTTGCTTCATTGAATATTCCTAGTCTCTGTTTCTGTTTTCTTAACAAAACTTTACTACCATTAGTTATTTTCGTCATTGAATATTGCTGGACTCCATTTGCAATTTCATAGAAAACTGTACTGAATTTATTAATTTGATTGGTTAAATATTGCTGCTCTTTGTCTCATTTGCTGCATTTATTTCCTTGGCTGAATATTGCTGGTCTCTGTCTGCATTTTTCTAACAAAACATTACTGCATGTATTTGTTTGACTGAATATTACTAGTCTCTGTATTTGTTTAAAAAACTGAACTGTATTTATTTGTTTGATTGAATATTGCTGAACTCTGTCTGGATTTTGTTAAAATGTACTGCATTTATTTATTTTCTTGATTGAATATTGCTGGTATCTGCATTTTGTTAACAAAACTGTACTGTATTTATATGTTTGACTGAATATGTATTTGATTGAATATTGCTGAACTCTGCCTGCATTTTGTTAATAAAAATGTAATGCATTTATTTATTTTCTTGATTGAATATTGCTGATCTCTCTCTGCATTTTGTTAACTAAAGGTCAGTGCATGTATTTATTTGCTTTTATTTAATATTGCTGGTCTCTGCATTTTAACAAAACTGTACTGTCCATATTTGTTTGATTGAATAGTACTAGTCTGTTCCTTTGTTAACAAAACTGTACTGTATTTATTTGTTTGATTGAATATTGCTGGTCTCTGTCTGCATTTTGTTAACAAAACCCTACTGTTTTTTTTGTTTGTTTGACTGAATATTACTTGTTTCTGCATTTGTTTACAAAGCTGTACTGCATCTATTTGTTTGATTGATTATTGCTGAACACTTTTTGCATTTTCTTAATAAAACTGTACTGCATTTAATTATTTTTTGATTGAATATTGCTGATCCCTCTATGCATTTTATTTACAAATGTGCAGTGCATTATTTATTTGCTTGACTGAATATTGTTGGTCTCTGTTTGTATTTTGTTAACAAAACTGTACTGTATTTGTTTGACTGAATAGTAGTAGTCTCTTCATTTGTTAACAAAACTGTACTGTATTTATTTGTTTGAGTGAATATTGCTGGTCTCTGTCTGCATTTTGTTAACAATTTTGTACTGCATTTATTTTTTTCATCAACTGAATAGTTCTGATATCTGTCTGTGTTTTGTTAACAAAAACTGTATTGCATTTAATTATTTGCTTGATTGAATTTTGCTGGTCTCTGCATTTTGTTAGTAAAAATGTACTGTATTTATTTGAGTGATTAAGTATTGCTGATCTCTCTCTCTGCATTTTCTTAAAAAAATGCAGTGCATTTATTTATTTGCTTGATTGAATATTGCTCATATCTGCATTTATATTAACAAAGCTGTACTGTATTTGACTGAGTATTACTAGTCTCTGCATTTCTTAACAAAACTGTACTGCATTTATTTGTTTGGCTATTGCCGTACTCAGCATTTTTAATAAAACTGCATTAATTTATTTTCTTGATTGAATATTGTTGATCTCTGCATTTTAATAAAAAAGTGCAGTGCATTTATTTATCTCGTTGATTGAATATTGCTGATCTCTTCCTGCATTTTGTCAAGAAAAGTGTAGTGCATTTATTTATTTGCTTGACTGAATTTTGTTTGTCTCTGTCTGCATTTTGTTAATAATACTGTACTCCATATTATGCGTTTGCTTCATTGAAAATTCCTAGTCTCTCTTTGTGTTTTCTTAACAAAACTATACTACCATTACTTATTTTCATCATTGAATATTGCTGGACTCCATCTGCAATTTCATAGTAAAACTGTACTGAATTTAGTTATTTGATTGATTGAATATTGCTGCTCTTTATCTCTTTTACTGCATTTATTTCCTTGATTGGATATTGCTAATTTCTGTCTGCATTTTGTTAACAACACTGTACTGCATTTATTTGTTTGACCGAATATTATTAGTCTCTGTGTTTGTTAAGAAAAACTGTACTGCATGTATTTGTTTGATTGAATATTGCTGACCTCTGTCTGGATTTTGTTAATAAAATGTACTGCATTTATTTATTTTCTTGATTGAATATTGCTGATGTCTCTCTGGATGTTGTTAACAAAAGTGTAGTGCATTTATTTATTTGCTTGACTGAATTTTGTTTGTCTCTGTCTGCATTTTGTTAATAATACTGTACTCCATATTATGCGTTTGCTTCATTGAAAATTCCTAGTCTCTATTTGTGTTTTCTTAACAAAACTATACTACCATTACTTATTTTCGTCATTGAATATTGCTGGACTCCATCTGCAATTTCATAGTAAAACTGTACTGAATTTAGTTATTTGATTGATTGAATATTGCTGCTCTTTATCTCTTTTACTGCATTTATTTCCTTGATTGGATATTGCTAATTTCTGTCTGCATTTTGTTAACAACACTGTACTGCATTTATTTGTTTGACCGAATATTATTAGTCTCTGTGTTTGTTAAGAAAAACTGTACTGCATGTATTTGTTTGATTGAATATTGCTGACCTCTGTCTGGATTTTGTTAATAAAAATGTACTGCATTTATTTATTTTCTTGATTGAATATTGCTGATGTCTCTCTGGATGTTGTTAACAAAAGTGTAGTGCATTTATTTATTTGCTTGATTGAATATTGCTTGGCTCTGCATTTTGTTAACAAAACTGTACTGTATATGTTTGACTGAATATTACTAGTCTCTGCATTTTTTAACAAAACTGTACTGCATTTATTTGTTTGATTGAATATTGCTGAACTCTGCCTGCATTTTGTTAATAAAAATGTAATGCGTTTATTTATTTTCTTGATTGAATATTGCTGATCTCTCTCTGCATTTTGTTAACTAAAGGTCAGTGCATTTATTTATTTGCTTGATTTAATATTGCTGGTCTCTGTTTGCATTTTAACAAAACTGTACTGTATTTATTTGTTTGAATGAATAGTACTAGTCTGTTCCTTTGTTAACAAAACTGTACTGTATGTATTTGTTTGATTGAATATTGCTGGTCTCTGTCTCCATTTTGTTAATAATTTTGCACTGCATTTATTTATTTCCTTTACTGAATAGTGCTGGTAACTGTCTGTGTTTTTTTAACAAAAATGTACTGTATTTATATACTTGCATGATTGAATATTGCTGATCTCTCACTCCTTCTTCTTAAAAAAATGAAAGGCATTTATTTATTTGCTTGATTGAATATTGCTGGTCTCTGCGTTTTATTAACAAAACTGTACTGTATTTGTTTGACTGAATATTAGTAGTCTCTGCATTTGTTAAAACTGTGCTGCATTTATTTGTTTGATTGAATATTGCTGTAATCTTTCTGTATCTTTGAATAAAACTGTACTGCATTTATTTATTTTCTTGATTGAGTATTATTGATTTATGTCTGTATTTTATTAACAAAAGTGCAGTTCAATTATTTATTTGCTTGATTGAATATTACTGATCTCTGTCTGCATTTTGTTAAGAAAAGTGCAGTGCATTTATTTGATTGATTGAATATTAGTGTTTTCTGTCTGCATTTTAATAGTGTCCTGCATTTATTTAATTGCTTCATTGAATGTTGTTAGTCTCTTCTTGCTATTTGTTAACAAAACTATACTGCATTTAATTATTTTCTTCATTGAAATTTACTGGTCTCCATCTGCATTTTGATAGTAAAACTGTACAGCATGTTTATTATTTGATTGATTGAATATTGTTGAGCTCTGCATGTTATCACAACTGTACTCTATTTGTTTGACTGAATATTACTAGTCTTTGCATTTAACAAAACTGTACTGAATTTTTAGGATTGAATATTGTTGAACTCTTCTGCATTTTTTTAATAAAACTGCACTGCATTTATTTATACCCTTGATGGAATGTTGCTGATCTCTCTCTGCATTTTGTTTCCAAACTGTACTGCATTTATTATTAATAGAATATTGCTGCTCTTTGTCTCTTTTTAAATAAAACTATACTGTTTTTATTTTCTTGATTGAATATTGCTAGTCTCTGTATTTTGTTAACAAATCTGTACTGCATTTATTTGTTTGACTGAATATTACTGGTCTCTGCATTTAACAAAACTGTACTGCATTTATTTGATCTTATATTTGAACTCTATTTGCATTTTGTCAATAAAACTGTACTGCTTTTAATTATTTTCTTGATTGAATATTGCTGATCTCTCTCTGCATTTTAACAAAAGTGCAGGGCATTTATTTATTTGCTTGATTGAATATTGCTGGTCTCTGCATTTTGTTAAGCAAACTGTACTGTGTTTTTTGTTTGACTGAAAATTACTAATCTCTGTATTTTTTAAAAAAAACACACTGCATTTATTTGTTTGATTGAATATTGCTGAGTTCTGCATTTTTTAACAAAACTGCACTGCATTTATTTATTTTCTTGATTGAATATTGCTGGTCTATGTTTGCATTTTGTTAACAAAATTCTGCTGTTTTTATTTGCTTGACTGAATATTACCTGTTTCTAGATTTGTTTACAAAATTGTACTGCATTTATTTGTTTGATTGAATATTGCTTGTCTATGTGTCCATTTTGTTAATAATTTTGTACTGCATTTATTTATTTCCTTGACTGAATAGTGATGGTATCTGTCTGTGTTTTGTTAACAAAACTGTATTGCATGTATTATTTTGCTTAATTGAATTTTGCTGGTGTCTGCATTTTATTAGTAAAAGAGTACTGTATTTATTTATTTGCATGGTTGAATATTGCTGGGCTTTGCATTTTCCTAATAATACTGTACTGCATTTATTTATTTGCTTTATTGAAAACTGCTTGCCTCTGTCTTCATTTTCTTACCAAACTGCAATACATTTGTTTTTACATGATTTAATATTGTTGCTCTCTCTTCCTTTTTTAATAAAACTGTATTGCATTTTTTATTTTCCTGATTGAATTTTGCTGATCTCCCCCTGCATCTTAAGAAAAATGCAGTGCATTTATTTATTTGCTTGATTGAATATTGGTTGTCTCTGTCTGCATTTTGTTAGCAAAACATTACTGCATTTATTTGTTTGACTGAATATTACTAGTCTCTGTATTTGTTAAAAAACTGTACTATATTTATTTGTTTGATTGAATATTGCTGAACTCTGTCTGGATTTTGGTAATAAAAATGTACTGCATTTATTTATTTTCTTGATTGAATATTGCTGAAGTCTCTCTGCATGTTGTTAACAAAAGTGTAGTGCATTTATTTATTTGCTTGATTGAATATTGCTGGTCTCTGCATTTTGTTAACAAAACTGTACTGTATTTATATGTTGACTGAATAGTACTAGTCTCTGCATTTCTTAACAAAACTGTACTGCATTTATTTGTTTGGCTATTGCCGTACTCAGCATTTTTAATAAAACTGCATTAATTTATTTTCTTGATTGAATATTGTTGATCTCTGCATTTTAATAAAAAAGTGCAGTGCATTTATTTATCTCGTTGATTGAATATTGCTGATCTCTTCCTGCATTTTGTCAAGAAAAGTGTAGTGCATTTATTTATTTGCTTGACTGAATTTTGTTTGTCTCTGTCTGCATTTTGTTAATAATACTGTACTCCATATTATGCGTTTGCTTCATTGAAAATTCCTAGTCTCTCTTTGTGTTTTCTTAACAAAACTATACTACCATTACTTATTTTCGTCATTGAATATTGCTGGACTCCATCTGCAATTTCATAGTAAAACTGTACTGAATTTAGTTATTTGATTGATTGAATATTGCTGCTCTTTATCTCTTTTACTGCATTTATTTCCTTGATTGGATATTGCTAATTTCTGTCTGCATTTTGTTAACAACACTGTACTGCATTTATTTGTTTGACCGAATATTATTAGTCTCTGTGTTTGTTAAGAAAAACTGTACTGCATGTATTTGTTTGATTGAATATTGCTGACCTCTGTCTGGATTTTGTTAATAAAAATGTACTGCATTTATTTATTTTCTTGATTGAATATTGCTGATGTCTCTCTGGATGTTGTTAACAAAAGTGTAGTGCATTTATTTATTTGCTTGACTGAATTTTGTTTGTCTCTGTCTGCATTTTGTTAATAATACTGTACTCCATATTATGCGTTTGCTTCATTGAAAATTCCTAGTCTCTCTTTGTGTTTTCTTAACAAAACTATACTACCATTACTTATTTTCGTCATTGAATATTGCTGGACTCCATCTGCAATTTCATAGTAAAACTGTACTGAATTTAGTTATTTGATTGATTGAATATTGCTGCTCTTTATCTCTTTTACTGCATTTATTTCCTTGATTGGATATTGCTAATTTCTGTCTGCATTTTGTTAACAACACTGTACTGCATTTATTTGTTTGACCGAATATTATTAGTCTCTGTGTTTGTTAAGAAAAACTGTACTGCATGTATTTGTTTGATTGAATATTGCTGACCTCTGTCTGGATTTTGTTAATAAAAATGTACTGCATTTATTTATTTTCTTGATTGAATATTGCTGATGTCTCTCTGGATGTTGTTAACAAAAGTGTAGTGCATTTATTTATTTGCTTGATTGAATATTGCTTGGCTCTGCATTTTGTTAACAAAACTGTACTGTATATGTTTGACTGAATATTACTAGTCTCTGCATTTTTAACAAAACTGTACTGCATTTATTTGTTTGATTGAATATTGCTGAACTCTGCCTGCATTTTGTTAATAAAAATGTAATGCGTTTATTTATTTTCCTGATTGAATATTGCTGATCTCTCTCTGCATTTTGTTAACTAAAGGTCAGTGCATTTATTTATTTGCTTGATTTAATATTGCTGGTCTCTGTTTGCATTTTAACAAAACTGTACTGTATTTATTTGTTTGAATGAATAGTACTAGTCTGTTCCTTTGTTAACAAAACTGTACTGTATGTATTTGTTTGATTGAATATTGCTGGTCTCTGTCTCCATTTTGTTAATAATTTTGCACTGCATTTATTTATTTCCTTTACTGAATAGTGCTGGTAACTGTCTGTGTTTTTAACAAAAATGTACTGTATTTATATACTTGCATGATTGAATATTGCTGATCTCTCACTCCTTCTTCTTAAAAAAATGAAAGGCATTTATTTATTTGCTTGATTGAATATTGCTGGTCTCTGCGTTTTATTAACAAAACTGTACTGTATTTGTTTGACTGAATATTAGTAGTCTCTGCATTTGTTAAAACTGTGCTGCATTTATTTGTTTGATTGAATATTGCTGTAATCTTTCTGTATCTTTGAATAAAACTGTACTGCATTTATTTATTTTCTTGATTGAGTATTATTGATTTATGTCTGTATTTTATTAACAAAAGTGCAGTTCAATTATTTATTTGCTTGATTGAATATTACTGATCTCTGTCTGCATTTTGTTAAGAAAAGTGCAGTGCATTTATTTGATTGATTGAATATTAGTGTTTTCTGTCTGCATTTTAATAGTGTCCTGCATTTATTTAATTGCTTCATTGAATGTTGTTAGTCTCTTCTTGCTATTTGTTAACAAAACTATACTGCATTTAATTATTTTCTTCATTGAAATTTACTGGTCTCCATCTGCATTTTGATAGTAAAACTGTACAGCATGTTTATTATTTGATTGATTGAATATTGTTGAGCTCTGCATGTTATCACAACTGTACTCTATTTGTTTGACTGAATATTACTAGTCTTTGCATTTAACAAAACTGTACTGAATTTTAGGATTGAATATTGTTGAACTCTTCTGCATTTTTTTAATAAAACTGCACTGCATTTATTTATACCCTTGATGGAATGTTGCTGATCTCTCTCTGCATTTTGTTTCCAAACTGTACTGCATTTATTATTAATAGAATATTGCTGCTCTTTGTCTCTTTTTAAATAAAACTATACTGTTTTTATTTTCTTGATTGAATATTGCTAGTCTCTGTATTTTGTTAACAAATCTGTACTGCATTTATTTGTTTGACTGAATATTACTGGTCTCTGCATTTAACAAAACTGTACTGCATTTATTTGATCTTATATTTGAACTCTATTTGCATTTTGTCAATAAAACTGTACTGCTTTTAATTATTTTCTTGATTGAATATTGCTGATCTCTCTCTGCATTTTAACAAAAGTGCAGGGCATTTATTTATTTGCTTGATTGAATATTGCTGGTCTCTGCATTTTGTTAAGCAAACTGTACTGTGTTTTTTGTTTGACTGAAAATTACTAATCTCTGTATTTTTTAAAAAAAAACACACTGCATTTATTTGTTTGATTGAATATTGCTGAGTTCTGCATTTTTTAACAAAACTGCACTGCATTTATTTATTTTCTTGATTGAATATTGCTGGTCTATGTTTGCATTTTGTTAACAAAATTCTGCTGTTTTTATTTGCTTGACTGAATATTACCTGTTTCTAGATTTGTTTACAAAATTGTACTGCATTTATTTGTTTGATTGAATATTGCTTGTCTATGTGTCCATTTTGTTAATAATTTTGTACTGCATTTATTTATTTCCTTGACTGAATAGTGATGGTATCTGTCTGTGTTTTGTTAACAAAACTGTATTGCATGTATTATTTTGCTTAATTGAATTTTGCTGGTGTCTGCATTTTATTAGTAAAAGAGTACTGTATTTATTTATTTGCATGGTTGAATATTGCTGGGCTTTGCATTTTCCTAATAATACTGTACTGCATTTATTTATTTGCTTTATTGAAAACTGCTTGCCTCTGTCTTCATTTTCTTACCAAACTGCAATACATTTGTTTTTACATGATTTAATATTGTTGCTCTCTCTTCCTTTTTTAATAAAACTGTATTGCATTTTTTATTTTCCTGATTGAATTTTGCTGATCTCCCCCTGCATCTTAAGAAAAATGCAGTGCATTTATTTATTTGCTTGATTGAATATTGGTTGTCTCTGTCTGCATTTTGTTAGCAAAACATTACTGCATTTATTTGTTTGACTGAATATTACTAGTCTCTGTATTTGTTAAAAAACTGTACTATATTTATTTGTTTGATTGAATATTGCTGAACTCTGTCTGGATTTTGGTAATAAAAATGTACTGCATTTATTTATTTTCTTGATTGAATATTGCTGATGTCTCTCTGCATGTTGTTAACAAAAGTGTAGTGCATTTATTTATTTGCTTGATTGAATATTGCTGGTCTCTGCATTTTGTTAACAAAACTGTACTGTATTTATATGTTGACTGAATAGTACTAGTCTCTGCATTTTTTAACAAAACTGTACTGCATTTATTTGTTTGATTGAATATTGCTGAAATCTACCTGCATTTTGTTAATAAAAATGTAATGCGTTTATTTATTTTCCTGATTGAATATTGCTGATCTCTCTCTGCATTTTGTTAACTAAAGGTCAGTGCATGTATTTATTTGCTTTTTTTGTTTGTTTGACTGAATATTACTTGTTTCTGCATTTGTTTACAAAACTGTACTGCATTTATTTGTTTGATTGAATATTGCTGAACACTTTTTGCATTTTGTTAATAAAACTGTACTGCATTTAATTATTTTTGATTAAATATTGCTGATCCCTCTATGCATTTTGTTTACAAATGTGCAGTGGATTTATTTATTTGCTTTACTGAATATTGCTGATCTCTGTTTGTGTGTTGTTAACAAAAGTGTACTGTATTTATTTGTTTGACTGAATAGTAGCAGTTTGATTGAATATCACTGGTCTCTGTCTCCATTATCTTAATAATTTTGTACTGCATTTATTTATTTCCTTAATTGAATAGTACTGGTATCTGTGTTTTGCTGAACTCTGTCTGCATTTTATTAATAAAAATGGAACGCATTTATGTATTTTCTTGATTGAATATTGCTGATGTCTCTCTGCATTTTGTTAACTAAAGGACAGTGCATTTATTTATTTGCTTGATTTAATATTGCTGGTCTCTGCATTTTTTAACAAAACTGTACTGTATTTGTTTGACTGAATATTATTAGTCTCTGCATTTAAAAAAAACTGCACTGTATTTATTTGTTTGATTTAATATTGCTGTATTCTGTCTGCATTTTTAATAAAACTGTACTGTATTTATGTATTTTCTTGACGGAATGCTGTTGATCTCTTTCGCTCTCTCTCTCTCTCTCTCTCTGCATTTTGTTAAAAAAAGTGCACTGCATTTATTTATTTGATTGATTTAATATTGCTGGTCTCTGCATTTTTTAACAAAACTTTACTGTATTTGTTTGACTGAATATTATTAGTCTCTGCATTTAAAAAAACTGTACTGCATCTATTTGTTTGATTGAATATTGCTGAACACTTTTTGCATTTTCTTAATAAAACTGTACTGCAATTAATTATTTTTTGATTGAATATTGCTGATCCCTCTATGCATTTTGTTTACAAATGTGCAGTGCATTATTTATTTGCTTGACTGAATATTGCTGATCTCTGTTTTTATTTTGTTAACAAACTGTACTGGTTTTATTTGTTTGACTGAATAGTAGTAGTATCGTCATTTAACAAAACGGTACTGTATTTATTTGTTTGATTGAATATTGCTGGTCTCTGTCTGCATTTTGTTCAAAATTTTGTATTTTTTTTCATTGACTGAATAGTGCTGATATCTGCCTGTGTTTTGTTAAAAAACTGTATTGCATTTAATTATTTGCTTGATTGAATTTTGCTGGTCTCTGCATTTTGTTAGTAAAAATGCACTGTATTTATTTGAGTGATTAAGTACTGCTGATCTCTCTCTGCATTTTCTTAAAAAATGCAGTGCATTTATTTATTTGTTTGATTGAATATTGTTCATCTCTGCATTTATATTAACAAAGCTGTACTGTAGTCTCTGCATTTAACAAAACTGCACTGTGTTTATTTGATTTAATATTGCTGCACTCTGTCTGCATTTTTAATAAAACTGCACTGCATTTATTTATTTTCTTGACTGAATGTTCTTGATCATTCTCTCTCTCTCTCTCTCTGCATTTTTTAAAAGTGCAGTGCATTAATTTATTTGCTTGATTAAATATTGCTGGTATATGTCTGCATTTGGTTAACAAATCTGTACTGTATTTATTTGTTTGACTTATTTATTACTAGTTTCTGCATTTAACAAAACTGCACTGCATTTATTTGTTTAATTGAATACTGTCACACTCTTTTTGCCTTTTGTTAATAAAAGTGTACTGCATTTATTTATTTCCTTGATTGAATATTGCTGTCTCCCTCTGCATTTTAACAACAGTGCAGTGCATTTATGTATTTGCTTGATTGAATATTGCTAGTCTCTGTCTGCATTTTGTTAACTAAAGGTCAGTGCATTTAATTATTTTCTTGATTGAATATTGCTCATCTATGTATTTTAACAAAACTGTGCTGTATTTTTGACTGAATATTACAAGTCTCTGCATTTAAAAAATCTGCACTGTATTTATTTGTTTGATTTAATATTTCTGTACTATGTCTGCATTTTAATAACACCGTACTGCATTTATTTTCTTGACTGAATTTCTTGACTGAATGTTGTTGATCTCTCTCCCTGCATTGTCATTTTGTTAACAAAAGTTTAGTGCGTTCCTTTATATGCTTGATTGAATATTGCTGGTGTCTTTCTGCATTTTGTTAACAAATATGTACTGTATTTATTTGTTTGACTGAATATTACTAGTCTCTGCATTAAAAAACTGTACTGCATTTATTTATTTGATTGAATATTGCTGAACTCTTTTTGCATTTTGTTGATAAAACGGTAGTGCATTTATTTATTTCCTTGACTGACTATTGCTGATCTCTCTGCATTTTGTTAACAATAGTGCAGTACATTTATTTATTTTCTTGAATGAATATTGTTACTCTCTGTCTACATTTTGTTAATAAAACTTTACTGTTTATTTGTTTGACTGAATACTACTCATCTCTGCATTTCTTAACAAAACTGCACTGCATTTATTTGTTTGATTGAATATTGCTGTACTCTGCAATTTTAATAAAACTGTACTGCATTTATTTATTTTCTTGATTGGATATTGTTCATCTCTCTCTCACTGAATTTATTAACAAAAGTGCCATGCATTTATTTATTTGCTTGACTGAACATAGCTAGTCTCTGCCTGCATTTATCTAATAATACTGTACTGCATTTATTTATTTGCTTGAATGAATACTGCTTGCCTCTGTGTTCATTGACTTACCAAAGTGTAATACATTTATTTTTTACAGAATTGAATATTGCTTCTCTATCTTCCTTTTTTAATAAAACTTTATTGTATTTATTTATTTCCTTGACTGAATATTGCTGATCTCTCCCTTCATTTTGTTAAGAAAATTGCAGTGCATTTATTTATTTGCTTGACTGAATATTGGTTGTATCTGTCTGCATTTTGTTAATAACACTGAACTGCATTTATTTATTTGCTTCATTGAATATTCTTAGTCTCTATTTGTATTTTCTTTACAAAACTATACTGCCATTACTTCTTTTCTTCTGGACTCCATCTGCAATTTCATAGTAAAACTGTATTGCATTTATTTATTTGATTGATTGAATATTGCTGCTCTTTGTCTCTTTTACTGCATTTAATTACTTGATTGAATATTGCTGGTCTCTGTCTGCATTTGTTAACAAAACTCCAGTGCATTTATTTGTTAGACTGAATATTACTTGTGTCTGCATTTGTTAACAAAACTGTTCTGCATTTATTTGTTTGATTGAATATATCTTTTTTTTTCTCAAAAATCTTTTTATTAAATTATGGAATATAACAAGACATCAACCAACAAACATTGTATATATAGTCAATTAGGAGTTGATTTAAGTTATACAACATTGTAAAAGTACATTTCAACTCATGAAAGTGAAAAAAAAATCAAAAACAACAACACAAAAACAAACTTTATATACAATATATACAATGGTAACCAGGATGCAAATGATAGAATGAGACCACAATCATATGAGAAAATAAAGTAGAAGAATAAATAAATCCCACACTGTACAAAAGACAAAAGTTTATAATCTAATATTCATAATTAATAATAGAAAGGACCTTTTCTAAAACTTTATTATTTAAAGCCATTTTTTTAGGACTTTTCAACATAGTTTTTTGTGCTGAAACGTACAAGTATGCCATTGTTCTAAAGGCATTCCAATTCAATTTAGTACGGTCAAGCCAATTTCTGGAAATGTAAAGTTTTATAAGAGAACAGATAAATATGAGTACATGTGTATCTGGTTTAGACAGATGTATCTTAGGTATGTGTAGAATTGCAGTCTCCCAGGAAAGAGTTGACTTGCGATACCCCATTTTCTGTAACCTTACTTTCAAGGAGGTCCAAAGTTTATGAGAGAATTGGCAATACCAAAAAATATGTAAGAGGTCAGCATTAGGAGAGAAGCAACAAGGGCAGGAAGGAGAGTTATTTGCATCAAATTTATTAAGTTTGGAGGGAGTATGATAAGCATTATTATTTATCATCAACTGAGTATAGAACAATTTCTTGAAAGGGGAGTATTCCAAAGTATTTCTAATGGCCAAGAGTTTTTGTTTCTCATTTAATTGAGGATTATGTTTGTCCCAGAAGTTAGAAAAGAGACATAATGAGTCTTGAATTAATTTGTTTATCAAATTATAAGATTTTGATAACCTTTTCTCAGGTAATAATAATGTTCTAATTACTGTATCAATATTATTAAAATCTTGCTCCCCTGGGATTATATAAGCACAATTAGCCATAATTACATCTCTTAACTGACGCAGAATTATAGTATATTTACAATTGACTTTCAGTGTAATTCGAATATTTGCCAAAGACAAATCTTTGTGTTTCAAAAGATCCCAAACATTCATATTCTTTATAAGGGGATATTTAGTTAAATTAAATGGTGCATTATCTAACTTTAAGTTAGGGTTCAGATGAAGTGGTTGTATTAGATGAAAAATATTATCAAATTTAATAAGTTTTAATAAGTCCTGAAATGCTTTGATCTTATGTTTTAGAAAGTTTGAGATTTTAAGTGAATTCAAAATATCTAAGGAGATAAATGGAATGGCAACAGGGTTTATGTTTTTGGATAAAATATACTGATGCCATAACTTCATCCAAATTGGACATTGATTATAATGAATGATATTCAATTTAGAAATGGACAGTAGTTTGCTAGCTGAAATAATTAAATAATAGAGATACAAATTTGGTAAACCTAAACCACCCCTATCTTTAGAAGTTGATAATTTAGAGTAAGAAATTCTAACTGGTTTAGGGAACCACAAAAATTTAGCTAGTTCTTTGTTAACTTTATCGAAAAAATATTTAGGAATGATTTGATCAGAAGAGTTGAATTGATAAAGAAATTTGGGAAGAATATTCATTTTAATAATTGCAGCTTTGGAAAGAAGTGATAAGTTGAGAAGTTCCCATCTACGCATGTCTAACATTATTGATGTCCATATTTTAAGTAAATTATTTTGAAATGAAGACAGATTATTATGATCTATATGTATACCCAGATATTTAACCCCATAAGTAATATGAAAATAGGAGACTGGAAATAAATATGGTTTATGTGCCAGATGGTTTACGGGGAATATATAAGTCTTTTGGGAATTAATGTGATAGTCCGACGCTAGAGAAAATTTCTCAATGGAATTAATTATTTTTTTAAGATCTGTAATAGGAGTTTGAAAATATATAACTAAATCATCAGCAAAAGCAGAGAAAAGTAAATTATTGTTTAAAATCCTAGGAATCCTATGAAATGTGTTTTGTGCTAAGTATAAAAGTAATGGTTCTATGTATAGATTAAAAAGAAAGGGAGATAAGGGGCATCCCTGTCTCGTGCCACTAGTAATCTTCATAGAATGTGATGTGGATCCGTTAATATACAATTTGGTAAAGGATTCTTTGTAAAGGGTTTTGATAAAATTAATATATGTGATGGGAAAATTAAAGCAGGACATTGTTTGAAAGAGGAAATCCCAACTCACTCTATCAAATGCCTTCGATGCATCAAGAATTAATGCATATATTGGGTTGTTGCCATTTTTTGTAAGATGAATAATGGATTCCAAAGAGAGACTGTTATCCCATACATGTCTGTGAGACATAAAACCTGCTTGTTGTGGGGAAATTATTGATGATAGAACCTTCTTCAATCTGTTGGCAAGAATAGAGGATAAAATCTTGATATCTAAATTAATTAATGAGATGGGTCTATAATTATGAGGGTCTGTTTTATCTTTGTTGTTTTTTAAAATTAGAATAGCTTTTGAGGTGTTCCAATAAAGATCCGCAATGTCATTTATTTTTATGTAGTTATAAACTTTAAGAAGGAAGGGTGCAATTACTGACTTAAATAATTTAAAGAATTCAGAAGTAAAACCATCAGGACCTGGGGACTTACCAAGTTTGAGTCTATCAATTGATTCAGATATTTCAAGAAGACTTAATGGGGCCGAAAGAATACTTTGCTGATTTTCATTCAAAGTAGGAAATGTTATAGAACTAAGAAAACTGTTTCTATGTCAATTTACTAATAAATTAGAAGATTTGGAATAAAGATCAGTATATAGTAATGTGAAGAGTTGCATAATTTCCTTTTCCGTGTTGCATAATTTATTTTTGAATTATATGGGCGATATTTTGGGCCTATCAAAATTATTTTTAATTATTCTAGCTAGGGTTTTCGAAGTTAACTAATAATCTTTGTTCCTGTATTGAAAGATTATTTTGATGTAATAAAATCAGATCTTTTTGAGAATTTATAATTTGTTTATAGACTTCAGGATCAGAATTTAATCTATATTGATTCTCAAGAGACTGAATTCTTAGTTGTAACAATCTTTCTTTATTATTGAATTGTTTTTTAAGGTATGAGGTCTTACCAATAAACATACCCCTTAACCTTGCCTTACACGCTGCCCATTGAATATCATAGGGAATAACTGTTGAGTCTAAGTTGTTTTCCATCTCTTGAATTATTTCTATACACAGTTTACTAACTTCTTTATTAGAGAGCAAGTTGTTATTCAAAGTCCAACAGTTCCGTTTGAATGCATAAGCAAATTTAAACTCGAGATTCAATTTTAATAAAATTATAGAATGATCCGAAAGAAATCTGGGCTCAATAATAAAATCCAAAACTGATTGTGTAAGAGAATTAGATAAGAGAAAGAAATCTAACCTTGACCAAGAATGATAGCATTTTGAATAATAAGTGTATATATCTTTTTTCTTTGAGTATTTAATGTATTGTAAAGGGTCTATAAGGTTATAATCCATTATTAAATCTTCAAGAGCAGAAGATGCTTGGTAATTATATGAAGAGGAAGAACTAGATCGATCAATGTCAGGGTTAATTACAGCATTCCAGTCTCCGCCCACTATAACATAATGATCTTTGTAATAAGAGAGGATATTATATATTTGTAAAATAAACAAATGCTGATGGTTACAAGGACTGTATAAATTTAGAACCAAAAGTGGTTTATCAAGATTGTATATATTAGAAGTAAAGTAGCACCATCTACCCTCCTTGTCATATTTCTCTTCAATAATAATCCCCTGAAATTTGTGTTTAATTATAATAGCCAACCCCCTGGAATTAGAGGTATCCCCCGAGGCTATTATTTTTTGGATCCATTTTTTATTTTTATCCTTGTACCAATCATCTCTAGGTATATGTGTTTCTTGTAAAAAAAACATATATGAGCTTGAGATTTATAGATTAAATGAAACAATAAAGATTTCTTGTCTTTATTTTGGATCTCTCTTCCATTCCAGGAATCTATTGTTAACAGATTAACCATACGTCAATCTAAGGTCCACTAATATTGATGGAATAAACTAAATAAATTTATAAATAAAGAGAAAGGAACAAAGATAACTTAATTTTGTTAAAATGATTATTCTGAGTACAGATAAGTTTCAGTATAGGATTCATTATAGTCTCATTTTCTTCCTTCTTCCCTAACCCAGTGCCTATCCACCTTAACCTAACGAAAGAAGGAAGACAAAAAAGTCTATACAAAAGAAGTAAGTACATGTCACCCTTAACATCAAAACAAAAAAAAAGAAAATTATGTAAAGTCCTAAAAAGGACTATAAACAAGTTATCAAAACTAAACATATTTACATATCTATCAAAACACAAAATGCCCGGCATACACATTCCCTATTCATCTGTATATTCACAAGCTCCTAAACAGGTAAATATGATTGTAATGAATGTAAATAAACCATGCTAAAACAGCATTATGATATGAATTTGTAAGGAGATGTAGTGGAACATAAATATAGTTAATAAAACAATAATATGGCTAAACACTGATAATCATAAATGTATATGAAAAAAGGTTAAATGTATGTCATAAACCTTAAAAATATATGTAATTTAATGAAATGGAGTATTGTCAGTTAAATATAAAATTGTAATATTTTTATGTTAATAATATATCTAAACAGTTAACACTAATTAATCTTCTTCACTTAGATTAAATTAATTAGTGAGGCTCTAGTAAATGTGGTGTCTAAATAGTAAGAATACTAACCAAACTAGTCTAAAGTCCTACTATAAAAATGACATCACGTGACATCTAAAATCCATTCAAAAATTAATAAAATATATAGCATGTTATTATAAAAATAAATGAGAGCCTCTTTATGTATCATGTTGTTCTTATATTCTATTATGTATAAATTTATCATTCAGGTGTTTGAATCATACACATTAGAATTTATAACAAAGGCATCATATAGCCCTTAGCAACTATGTCTAAAAAATATAAATTCAAATAGTACAAGTGACATATAAATTCCTAAACTTGAATAAAAGACTTATTATTTGTTTATAATGAAGGATCAACAGCAAATAACGGACCCCTAGTTAGTTGATCACTATCCCAGGTTCAGTGTGAAGCAGATAATAATAAAATAAAACACATTTAAAATTATGCGCCTAGAGCGCTAACTAGAATATATGAAACAATATAAACATGAATGCTTGACTCAATGCATGACATACTGAGGTAATGGAATATGTAAAGAAAAGTTAAATCAGAGTCAGGTAGATAAATAGCCTGCTTCACAGGCACAGAGGCAGCAAAACCTCCGTACGTCCATGGGAGGCTTCCTGACCTTGTAACAAGCTTCTTGCAGTGGATAAATCAGAATAGCCATCCTGAGCAAGAGAAAATAACTTACTTGCAAAACTTCGTGATGGATTAATCAGTTGGAGTCAAAGGCGCAGAGTCTTAGCAGTTTTCATCAGGTACAACAGCACGAAACCAGGAAGACATTGTATTTAGTGATCGGAATATTCAGGGATTCAAATTACAGTTACCGATCACCTTAGAAGCAAGCAGTTAAGTTGCAGACAACGTAGCGGCACTCAGGATGATTTCAACAGGATGAACATGTCACAGTTTCCTTGGGAATCATAACGTCATCATGCAGGCAAAACAGGAGGGAAAATAATTTGAGACTATGAACAGTAAACAAAACAACAGGACTCTAACCAGGTTGGTGGCGCTACTTTAGCACGAGAGTCTAGAAGATTTTCCCTCCATTCTGTTTGGGTGATATTTCATACAGAAAACCATATATCCACATAAACAAACTATAATGGAGTTTCTCAAAAATTATGGCACCTTCATATATTGGAATAAAGATGTTTAAGATATTATCATCTCTATAAACCAATAAAAACAGATATTACACACTATAAAGTCAGAGTGTTTATTCGTGTGGTAAAGCTTGTCATAACTTCTGTTATTTAAAGAATATTTACAATGTCATGTAAAATCACCAGTTAAATTCCAAAGTACTTACAATGGTTAGGAAAATTACTTTTGTATGACTGTGTCAGGAAGGATTTTGAATAATTTCAAAAAGATATCCTTAGCTTCTTGAGGTTCTGAAGCCATATAACTTCTGTCATTATAACTAAAAGAAAGTGTGTTTGGATACCTCATTCGAAATTTTATTCCCCTTTTTATTAGGTCAGCACAATAAGGTGATAATTTTTGTCTGTTCAGTTTTATTTGTGGGGGTAAATCCTGTGAAAAAGTCAGCTTATATTTATTCCAGCTGAGATATTTCTTACTCTTGGCTGCTTCTAAAATACTTTGAGTGTCCTGGAAATTTAGTAATCTTGTATAAATAATCCGAGGTAAAGTAGAGTCTTGTCTGGCACGCGGGGCTCTATGCGCTCTTTCAACAATTAAGGTGTTAGTAGTTGTCTCAAAGTTAAGTAATGCATCAAATATTTGTTTAGTCACTGAAATTAAGTTTTGGTTTTCATAAGATTCCGGTAATCCTCTAATTATTATATTATTCCTGCGACTCCTTGCCTCTAAATCCAGTAATTTGGCTTGTATTTCTGTAATGAGAACATCTTTGGATTTTAAATCACGTTCTATGGAGTCTGCTCTTATTTCCATATCCAGATTTTTATTTTCAACTATGTCCATTCTGTCATTAATCTGTCTTAGAGTTTTACCAAAGTCAGTAAATTGTTCAGAAAAAGACTGAATAGCATTTTGAATGGGCTGTAAGTTGATAGCAATCTCTCATTTGACAACCACGTGGCCAAAGTGGTTAGAAAAACATTTTATATAGCCCACCTAATCATGAAGGGATTCACATCTAGATTAGGGGAGGTCATCGTGCCTCTTTACTCATCCCTCATCAGGCCCATAATCGAGTACAATGCCCGTTTTGGGATGTACCTTACCAAACACCTGCAGCAACTGGAAAGACCCCAAAAGTACCTCACCAAGAGGATCAAAGGGCTCAAACAGATGCCATATGCTCCCCGGTTAAAGAAACTCCAGCTCTACTCAGTGGCATACCGCCTGCTCAGAGGTGATGTGTGCCTGACGTATAAGGCCATGTCCAACCCAGAATTAAGGGACATGCTGCACCTCAAAAAATCCAAATCCCATCGAGCTACATGCTCGAGAGACTTGAACCTCAGCACTGAAATAAATAGGACATGCTGGAGGGACAGATTCATAACCCAGAGGCTCCCTTCACTCTGGAATAAAATCCCAGTTCAGGTTAGGCAGAGTCCCTCATTGACTCTCTTCAAGAGGAATCTTGATGAGTGGATGGGAGATCGTAGGTTTATCCCGGGTATCACTTCTGTGTCACTGTTAGACAGAGGCACAGTATACTAACCTCGAAAAAGGGCATAGCAAAATTAATTTAAAATGGGTGGCGAAAGCCAAACACACTCTGGCTAGGCTTATAAATGCCCTAGGGCAGAAAGCCTAGTATGAACCTATGAACCTATGAACCTATGTAGTGCCATTTTCAAATCATCTAAATGAAAATTGGAGTCATTTTTATCTTTAGTACTCACTTTAATGTTCTCAGTAGCTTGTTTGGTGGTTCTTAATCTTTTAGAGCCGGAGTCCTTTTCTGTAGAAAGCATAGAGGAGAATTTGGCCTTGGTTGTCTGCGTCTCCATGGAGTCAGAGTTGCTAGCCATGCCCAGAAAAGAGGTGTGAAAACAGGAATACTGACCCAGATAGGAGCTTCTATAGTGCACGTGTCCAGAGACTGTTGAGGCCAAAAGATAGTCTGAGGTAAAATAATATAAAAGTTGCACTTTTTCCAAAAATGAATAATCCCAGAATGAAGAAGATATACCAGAGATACTTTCTGTAGAAAAAACTGTGGAAAAAAATTCTCTTAAAAGTTATTAAAAATTGCTGGTAGTATCAGAGTATTAAGAAGCTTAGTGAATAGGGAGCAGTCTATCCGGCGACCATTTTTGTTCGATTGAATATATCTCAACTCTGCATTTTGTTAGTAAAACTGTACTGCATTTATTTATTTTCTTGACTGAATATTGCTGATGTCTCTCTGCATTTTTTAAAAAAATTGCAGTGCATATATTTATATGTTTGACTGAATATTACTAGTCTCTGCATTTTTTAACTGAACTGTACTGCATTTATTTGTTTGATTGAATATTGCCGAACTCTGCCTGCTTTCTGTTAATAAAAATGCAATGCATTTATTTATTTTCTTGATTGAATATTGCTGATCTATCTCTGCATTTTGTTAACTAAAGGTCAGTGCATTTATTTATTTACTTGATTGAATATTGCTGGTCTCTGCATTTAACAAAACTGCATTGTATTTATTTGATTTAATATTGCTGCACTCTGCATTTTTAATAACACTTTACTGCATTTATTTATTTTCTTGACTGAATGTTGTTGATCTCTCTCTCTGCATTTTGTTAAATGTGCAGTGCATTTATTTATTTGCTTGATTGAATATTGCTGAACTCTTTTTGCATTTTTGATAAAACTGTAGTGCATTTATTTATATCCCTGATTGAATACTGCTGAACTCTCTTTGCATTTTGTTAACAATAGTGCAGTACATTTATGTATTTGCTCGATTGAATATTGCTTGTCTCCGTCTGCATTTTGTTACTAAAACTTTACTATTTATTTGTTGCCTGAATATTACTCGTCTCTGCGTTTGTTAACAAAACTGTACTGCATTTTTTTATTTCTTGATTGGATATTGCTGGTCTCTGTCTGCATTTTCCTAGTAATACTGTACTGCATTTATTTATTTGCTTGATTGAATACTGCTTGCCTCTTTCTACATTTTTTTACCAAACTGTAATACATTTACTTTTACATGATTGAATATTGCTGCTCTCTCTTCCTTTTTTAATAAAACTGTATTGCATTCATTTCATTGATTGAATATTGCCAATCTCTCTCTGCATTTTAAGGAAAGTGCAGTGCATTTATTTATTTGCTTGATTGAATATTGGTTGGCTCTGTCTGCATTTTGTTAATGATACTCTACAGCATATATTTGTGTTTTCTTAACAAAACTAGACTGTCATTAGTTATTTTCCTCATTGAACATTATTTTACTCCATCTGCAATTTCATAGTAAAACTGTATTGCATTTATTTATTTGAGTGATTGAATATTGCTGCTCTTTGTCTCTTTTACTGCATTTATTTCCTTGATTGAATATTGCTGGTCTCAGTCTACATTTTGTTAACAAAACTGCAGTGCATTTATTTGTTTGACTGAATAATACTTGTGTCTGTATTTGTTAACAAAACTGAACTGCATTTATTTGTTTGATTGAATATTGTTGAACACTTTTTGCATTTTGGTAATAAAACTGTACTGCATTTAATTATTTTTTGATTTGATTGAATATTGCTCATTATTTTATTAGTAAAACTGTACTGCATTTACATATTTGCATAATTGAATATTGCTTATTTTTCTCTCCGTTTTCTTAAAAAAATGCAAGGCATTTATTTATTTGCTTGATTGAATATTGCTGGTCTCTGTCTGTGTTTTGTTAACAAGACTGTACTGTATTTGTTTGACTGAATATTAGTAGTCTTTGCATTTGTTAAAACTGTACTGCATTTATTTGTTTGATTGAATATTGCTGCAATCTGTTTACATCTTTTAATAAAACTGTAGGGCATATATTTTTTTTTGATTGAGTATTGTTGATATCTGTCTGCATTTTATTAGCAAGAGTGCAGTTCATTGAATATTGCTTGTTTATGCTTGTGTTTTGTTAATAAAACTGCAGTGCATTTATTTGTTTGACTGAATAATACTTGTGTCTGCATTTCTTAACAAAACTGTACTGCATTTATTTGTTTGATTGAATATTGCTGAACTCTGCATTTTGTTAGTAAAACTTCACTGCATTTACATATTTGTGTGATTGAATATTGCTTATCTCTCTCTCCATTTTTTAAATCATCATTGAATATTGCCTGTTCTATCTGCATTTGGAAAGCAAAACTTTACAGCATTTATTTATTTGATTGATTAAATATTGCTGGGTTATGTCTGCATGTTGTTATCAAAACTGTACTGTATTTGTTTGAATATTACTAGTCTCTGCATTTAACAAGACTGTACTGCATTTTTTGGATTGAATATTGCTGAAGTCATCTGCAATTTGTTAATAAAGCTGCACTGCATTTATTTATATCCTTGATGGAATACTGCTGATGTTTCTCTGAATTTTGTTTCCCAACTGTAAGGCATTTATTCTTGATTGAATATTGTTGCTCTTTGTCTCTTTTTTTTGCATGTTTTTTCTTGATTGAATATTGCTGGTCTCTGCTATTTATTAACAAATCTGTACTGCATTTATTTATTTAACTGAATATTACTGGTCTCTGCATCTGTTAACAAAACTGTACTGCATTTATTTGATTTAATATTGCTGGACTCTTATTTGCATTTTGTTAATAAATCTGTACTGCTTTTATTTATTTTCTAGATTGAAAATTGCTTATCTCTCTTTCTGCATTTTGTTAACAAAAGTGCAGTGCATTTATTTATTTGCTTGATTGAATACTGCTGGTCTCTGCATTTTGTTAAGAAAACCGTACTGCATTTATTTGTTTGATTGAATATTGCTGAACTCTGCATTTTTTAATAAAACTGTAGTGCATTTATTTATTTCCTTGACTGAATATTGCTGGTCTCTGTCTGCATTCTGTTAACAAAACTGTACTGCATTTATTTGTTTGATTGAATATTGCTGAACACTTTTTTGCATTTTGTTAGCAAAACTGTACTGCATTTAATTCTTTTTTGATTGAATATTGCTGATCCCTCTATTCATTTTGTTTACAAATGTGCAGTGCATTTATTTATTTCCTTGATTGAATATTGCTGGTCTCTGTTTGCATTTTGTTAACAAAACTGTACTGTATTTATTTGTTTGACTGAATAGTACATACTAGTCTCTTCATTTGTTAACAAAACTGTACTGTATTTTATTGTTTGATTCAATATTGCTGGTCTCTGTCTCTGCTTTGTTAATAATGTTGTACTACATTTATTTATTTCCTTGACTGAATAGTGCTGGTATCTGTCTGTGTATTGTTAACAAAACAGTATTGAATTTATTTATTACTTGATTGAATTTTGCTAGTCTCTGCATTTTATTAGTAAAAATGTACTGTATTTATATTTATTTGCGTGATTGAATATTACTGATCTCTCTCTGCATTTTGTTAAGAAAAGTGCAGTGCATTTATTTATTTGCTTGATTCAATATTGCTGGTCCCTGTCTGCATGTTGCTAACAAAACTGTACTGCATTTATATGTTTGACTGAATATTACTAGTCTCTGCATTTGCTAAGAAAACTGTACTGCATTTATTTGTTTGAGTGAATATTGCTGAACTCTGTCTGCAGTTTGTTAATAAAAATGTACCACCTTTATGTATTTTCTTGACTGAATATTGCTGATGTCTCTCTGCATTTTGTTAACTAAATGTCACTGCTTTTTTATTTACTTGATAGAATATTGCTTGTCTCTCTCTGCATTTTAACAAAAGTGTACTGTATTTGTTTGTCTGAATAGTACTAGTCTGTGCATTTAAAAAACTGCACTGTATTTATTTGTTTATTTTTTTTAATCTTTTTTTAATTGATAATTTGTCAAATATTACATGAAATCAAAAAGGAAAAAGATATATATACAATTGTAAAACCTATAAACTTTAAAAAGATTATATAACTATATACATTGGTGTCTAAGAAGAAAACTATAAATAATTTTAAAGTGTAACATGAAGAATGATATATAAGTTCATATATCTTTGTCCATTTTCTCAATTATTTCTAGTATTTTCATCCAAGAGTTGTATAAGGCTGTAGGTCTGGTAGTTCTGTTCTTCGGTGTAGATATTTCCATTTGTCCAACTGTTCTAGCTAAATTTTTAAATTCATTAAATGTAGGAGGAGTCTCACTTTTCCAGTGAATGGTGATGATTTTGAAGGGCTGCTGCCATTAAAGTCCATAAGGTTTTAAAATCTTTTTTTGGCACACAATCCGGAACAGGAGAGTTGAATAAAATCACAGATTTCGATAATTGATAATTATCATTAAAAACAGTCTAAAAAATAATTAATATTATTCCAATACAAAGTAAGACAGTTACATTCATGAAAAATGTGTTGCCAGTCAGCTCTTCTTTTAGTCTGACATCTCCAAAATAGATCTTCACTAGCATACATCTTAGATACTTTATGTGGTGTATAAAAACTTCTGTTCAAAAATCTCCAAGTAAATAACTGCAAGTTTTTTGATAATGATGACTTCTTAAAAGATTTTAAGATAATCTTTTTTTCATTTTCATTAGGAGGGTGATTGTTTATCTGTGTATAATAATTCTAGTAGGTGTCTGTTTGGTATATTTTTGTTGTTTTAATTATTTTGTAAATTTTAGATAGATATCCAGCACCTTGATAAGGTTGATTATTAATTATAATAATATATTCAATAAACTTTGGGACAGTATGTCTAACTGCATCTTTCATTTGTCCAATTCTATTTATAAGGCATTGTCTTAGATTTTGCAGAAGTCGCCATGAGTCATTATTTATATTGTATTTTTTGATTATCTGATCTTTAGTTAATATTTTGTCTTGTTCTACCAGCTGATGCCAGTAGCTTATTGAGCTTATCTTGAGGATATTGATTTTCTGAATTTGGAATGTATCAAGGATAGTGGGTGTGAAAGCTATAAGGAAGATCAGAAAGAACCATGAATTAATATTTGGTACTTTGCTTATGTATGTTTTAAATGTTGTTAATGTGATATTCATATATTTGGATTGGAGCTTATTATTTTTATTTTTACCTTCTAGATAATCTTTTAACATCCAAACTAAAGGAAATGGTATTATAGTTAAATGATCTGATATGTTGTCATGATTAAGTTCAATATAGACCTGTTCATGTAATTGTTTCCATATAGGTTTGTAGTGATCATTTAACCATAGGGTATATTTTTAACAACAGAGGACATAATATATATCTCAATAGCAGGTAAATTGATTCCTCCATCTTCCCAATTTGGTAAATGTTTATTTAAGGCAATTTGGGGTTTGTTTGGGAACCATAAAAAAAATTTAATATTAGTTTATTATATCTCTGAGTGATATACTTGGGTGGTGGCAGTGAAAAAACGTTGTATTAGATATAATACTTTAGGAAAAATAATTGATTTAATGAGATATAAACGATCTCCCATTGTAAAAATATATTTGTTCCAGTTAAATATTGCTTGCTCTATTTTATCTAACGTTTTAATTATAATTATATATAAGTGAGTCAGTTAAGTCTTCACGTAGATCTATGCCTAAATATACTATTTTATTATCTTCTGCTATGTATTTGGAATATTTTTTGTTTATATGTTTCTTTTTAGTATTACATGACATAATTTTTGTTTTGTTTTCATTGAACTGTAAACCTGAGATAGTTTGAAAATGATTTATTTCCTTAAACAAAGCTTGTAAAGATGCATTGGTGTCTGTTAGGGTAAGAAGTATATCATCTGCAAATAGCTGTAGCTTAAGATGCTTTTAATATTACTATTTGATCTGATCTGATTTGCAAATGGTTCTATAAGTAATGCAAATAACAGTGGTGATAAGGGACACCCTTGTTTAGTTCCTTTTTTGATTTGTATGGGACCAGATCTATATGAACCTAATTTAACATATGCTATGGAATCTTTATATAGTGACTGGATAATGGCAATATAGGATGTAGGAAAATTATATTCTTTTAGGACTAGCATACGAAAATTCCAGTTAACAGAATCAAATGCTTTATTAATATCTAAGGATATTATGTTTAAATCTAAGTGTGCATGTTTACTATAATCTATCAATGACAGAATTCTTTTAAGATTATCATATGTATTTCTTCCTTTAATAAATCCTGTCTGGTCATCATGAATTAGCATGGGAAGAAAGTGTTTAGTCCTGTCAGCATATATTGCCATGAACATTTTATAATCAATATTTAATAAGGATATTGGTCTATATGACGAACATTGTTTCTCATCTTTGTCTGATTTAATTATTGGTGATATCAATGAGTATTTCCATGAAGGTGGTATAATTATATCATGATTAATTATGGAGTATACTTTTAAGAGTAAAGATATAGCTTGATTAAGTATTACTTTATACATTTCTGGTATCATGTTATCTGGGTCAGGTGCTTTATTTAGTTTAAGCTTTTTAATCTGTGATCTTAATTCTGTCATAGTAATTGGTTTACTTATAGTATCAATTTGTTCCTGTATTAATCTAGTAAGAATTTTGTTTTTAAGATAATTTTTACATCTTTGTCAGGTTTTCCCTGAATGTTTGAGAGGTTATCATTGTTATATTGTAATCTAAATGCTTCTAATATACCATTTAGGTCTGTGGCTTTTTTCTTTGTATTAGGGATATATAATTCTTTTATTTGCCTCAGTTTTATTATTTTTTTTGTTCTATTAGCTAGTTGTCTCTGATGTGCTGGATTTGATGAATAAGAATTTAATTTTATCTTTTCTAGGTTAATCATTGTCTTGTGATGTAAAATTTCTGCATATTTGTTGTTAATTTGTAGTAATTCTTGAATTAAATCTTTATTTCCTTCTTGAATTTCTACTTTTAATTTATCAGCTTTCTTTTGTAATTCTAGCATGTCTTTATTCCATATTTTTCTTTTATTTATATACCAGGATAGTACTTTTCCATATATATATGCTTTTAAGGAGTCCCAGATGTATATTTCTGAGATGTTCTCTGTGGAATTTAGTTCAAGGAAAGTTTTTATTTCACCTTCAAACAATTCTTTAAAGTCTGTTAATTTTGTAACATATGAAGGTATTCTTGTAATGGGATTATTATTTATATGCATAAGTTTCATTTCAAAAACTAGAGAATTATGATCTGATAATGGACAGTTTATTATTTTGACATTACTTATTTTCTCATATCTATGAGAGTAAAAAGTATAAATTAATGAGTCTGGATCAGCAAATTCATGTATATCTTTTATGGAGATTGCATCTATAAATTTTATAAGTGTCTTTGATATAGGTAACTTTCTTCTCTTACTTTTTGAATCTGTATCTTTGTCATCTGTTACACAGTTGAAGTCTCCTGCCATTGTTAGACTACCTTTAGTTAAATGTAATATTTCTTCAAAATGATGTTTTACTGTTTCTACACCAAGTCCTGGTATCCAATATAGGTTAACTAAAGTGTATATTTTCCTATTCAACTCTATATTCACTAAGCAAAACATACCATAAGTGTCTTGAAAAGTGTTAATTATTTTGGGAGAAATAGCTGTATTATGCATTAGTATGGCTACTCCTCTCTTCTTTTGTTTATATTGAGAACTTACTAAGACTGTGTAGTTATTAATATTGAGATTGTTTATATCTTTATCTAGTAGATGCGTCTCCTGAAGAAATACTATTTGTGGATTGTGTAGATTTATGTATTTATATAGAATCCTCCTTTTGAAATTATTATTCAGTCCATTAATATTTATAGACAGATATTTCATGTGTTGGTTTATGTTTAATTTGTATGACAGTAAATATACATAGTTTTAACTCTTGGCTTACACTATATGTATAATTTACACTATTCTTTATATGGAAGTTCTGTTTATCTTCTGTAGACACCAAAACAGTATAAGAAAACAATGAAACTTCTAAATTAACTAATTCTAATTGGTTACACCTTTTCCTATCTCTATGAGGTAATATACCTCTTTGCATGAGTAACATAAGTACCCACACAAACCTTCTAAATCTGTGAATAGTGTTTAGACTAATGTCTCTTAACCTCATAACTTAGTATGTCACTGTTTACATTTATCAAAGAGTTAACATGATCAGCTAATAGAGAATTATATGCAATTTTGTGTGTAAGTATTAATATTTATACATCAATAACATGCTTATACTAGTTTAATCTTACGTATAAAGTTTCTTATAATCAGGGTTCCAAAAACAATTTTTCAATTACATTTAACAAAATTTGTTTCTTCTTAGTACAACATTTCACATATCAATCCAACATGACACAGTTGCTTTAATTCACACTGCTAAGACTCCACTACCTTGTCAATTAGATATTATGGTTAAAATTCTCATATTATTTATGTTTTTTTTAGATTGTAGTTTCATTAGACTCATAATTTGTTTAAGGTAATTTTTCACTTCTAGAGTCTGTATCATGTAATATCTGTGCTATAAGAATATTATCTATTCTATAGTTATATGAGTATTTCCCATTTTTCCTCACTTTTAATGAAATAATTAGATTTATTATCACTTAACTTTTGAGAAAGTAGTTATTCAAGTCATATTCCAGAACTCTTTACAAAACTTGTGTCAACTTATATGACAATATATATACATATATACATTTATATATACTTACATATACATGTAATGGTCTTTACACATCTTAAGGTTCAAAAATACTCAAGTAAAATGCACTGGTGAGATAGGTTCCTGACCCAGAGAGTGGCCAGACTCCAAAAAAAGAACCTTAATGATTGGATGGGAGAGAGAAATGCACTCCGGGGGTCACACCGGCCACTTTACCAAACAAGAGTCCAGGTAAGCAAATAATGTGTAAAGAAATAGCCAGGAAATTATTATGATTAGGCTTGTATAAGCCCTAGGGTTGATATTCCAGCACCAACCTATGAACCTATGTAATTATTTATGATTCCTGTTGTATATATGTAATATTCTAGTATTGGAAATTCTTAATATTAATCTCTATATCTACTTATACAATAGTGTCTTACTGCATATCTAATAATATTTAACTTTTTTCTAAAAATAACTATGTGTAGGTTGCTATTTCTGTTAGCATATAAAGTAGCTATTAGAAAATTTTGTTTAGTGTCTGTTTGCTAAATCTAATCATGTTTTATGTGCTTAATACTGTAATTATATATGTATCACAACTTGTCTTATGTCTTTTATTTGTTAGTTTCATAATTCAGGTGTACTAGCACTTTAAGAAGTGCTCGTTTTGTGATTTACTTCCTTGACTTGTAATGCTGCAATTACGTTTTATTTAAGGGACATTATACGCAAGCACAAAGTGCTCACAATGAGAAATTAAACATTTAGGTGTTGCTTGAGTGTATACTTAATGCTGCTGTCTCGTGGACAGAGCAGGAAAAGTAGTGAAGATTTTTCTTAATGTTCAAGGCATCGCTTGTGGTAATATTTTTATTGTGTAGTTTTATCTGTGTTATATGCAGGGCATACTTCATGACACATCCTAATAAAACAAACAGCACCTAGTGCATTACTGCATATAAAAGATTCAATATGACATTCTAGTAGAGTAAAATAAATTACTGTAATAGCATATAAGGGTTTAATCTCTTAACTAACTACAACCATCCAGTACAACTCAATCATCTTCCTTATACATATCCCTTTTCTCCTTGTAGTTGGAGAATTTTAAGATGTGCTCGTTTTGGGATTTATTTCCTTTCCTAGTGATATTGCAATTACATATTATTTAAAGGGTGCCCTACGCAATCATGAAGTGCTCACAATGAAAAACATAACATTTAGACATTGCCTGCATGAATATTTTAAGCTGCTGTCTCGTGGACAGAGCGGGAAAGTAGAGAAGATTTTTCTTGTCTTTCAAGGTATCGCTCGTGATAATATTATTATTTTTTTTTTTGCATAGCTAAAGCACAGTTCAAGCATCTTCGATAAACACATCATTATCTCCCCTTCTAATCAGAAAGCTTTGTTTATGTACATTAAATATAATAAGAGCCTATGTGGTGCACCGGGATGTGACAACATCATATTTCATACAGCCAGATATGTGTGCACACTCAAGCTGTCTTTCTATTCAATAAAGTAAATCACTACGACAGCAATAATGAATTAAGTACTTCAACCATGCAAAATATCTAACACAAACATATCATTCATCAAAAAATGTATTCATCCCCCCCCCCACTCCGGTCAGAAAGCTTAGATTAGACATATTATATGAATAAAGATTTTATAACAAATTGCTAGTATAGCTAAATATATGGTGGCATGGTTGTATCAGCTTGAATCAAATATCAATTAGCACACATCTTAAATATATCACTCTATGCATTTTGTTTGTTAATGATTAAGTCAGAGATGTAGAGAAAGAAAAACACTGTTATCAAGTTTCAAATATATTTGTATAGACCTAAGTGATAATGATTAATTTACCTAGTTTATATTTATTCTAAATTAAAATGAGATAAAATAAATAAAAACTGTACCTGTTATATTACTGTGATTTATGACTGGAAGATTTCCTGTTAGTTTTTATGACATTGTTTAAAGTTTTGTATTACATGTAATATATGTTATTTGTCCTTTAGTTTTTTTTTCCTTTTGTTCAACAGTCTTCCAGTTGTTTACTTCTGCATTTCTTTTTGGTGTACTGTTTGCCCAATCCATAGATTCTTCTTGTGTTAAAATGTTATTTGTAGTGAGGTATTTTATTGCTGAGTCCACGGTTTCAAATATTCTTTTTCCTACTGGAAGGAAAATTCGAAGTCTTGCTGGAAACAAAAGATGAGTTTTCAGTTGTTTCTTTTTCAAGATTTTTATTATTGGGATGAATTCTTTTGAGAACCACTTTTGTAAAGTAGTCATTATTAAATCTAATTAATGTATCATTATATTTAATGGGTGAGTTAGTCTAAGCATTCTTGAGGATGAGTTCCTTGTCTTGCGTGGAGAAAAGTTTTACAATTATGGATCTTGGTTTGTTTTTGATTAAAGATGCATTCCCTGAAGTTGACAATGACCTGTGTGCACGTTCTATACCATAAGAAAGGGCTTCCAGTAATTTTAATACATTTGGGATCCAGGTAGTAAGAAAGTTTATTATATTATCTCCTTCTGCTTTTTCTGGCAGACCATATATTCAGATATTATTTCTTCTCATTCTGTTTTCCATATCATCTATTTTCTCCAAAAGATGTGTATTTTGCTGCAGTAAAATTCAGTTTGTTGTTCTTGTAGGAGTCTGGAATCAATGTCATTTAATGACTGTTCTATTACAGAAATTTAACCTTTCTGTTGTGTGAACATTTCCTGAAGCTGTTCAAGTTGTTGAGAACATTTTTCTTTAAAAGAGTCCAATTTATTATCCATTTTATATATTTTAGTTGTCAACTCCTGAATATTTAAAATAAGTGAACATAAATTTTTTATGAATGTTGGGTCCTGAGGTGGATTTTTGAGATGGCTCATTCTGAGTAGCTGATGCTGCTGTTGATTTTTTAGTATTTAATTTGACAGGAATTTTCCAATGAAAGTTGATAAAAATTATTCTGATGATGTCTCTGGATATTACAAAGTAGTTAGTAGCGAAAATATCCTCTTATTGTTCTTTTTTTCTCAAAATTCCTGTCTAAAAAATTATTGAGGAAAGAGAGCTGTGAGAAAGTGCTGTTACCAGTCACCATCTTGGCCACGCCCCCGTATTTATTTGTTTGATTTAATATTGCTATGCTCTGCATTTTTAATAAAACTGTACTGCCATTATTTATTTTCTTGACTGAATGTTGTTGATCTCTCTCTCACTCTCTGTGCATTTTGTTAACAAAAGTGCAGTGCATTTATTTATTTGCTTGATTGAATATTGCTTATCTCAGTTTGCATTTTGCTAACAAATCTGTACTGTATTTATTTGACTGAATATTACTAGTCTCTGCATTTAACAAAACTGTATTGCATTTACTTTTTTTTTTTGATTGAATATTGCTGAACTCTTTTTGCATTTTGTCGATAAATAGTGCAGTACATTTATTTATTTATTTGATTGAATTTTACTGGTCTCTGCATTTTCCTAACAATACTGTACTGCATTTATTTATTTGCTTGATTGAACAATGCTTGCCTCTGTCTTCCTTTTGTTACCAAGGTGTAATACATTTATTTTTTACATGATTTAATATTGCTGATCTCTCTTCCTTTTTTAATATAACTGCATTGCATTTTTATGTCCCTGATTGAATACTGCTGATCTCTCCCTGCATTTTAAGAAAAGTGCAATACATTTATTTATTTGCTTGATTAAATATTGTTTGTCTCTGTCTGCATTTTGTTAATACTACTGTACTGCATTTATTTCTTTGTTTAATTCAATATTCCTCGTCTCTGTTTGTGTTTTCTTAACAAACCTATACTGTCATTATTTTCTTCATTGAATATTGCTGGACTCCATCTGCAATTTCATTGTAAAATTGTACTGCATTTATTTATTTGATTGATTGAATATTGCTGCTTTTTGTCTTTTTTACTGCATTTAATTCCTTGATTGAACATTGCTGGTCTCTGTCTGCATTTTGTTAACAAAACTGCAGTGCATTTATTTGTTTGACTGAATATTTCTTGTCTCTGCATTTGTTAAATAAACTGCTGAACTCTGCATTTTGTTAGTAAAACTGTACTGCATTTATATATTTACGTGATTGAATATTGCTGCTCTCTCTCCATTTCCTTAAAAAAATGCAAGACATTTATTTATTTGCTTGATTGAATATTGCTGGTCTCTGTCTGCATTTTGTTAAAAAACTGTACTGTATTTGTTTGACTGAATATTAGTAGTCTCTGCATTTGTTAACAAAACTGTACTGCATTTATTTGTTTGATTGAATATTGCTGGAATCCTTCTGCATCTTTTAATAAAACTGTATTGCATTTATTTATTTTCTTGATTGAGTATTGTTGATTTTGCCTGCATTTTATTAAGAAAAGTGCAGTTCATTTATTTATTTGCTTGATTGAATATTGTTGATCTCTGCATTTTGTTAAAAAAGTGCAGTATTTATTTTATTGATTGAATATTGGTTATCTCTGTCTGCATTTTGTTAATAATACTGAACTGCATTTATTTAATTGCTTCATTGAATATCACTAGTCACTGCTTGTGATTTGTTAACAAAACTATTCTGACTTTTACTATCAAAATGCAGATGGAGACCAGCAAAATTCAATGAGAAAAATAATTAAACTGTATTGCGTTTATTTATTTGATTGATTGAATATTGCTAGTCTCTCTGTTCATTTTGTTAATAAAACTTTACTGCTGATTTGTTTGACTGAATATTACTCATCTCTGCATGTGTTAACAAAATTGCACTGCATTTATTTGTTTGATTGAATATTGCTGTACTCTGCATTTTTAATAAAACTGTACTGCATTCATTTATTATCTTGATTGGATATTGTTTATTTCTCTCTGAATTTTGTTAACAAAAGTGCAGTTCATTTATTTATTTGCATGATTGAATATTGCTGATCTCTCTCTGCATTTTGTTAAAAAAAGTGCAGTGCATTTATTTATCTGCTTGATTGAATCTTGTTTGTCTCTGTTTGCATTTTAACAAAACTGTACTGTATTTGTTTGAATGAATATTGGTAGTCTGCATGTTGTTATCAAAACTGTACAGTATTTATTTCTTTGACTGAATATTATTAGCCTTTGCGTTTAACAAAACTGTACTGCATTTTTTGGATTGAATATGGCTGAACTCATCTGCAAGTTGTTAATAAAACTGCACTGCATTTATTTATATCCTTGGTGGAATATTGCTGATCTCTCTCTGAATTTTGTTCCAAATTGTACTGCATTTTTCTTGATTTAATATTGCTGCTCTTTGTCTCTTTTTAAATAAAACTATACTGCATTTATTTCCTTGACTGAATACTGCTAGTCTCTGCATTTTGTTAACAAATCTGTACTGCATTTATTTGTTTTGATTGAATATCACTGATCTCTACATTTGTTAACATAACCGTACTGCATTTATTTGATTGAATATTGCTGAACTCTATTTGCATTTTGTTAATAAAACTGGACTGCTTTTATTTATTTATTTTTATTCAATATTGCTGATCTCTGCATTTTGGTAAAAGTGCATGGCATTTATTTATTTGATTGATTGAATACTGCTTTTCTCTGTTTGCATTTTGTTAACAAAACTGTACTATATTTATTTGTTTGAATATTTCTAGTCTCTGTATTTGTTAAAAAATACTGCATTTATTTGTTTGATTGAAAATTGCTGGACTGTGCATTTTTTAATAAAATTGTATTGCATTTATTTATTTCCTTGATTGAATATTGTTGGTCTCTGTCTGTATTTTGTTAACAAAACACTACTGTATTTGTTTGTTTAACTGAATAATACTAGTTTCTGCATTTAACAAAACTGTACAGCATGTATTTGTTTGATTGAACATTGCTGAACTCTATTTGCATTTTGTTAATAAAACTGTATTGCATGTAATTATTTTCTTTATTGAATATTGCTGATCTCTCTCTGCATTTGTTAATGAAAGAGCAGTGCATTTATTTGCTTGATTGAATATTGCTCGTCTCTGTTTGCATTTTGTTAACAAAACTGTACTGTGTTATTTGTTTGACTGAATATTACTAGTCTCGGTATTTGTTAAAAAAGTACTGCATTTATTTTTTTGATTGAATATTGCTGAACTCTGCATTTTTTAATAAAACTGTACTGCATTTATTTATTTCCTTGATTGAATATTGCTGGTCTCTGTCTGCCTTATGTTAACAAAACTCTACTGTTTTTATGTGTTTGACTGAATATTATTTGTTTCTGGATTTGTTTACAAAACTGTACTGCATTTATTTGTTTGACTGAATAGTACTAGTCCCTTCATTTGTTAACAAAACTGTGCTTTATTTATTTGTTTGACTGAATATTGCTGGTCTCTGCCTCCATTTTGTTAATAATTTTGTAGTGCATTGATTTATTTCCTTGACTGAATTGTGCTGGCATCTGTCTGTGTTTTGTTAACAAAATTGTATTGCATTTATTTATTTTCTTGATTGAATTTTGCTGGTCTCTGCATTTTGTTAGTAAAAATGTACTTTATTTATTTGTGTGATTATATATTGCTGATCTCTCTCTGAATTTTCTTTAAAAAATGCAGTGCATTTATGTATTTGCTAGCTTGAATATTGCTTGTCTCTACATTTTGTTAAAACTGTACTGTATTTGTTTGATTATTACTAGTCTCTGTATTTCTTAACAAAACTGTATTGCATTTATTTGTTTGGATATTGCCGTACTGAGCATTTTTAATAAAACTGTACTGCATTAATTTATTTTCTTGATTGAATATTGTTGATCTCTGCATTTTATTAACAAAAGTGCAGTGCATTTATTTATTTCTTTGGTTGAATATTGCTGATCTCTCCCTTCATTTTGTCAAAAAAAGTGCAGTGCATTTATTTATTTGCTTGACTGAATATTGTTTGTCTGTGTCTGCATTTTGTTAATAATACTGTACTCCATTTATTTATTTGCTTCAATGAATATTCTTTCTCTCAGTCTGTGTTTTCTTAACAAAACTATACTGCCATTACTTATTTTCATCATTGAATATTGCTGGACTCCATCTGCAATTTCATAGTAAAACTGTACTGATTTTATTTATTTGATTGATTGAATATTGCTGCTCTTTGTCTCTTTTACTGCATTTATTTTCTTTGATTGAATATTGCTGGTCTCTATCTGCATTTTGTTAACAAAACTGTACTGCATTTATTTGTTTGACTGAATATTGCTGAACTCTGCATTTTGTTAATAAAAATGTACTCCATTTATTTATTTTCTTGATTGAATATTGCTGATGTCTCTCTGCATTTTAACAAAAGTGCAGTGCAATTATTTATTTGTTTTATTGAATATTGCTGGTCTCTGCGTTTTGCTAACAAAACTGTACTGTATTGATATGTTTGACTGAATATTACTAGTCTCTGCATTTTTTAACAAAAACGTCCTTCATTTATTTCTTTGATTGAATAATGCTAAACTCTGCCTGCATTTTGTTAATAAAATGTAATGTGTTTATTTTCTTGATTGAATATTGCTGATCTCTCTCTCTGCATTTTGTTAACTAAAGGTCAGTGCATTTATTTATTTGCTTGATTGAATATTGCTGATCTCTCTCTCTGCATTTTGTTAACTAAAGGTCAGTGCATTTATTTATTTGCTTGACTGAATATTGCTGTTCGCTGTCTGCATTTTGTTAAAAAAACTGTACTATATCTGTTTGACTGAATATTAGTAGTCTCTGCATTTAACAAAACTGCACTGTGTTCATTTGATTTAATATTGCTGCACTCTGCATTTTAATAAAACTGCACTGCATTTATTTATTTTCTTGACTGAATGTTCTTGATCTCTCTCTCCATTTTGTCAACAAAAGTTCAGTGCATTAATTAATTTGCTTGATTGAATACTTCTGATATCTGTCTGCATTTTGTCAACAAATCTGTACTGTATTTATTTTTTTGACTGAGTATTACTAGTTTCTGCATTTAAAAACTGTACTGCATTTATTTCTTTAATTGAATATTGCTGCACTCTTTTTGCCTTTTGTTAATAAAACTGTACTGCATTTATTTATTTTCTTGACTGACTATTGCTGTTCTCTCTCTGCATTTTGTTAACTAAATTGTACAGTATTTATATGTTTGATTAACTATCACTAGTCTCTGCATTTGATAACAAAACTGTACTGCATGTATTTGTTTGATTGAATATTGCTGGCCTCTGTCTGCATTTTAATAAAAATGTACTGCATTTATTTATTTTCTTGATTAAATATTGCTGTACTCTCTCTGCATTTTGTTAACTGAAGGTCAGTGCATTTATTTATTTTCTTGATTGAATATTGCTAGTCTCTGCATTTGGTTAAAAAACTGTACTGTATTTTTGTGAGAATATTACTAGTCTCTGCATTTAAAAAAAAACTGCACTGCATTTATTTGTTTGATTGAATATTGCTGAACTCTGCATTTTGTTAGTAAAACTGTACTGCATTTATATATTTGCGTGATTGAATATTCTTGATCTCTCTGTCCATTTTCTTAAAAAAATGCAAGGCATTTATTTATTTGCTGGTCTCTGTCTGCATTTTGTTAACAATACTGTACTGTATTTGTTTGACTAATACTTAGTAGTCTGCATTTTTTAACAAACCTGTACTACATTTATTTGTTTGATTGAATATTGCTGTAATCTATCTGCATATTTTAATAATACTGTACTGCATTTTTTTTTTTTCTTGATTGAGTATTGTTAAATTCTCATTGCATTTTATTAAGAAAAGTGCAGTTCATTTATTTATTTGCTTGATTTAATATTGCTGATCTCTCTCTGCATTTTGTTAAGAAAAGTGCAGTGCATTTATTTATTTGATTGAATATTGTTTGTCTGTCTGCATTTTGTTAATAATACTGTACTGCATTTATTTAATTGCTTCATTGAATATTGCTAGTCTCTGCTTGCAATTTGTTAACAAAACTATACTGCCTTTAATTATTTTCATCATTGAATATTGCTGGTCTCCATCTGCATTTTGATAGTAAAACTGTACTGCAGTTATTTATTTGATTGACTGAATATTGCTGCACTCTGTCTGCATGTTGTTATCAAAACTGTACTGTATTTATTTGTTTGACTGAATATTGCTAGTCTCTGCATTTAGCAAAACTATACTGCATTTTTTGATTAAATACTGCTGAACTCATCTGCAATTTTTAAATAAAACTGCACTGCATTTATTTATATCCTTGAAGGAATATTGCAGATCTCTCTCTGCATTTTGTTAACAAAAGTGCAGGGCATTTATGTAGTTGCTTGATTGAATACTGCTTGTTTCTGCATTTTTTAACAAAACTGTACTGAATTCTTTTGTTTGACTGAATATTACTAGTCTCTGTATTTGTTAAAAAAAGTACTGCATTTATTTTTTTGATTGAATATTGCTGAACTATGCATTTTTTAATAAAACTGTACTGTATTTATTTATTTCCTTGATTGAATATTGTTGGTCTCTGTCTGTATTTTGTTAACAAAACTATACTGTATGTATTTGCTCGACTGAATAATACTAGTGTCTGCATTTATTAAAACTGTACTGCATGTATTTGATTCAACATTGCTTAACTCTATTTGCATTTAGTTAATAAAACTGTTTTGCATGTATTTTTTTCTTGATTGAATATTGCTGATCTCTCCCTGCATGTGTTAACAAAAGAGCAGTGCATTTATTTATTTGCTTGATTGAATATTGCCGGTCTCTGCATTTTGTTAACAAAACTGTACTGTGTTTGTTTGTTTGACTGAATATTACTAGTCTCAGTATTTGTTAAAAAATTACTGCATTTTTTGTTTGATTGAATATTGTTGAAATCTGCATTTTGTTAATAACACTGTACTGCATTTAATTATTTTTGATTGAATATTGCTGATCCCTCTATGCATTTTGTTTACAAAGGTGCAGTGCATTTATTTATTTGCTTGATTAAATATTTCTGGTCTCTGTTTTCATTTTGTTAACAAAACTGTTCTGTATTTATTTGTTTGACTGAATAGTACTAGTCTCTTCATTTGTTAACACAACTGTACTGTATTTATTTGTTTGATTGAATATTGCAGGTCTCTGTCTCCATTTTGTTAATAGTTTTGCACTGCATTTATTAATTTCCTTGACTGAATAGTGCTGGTGTCTGTCTGTGTTTTGTTAACAAAACTGTATTGCATTTATTTATTTGCTTGACTGAGTTTTGCTGGTCTCTGCATTTTGTTAGTAAAAATGTACTGTATTTATTTATTTATTTGTGTGATAAAATATTGCTGATCTCTATCTGCATTTTCTTAAAAAAATGCAGTGCATTTATTTATTTGCTTGATCGAATATTGCTGGTCTCTGTATTTTGTTAAAGCTGTACTATATTTGTTTGACTGAGTATTTACTAGTCTCTGCATTTCTTAACAAAAACGTACTGCATTTATTTGTTTGGATCTTGCCGTACTCAGTATTTTTAATAAAACTGTACTGCATTAATTTATTTTCTTTATTGAATATTGTTGATCTCTGCATTTTATTAACAAAAGTGCAGTGCATTTATTTATTTCCTTGATTGAATATTGCTGATCTCTCCCTGCTTTTTGTCAAGAAAAGTGCAGTGCATTTAATTATTTGCTTGTCTAATTATTGCTTGTCTCTGTCTGCATTTTGTTAATAATACTGTACTCCATTTATTTATTTGCTTCGTTGAATATTCTTAGTCTCTGTTTGTGTTTTTTTAACAAAACTATACTACCATTACTTATTTTCGTCATTGAATATTGCTGGACTCCATCTGCAATTTCATAGTAAAACTGTACTGCATTTATTAATTGATTGATTGAATATTGCTGCTCTTTGTCTCTTTTTCTGCATTTATTTCCTTGTTTGAATATTGCTGGTCTCTGTCTGCATTTTGTTAACACAACTGTACTGCATTTATTTGTTTGATTGAATATTGCAGATGTCTCTTTGCATTTTAACAAAAGTGCAGTGCATTTATTTATTTGCTTGGTTGAATATTGCTGGTCTCTGCACTTTGTTATCAAAACTATGCTCTATTTATATGTTTGACTGAATATTACTTGTCTCTGCATTTTTAACGAAACTACTGCATTTATTTGTTTGATTGAATATTGCTGAACTCTGCATTTTGTTAATAAAAATGTACTGCCTTTTTTTATTTTCTCAACTGAATATTGCTGATGTCTCTGTGCATTTTGTTAACAAAAGTGCAGTACATTTATTTATTTGCTTTACTGAATATTGCTGATCTCTGCATTTTGTTAACTAAATGTCAGTGCATTTATTTGCTTGATTGAATATTGCTCTTCTCTTTCTGCATTTTGTTAACAAAACTGTACTGAATTTGTTTGATTGAATATTACTAGTCTCTGCATTTAACAAAACTGCACTGTATTTATTTGATTTAATATTTCTGCACTCTGCATTTTTAATAAAACTGTACTGCATTTATTTATTTTCTTGACTGAATGTTCTTGATCTCTTCCTCTCTCTCTCTCTTTCTGCATGTTGTTAACAAAAGTGCAGTGCATTAATTTATTTGCTTGATCAAATATTGCTGGTATTTGCATTTTTTAAACAAATCTGTACTGTGTTTATTTGTTTGACTGAATATTACTAGTCTCTGCATTTAACAAAACTGTACTGAATTTATTTGTTTGACTGAATCTTACTAGCCTCTTCATTTGTTAACAAAACTGTACTGTATTTATTTGTTTGACTGAATATTGCTGGTCTCTGTCTTCATTTTGTTAATAATTTTGTACTGCATTAAATTCCTTAACTGAACAGTGCTGGTATCTGTCTGTGTTTTGTTAACAAAACTGTGTTGCATTTATTAATGTGCTTGATTGAATTTTGCTGGTCTCTGCATTTTGTTTGTAAAAATGTACTGTATTTATTTTCGTGATTGAATATTGCTGATCTCAATCTGCATTTTGTTAAGAAAAGTAGAGTGCATATATTTATTTGCTTAATTTAATATTGCTGGTTCCTGTCTGCATGTTGTTAACAAAACTGTACTGTATTTATATGTTTGACTGAATATTACTAGTCTCTGCATTTGTTAACAAAAATGTAGTGCATTGATTTGTTTGATTGAATATTGCTGAATTTTGTCTTCATTTTTGTTAATAAAATTGGACTGCATTTATTTATTTTCTTGATTGAATATTGCTGATGACTCTCTGCATTTTATTAACTAAATGTCAGTGCGTTTATTTATTTGCTTGATTGAATATTGCTGGTTGCTGTCTGCATTTTGTTAACAAAACTATACTGTATTTGTTTGACTGAATATTACTAGTGTCTGCATTTAAAAAAATCTGCGCTGTATTTATTTGTTTGATTTAATATTGCTGTACTCTGTCTTCATTTTTAATAAAACCGTACTGCATTTCTTTATTTTCTTGACTGAATGTTGTTGATCTCTCTTTATTTATTTGTTTGATTGAATATTGCTTGTCTCTTTTTGCATTTTGTTAACTATTATGTACTGTATTTATTTGTTTGACTGAATATTACTAGTCTCTGAATTTAACAAAGCTGTACTGCATTTATTTATTTTCTTGATTGAATATATCTAGTCTCTGCATTTTATTAAAAAAACTTTACTATTATTTGTTTGACTGAAGATTACTCGTCTCTGCATTTGTTACCAAAACTGCACTTCATTTATTTGTTTGACTGAATATTGCTGTACTCTGCATTTTAATAAAACTGTATTGCATTTATTTATTTTCTTGATTGGATATTGCTCTCTATCTGAATTTTGTTAAAAAAAGTGCCATGCATTTATTTATTTGCTTGATTGAATATTGCTGGTCTCTGCATTTTCCTAATAATACTGTACTGCATTTATTTATTTACTTAATTTAGTACTGCTTGCCTCTGTCTTCATTTTGTTACCAATTGTAATACATTTATTTTACATGATTTAATATTGCTGCTCTCTCTTCCTTTTTTAATAAAAATGTAATGCATATTTTATTTCCCTGATTAAGTATTGCTGATCTCTCCCTGCGTTTTAAGAAAAGTGCAGTGCATTTATTTATTCCCTTGATTGAATATTGGTTGTCTCTGTGTGCATTTTGTTAATAATGCTGTACTGCATTTATTTATTTGCTTCATTGAATATTCCTAGTCTCTGTGTTTTGTTAACAAAACTATACTGCCATTACTTATTTTCTTCATTGAATATAGTTGGACTCCATCTGCAGTTTCATTGTAAAATGGTACTACATTTACTTATTTGATTGAATGAATATTGCTGCTCTTTGTCTTTTTTACTGCATGTAATTCCTTGACTGAACATTGCTGGTCTCTGTCTGCATTTTGTTAAAATTGCAGTGCATTGTTTTGTTTGACTGAATATTACTTGTCTCTGCATTTGTTAACAAAACTGTACTGCATTTGTTTGACTGAATATTGTTGTAATCTTTCTGCATCTTTTAATAAAACTGTACTGCATGTATTTTTTTTCTTGATTGAGTATTGCTGATTTCTGTCTTTATTTTATTCACAAAAGTACAGTTCAAATATTTATTTGCTTGATTGAATATTGCTGATCTCTGCATTTTAAGAAAAGTGCCGTGCATTTATTTGATTGAATATTGGTTGTCTCTGTCTGCATTTTGTTAATAATACTGTACTGCATTTATTTAATTGCTTCATTGAATATTGCTAGTCTCTACTTGCATTTTGTTAACAAAACTGTACTGCCTTTAATTATTTTCATCATTAAATATTGCTGGTCTCCATCTGCATTTTGATAGTAAAACTTTACAGCATTTATTTATTTGATTGATTGTGTATTGCTGGGCTCTGTCTGCATGTTGTTAACAAATCTGTACTGTATTTGTTTCACAGAATATCACTAGTCTCTGGATTTAACAAAACTGTACTGCATTTTTTGGATTGAATTTTGCTGAAGTCATCTGAAATTCTTTATTAAAACTGCACTGCATTTATTTATATCCCTGATGGAATATTGCTGATGTCTCTCTGCATTTTGTTTCCAAATTGTACTGCATTTATTCTTGATTTAATATTGCTGCTCTTTGTCTCTTTTTAAATAAAACTATACTGCATGTATTTCCTTGATTGATTATTGCTGGTCTCTGCATTTGTTAACAAAACTGTACTGCATTTATTTGATTGAATATTGCTGAACTCTATTTGCATTTTGTTAATAAATCTGTACTGCTTTTATTTATTTTCGAGACTGAAAATTGCTGATCTCTCTCTGCATTTTGTTAACAAAAGTGCAGTGCATTTATTTATTTTTTATTGAATACTGCTGGTCTCCGCTTGCATTTTCTTAACAAACGTGTATTGTATTTATTTGTTTGACTGAATATTACTAATCTCTGTACTTGTTAACAAAACTGTACTGAATTTATTTGTTTGACTATTACTTGTTTCTGCATTTGTTTACAAAATTGTGCTGCATTTATTTGTTTGATTGAATATTGCTAAACACTTTTTGCATTTTGTTAATAAAAACTGTACAGCATTTAATTATTATTAGATTGAATATTGCTGATCCCTCTATGCATTTTATTTACAAATGTGCAGTGCATTTATTTATTTGCTTGATTGACTATTGCTGGTCTCTGTTTGAATTTTGTTAACAAAAATGTACTGTATTTATTTGTTTCACTGAATAGTACTAGTTTCATCATTTGTTAACAAAACTGTACTGTATTTATTTGTTTGATTGATTATTGCTAGTCTCTGTGTCCATTTTGTTAATAATTTTATACTGCATTTATTTTTTTCCTTGACTGAATAGTGATGGTATCTGTGTGTGTTTTGTTAACAAAACTGTATTGCATGTATTTATTTGCTTCATTGAATTTTGCTGGTGTCTGCATTTTGTTACTAAAAATATACTGTATTTATTTACTTGCGTGATTGTATATTGCTGGACTTTACATTTTCCTAATAATACTGTACTGCATTTATTTATTTGCATGATTGAATACTGCTTGCCTCTGTCTTCATTTTGTTACCAATCTGTAATACATTTATTTTTTACATGATTTAATATTACTGCTCTCTCTTCCTTTTTTAATAAAACTGTATTGCATTTTTAATTTCCCTGATTGAATTTTGCTGATCTCTCCCTGCATCTTAAGAAAAGTGTAGTGCATTTATTTATTTGCTTGTCTGAATATTGGTTGTCTCTGCATTTTGTTAGAAATACTGTACTACATTTCTTTATTTGCTTCATTGAATATTCCTAGTCTCTGTTTGTGTTTTCTTAACAAAACTATACTACCATTACTTATTTTCATCATTGAATATTGCTAGACTCCATCTGCAATTTCATAGAAAACTGTACTGAATTTATTAATTTGATTGATTGAATATTGCTGCTATTTGTCTCTTTTACTGCATTTATTTCCTTGGTTGAATATTGCTGATCTCTGCATTTTGTTAACAAAACATCACTGCATTTATTTGTTTGACTGAATATTACTAGTCTCTGTATTTGTTAAAAAACTGTACTATATTTATTTGTTTGATTGAATATTGCTGAACTCTGTCTGGATTTTGTTAATAAAAATGTACTGCATTTATTTATTTTCTTGATTGAATATTGCTGATGTATCTCTGCATTTTGTTAACAAAAGTGTAGTGCATTTATTTATTTGCTTGATTGAATATTGCTGGTCTCTGCATTTTTGTTAACACTGTACTGTATTTATATGTTTGACTGAATATTACTAGTTTCTGCGTTTTTTAACAAAACTGTACTGCATGTATTTCTTTGATTGAATATTGCTGAACTCTGCCTGCATTTTGTTAATAAAAATGTAATGCATTTATTTATTTTCTTGATTGAATATTGCTGATCTCTCTCTGCATTTTGTTAACTAAAGGTGAGTGCACTTATTTATTTGCTTTTATTTAATGTTGCTGGTCTGTGCATTTTAACAAAACTGTACTGCACTTATTTGTTTGACTGAATAGTACTAGTCTCCTCATTTGTTCACAAAACTGTACTGTATTTATTTGTTTGATTGAATATTGCTGGTCTCTGTCTCCATTTTGTTAATAATTTTGTACTGCATTTATTTATTTCCTTAACTGAGTAGTGCTGGTATCTGTCTGTGTTTTGTTAACAAAATTATATTGCATTTATTTATTTGCTTGATTGAATTTTGCTGGTCTCTGCATTTTGTTAGTAAAAATGTACTGTATTTATTTGTGTGATTGAATATTGCTGATCTCTCTCTGCATTTTGTTCAGAAAATTGCAGTGCATATATTTATTTGCTTGATTTTATATTGCTGCTCTGTTTGCATGTTGTTAACAAAACTGTACTGTATTTATATTTTTGACTGAATATTAGTAGTCTCTGCAATTGTCAGCAAAACTGTAGTGCATTGATTTGTTTGATTGAATATTGCTGAACTCTGCATTTTATTAACAAAAATGGAACGCATTTATGTATTTTCTTGATTGAATATTGCTGATGTCTCTCTGCATTTTGTTAACTAAATGTCAGTGCATTTATTTATTTGCTTGATTTAATAATTCTGGTCTCTGCATTTTTTTAACAAAACTGTACTGTATTTGTTTGACTGAATATTATTAGTCTCTGCATTAAAAAATGCACTGTATTTATTTGTTTGATTTAATATTGCTGTGCTCTGTCTGCATTTTGAATAAAACTGTACTGTATTTATGTACTTTCTTGACTGAAACTGTTGATCTCTTTCTCACTCTCTCTCTGCATTTTGTTAAAAAAGTGCACTGCATTTATTTATTTGCTTGATTGAATATTGCTTGTCTCTGCATTTTGTTAAATCTGTACTGTATTTATTTGCTTGACTGAATATTACTAGTCAATGCATTTAACAAGTCTGTACTGCTTTTATTTGTTTGATTGAATATTGCTGAACTCTTTTTGCATTTTGTCGATAAAACTGTACTACATTTATTTATTTTCCTGATTGAATATTGCTGATCTCTCTCTGCATTTTGTTAAAAGTTCAGGGCATTTAATTATCTGCTTGACTGAATACTGCTCGTCTCTGTTTGCATTTTGTTAACAAAACTGTACTGTATTTATTTGTTTGACTGAATATTACTAGTCTCTGTATTTGTTAAAAAAGCGTACTGCATTTATTTGTTTGATTGAATATTGCTGAACACTTTTTGCATTTTGTTAATTAAACTGTACTGCATTTATTTATTTCCTTGACTGAATAATGCTGGTCTCTGTCTGCATTTTGTTAACAAAACCCTGTTGTTTTTTTTGTTTAACTGAATATTACTTGTTTCTGCATTTGTTTACAAAACTGTACTGCATTTATTTGTTTGATTGAATATTGCTATACACGTTTTGCATTTTGTTAATAAAACTGTACTGCATTTAATTCTTTTTTGATTGAATATTACTGATCCCTCTATGCATTTTGTTTACAAATGTGCAGTGCATTTATTTATTTGCTTGACTGAATATTGCTGGTCCCTGTTTGTATTTTGTTAACAAAACTGTACTGTATTTATTTGTTTGATTGAATATTGCTGGTCTCTGTCTCCATTTTGTTAATAATTTTGTACTCCATTTATTTATTTCATTGAATAGTGCTGATATCTGTCTGTCTTTTGTTAACAAAACTGTATTGCATTTAATTATTTGCTTGATTGAATTTTGCTGGTCTCTGCATTTTGTTAGTAAAAATGTACTGTATTTATTTGAGTGATTCCATATTGCTCATCTCTCTCTGCATTTTCTTAAAAAAATGCAGTGCATTTATTAATTTGCTTGATTGAATATTGCTCATCTCTGCATTTTGTAAACAAAGCTGTACTGTATTTGACTGAGTATTACTAGTCTCTGCATTTCTTAACAAAACTGTACTGCATTAATTTGTTTGGCTATTTTTAATAAAACTGCATTAATTTATTTTCTTGATTGAATATTGTTGATCTCTGCATTTTATTAACACAAGTGCAGTGCATTTATTTATTTTCTTAATTGAATATTGCTGATCTCTCCCTGCATTTTGTCAAGAAAAGTGTAGTGCATTTATTTATTTGCTTGACCAAATTTTGTTTGTCTCTGTCTGCATTTTGTTAATAATACTGTACTCCATATTATGTATTTGCTTAATTGAAAATTCCTAGTCTCTCTTTGTGTTTTCTTAACAAAACTATACTACCATTACTTATTTTCATCATTGAATATTGCTGGACTCCATCTGCAATTTCATAGTAAAACTGCACTGAATTTATTTATTTCCTTGACTGAATATTGCTGGTGTCTGTCTGCTCTACTGTTTTTATTTGTTTAACTGAATATTACCTGTTTCTAGATTTGTTTACAAAACTGTACTGCATTTATTTGTTTGATTGAATATTGCTGAACACTTTTTGCATTTTGTTAATAAAATTGTACATCATTTAATTATTTTTTGATTGAATATTGCTGATCCCTCTATGCATTTTGTTTCCAAATGTGCAGTGCATTTATTTATTTGCTTTATTGAATATTGCTGGTCTCTGTTTGAATTTTGTTAACAAAACGGCACTGTATTTATTTGTTTGACTGAATAGTACTAGTCTCATCATTTGTTAACAAAACTGTACTGTATTTATTTGTTTGATTGAATATTGCTGGTCTCTGTGTCCATTTTGTTAATAATTTTGTACTGCATTTATTTAGTTCCTTGACTGAATAGTGATGGTATCTGTCTGTGTTTTGTTAACAAAACTGTATTGCATGTATTTATTTGCTTAATTGAATTTTGCTGGTGTCTCCATTTTGTTAGTAAAAAAGTACTGTTTTTATTTATTTGCATGATTGCATATTGCTGGACTTTGCATTTTCCTAATAATACTGTACTGCATTTATTTATTTGCTTGATTGAATACTGCTTGCCTCTGTCTTCATTTTGTTACCAAACTGTAATACATTTATTTTTTACATAATTTAATATTGCTGCTCTCGCTTCCTTTTTTAATAAAACTGTATTGCATTTTTTATTTCCCTGATTGAATTTTGCTGATCTCTCCCTGCATCTTAAGAAAAGTACAGTGCATTTATTTATTTGCTTGATTGAATATTGGTTGTCTCAGTCTGCATTTTAATACTGTACTGCATTTATTTATTTGCTTCACTGAATATTTCTAGTCTCTGTTTGTGTTTTCTTAACAAAACTATACTACCATTACTTATTTTCATCCTTGAATATTGCTGGACTCCATCTGCAATTTCATAGAACACTGTACTGAATTTATTAATTTGATTGATTGAATATTGCTGCTCTTTGTCTCTTTTACTGCATTTATTTCCTTGATTGAATATTGCTGGTCTCTGTCTGCATTTTGTTAACAAAACATTACTGCATTTATTTCTTTGACTGACTATTACTAGTCTCTTTGTTTGTTAAAAAACTGTACTGCATTTATTTGTTTGATTGACTATTGCTGAGCTCTGTCTGGATTTTGTTAATAAAAATGTACTGCATTTATTTATTTTCTTGATTGAATATTGCTGATGTCTCTCTGCATGTTGTTAACAAAAGTGTAGTGCATTTATTTATTTGCTTGATTGAATATTGCTGGTCTCTGCATTTTGTTAACAAAACTGTATTGTACTGTATTTATATGTTTGAATATTACTAGTCTCTGCATTTTTTAACAAAACTGTACTGCATGTAATTGATTGAATATTGCTGAAATCTGCCTGCATTTTGTTAATAAAAATGTAATGCATTTATTTATTTTCTTGATTGAATATTGCTGATCTCTCTCTGCATTTTGTTAACTAAAGGTCAGTGCATTTATTTATTTGCTTTTATTTAATATTGCTGGTCTCTGTTTGCATTTTAACAAAACTGTACTGTACTTATTTGACTGAATAGTACCAGTCTCCTCATTTGTTAACAAAACTGTACTGTATTGATTTGTTTGATTGAATATTGCTGGTCTCTGTCTCCATTTTGTTAATAATTTTGTACTGCATTTATTTATTTCCTTAACTGAATAGTGCTGGTATCTGTGTTTTGTTAACAGAATTATATTGCATTTAATTGCTTGATTGAATTTTGCAGGTCTCTGCATTTTGTTAGTAAAAATGTACTGAATTTATTTATTTGCGTGATTAAATATTGCTGATCTCTCTCTGCATTTTGTTAAGAAAAGTGCAGTGCATATATTTATTTGCTTGATTTAATATTGCTGGTCCCTGTCTGCATGATGTTAACAAAACTATGCTGTATTTATATGTTTGACTGTATATTACTAGTCTCTGCATTTGTCAACAAAACTGTACTGTATTTATTGGTTTGAATGAATGTTGCTGATCCTTCTATGCATTTTGTTTACAAATGTGCAGTGCATTTATTTATTTGCTTGGTTGAATATTGCAGGTCTCTGTTTCTATTTTGTTAATAATTTTATATGGCATGTATTTATTTCCTTGACTGAATAGTGCTGCTAAATGTCTGTGTTTTGTTAACAAAACTGTATTGTATGTATTTATTTGCTTGATTGAATTTTGCTGGTCTCTGCATTTTGTTAGTAAAAATGCACTGTGTTTATTTGAGTGATTAAATATTGTTGATCTCTGCATTTTCTTAAAAAATGCAGTGCATTTATTTATTTGCTTGATTGAATATTGCTCATCTCTGCATTTTGTTAGCAAAGCTGTACTGCATTTGACTGAGTATTACTAGTCTCTGCATTTCTTAACAAAACTGTACTGCATTTATTTGTTTGGATATTGCCGTACTCAGCATTTTTAATAAAACTGCATTAATTTATTTTCTTGATTGAATATTGTTGATATCTGCATTTTAATAACAAAAGTGCAGTGCATTTATTTATTTCCTTGATTGAATATTGTTGATCTCTCCCTGTATTTTGTCATAAAAAGTGCAGTGGATTAATTTATTTGCTTGATTCAATATTGTTTGTCTCTGTCTGCATTTTGTTAATAATACTGTACTTCATATTATTTATTTGCTTCACTGAAAATTCCTAGTATCTGTTTGTGTTTTTTTTTAACAAAACTATACTACCATTACTTATTTTCATCACTGAATATTGCTAGACTCCAACTGCAGTTTCATATTAAAACTATACTGAATTTATTTATTTGATTGATTGAATATTGCTGCTCTTTGTCTCTTTTACTGCATTTATTTCCTTGATTGAATATTGCTGGATTCTGTCTGCATTTTGTTAACAAAACTGTACTGCATTTATTTGTTTGATTGAATATTACTAGTCTCTGTATTTGTTAACAAAACCATACTGCATTTATTTGTTTGATTGAATATTGCTGTACTCTGTCTGCATTTTGTAAATAAAAATGTAATGCATTTATTTATTTTTTTGATTGAGTATTGCTGATGTCTCTCTGCATTTTGTTAACAAAAGTGCAGGACATTTATTTATTTGCTTGATTGAAGACTGCTTGTCTCTGCATTTTGTTTACAAAACTGTACTGTTTTTATTTATTTGACTGAATATTACTTGTTTCTGCATTTGTTTACAAAACTGTACTGCATTTATTTTTTGAATGAATATTGCTAAACACTTTTTGCATTTTGTTAATAAAACTTTACTGCATTTAATTATTTTGATTGAATATTTCTGATCCCTCTATGCATTTTGTTTACAAATGTGCAGTGCATTTATTTATTTGCTTGACTGAATATTGCTGGTCTCTGTTTGCATTTTGTTAACAAAGCTGCATGGTATTTATTTGGTTGACTGAATAGTACTAGTCTCTTTATTTGTTAACAAAACTGTACTGTATTTATTTGTATGATTGAATATTGCTGGTCTCTGTCTCCATTTTGTTAATAATTTTGTATGGCATGTATTTATTTCCTTGACTTAATAGTGCTGGTATCTTTCTGTGTTTTGTTAACAAAACAGTATTGCATTTATTTATTTTCTTGATTGAATTTTGCTCGTCTCTGCATTTTGTTAGTAAAAATGTACTGTATTTATTTATTTAAGTGCTTAAATATTGCTGATCTCGCTCTGCATTTTCTTTAAAAAAAGAGCAGTGCATTTTGTTAACAAAACTGTACTGCATTTATTTGACTGAGTATTACTAGTCTCTGCATTTCTTAACAAAAGTGTGCTGCATTTATTTGTTTGGATATTGCTGTACTCAGCTTTTTTAATAAAACTGCATTTGTTTATTTCCTTGACTGAATATTGTTGATATCTCCCTGCTTTTTGTTAAGAAAAGTGCAGTGCATTTATTTATTTGCTTGGCAGAATACTGTTTGTCTCTGTCTGCATTTTGTTAATAAGACTGTACTCCATTTATTTATATGCTTCATTGAAAATTTCTACTCTTGGTTTGTGTTTTCTTAACAAAACTATCTAAAACTAACTAAAAATACTACCATTACTTATTTTCGTCATTGAATATTGCTGGAATCCATCTGCAATTTCATATTAAAACTGTACTGAATTTATTTATTTGATCCATTGAATATTGCTGCTCTTTGTCTCTTTTACTGCATTTATTTCCTGGATTTGCTGGATTTTGTCAGTACTGCATTTATTTGTTTGACTGAATATTACTGGTCTCTGCATTTGTTAACAAAATTGTACTGCATTTATTTGATTGAATATTGCTGAACTCTTATTTGCATGTTGTTAATAAATCTGTACTGCCTTTATTTATTTTCTAAATTGAAAATTGCTTATCTCTCTTTCTGCATTTTGTTAAAAGTGCAGTGCATTTATTTATTTGCTTGATTGAATACTGCTGGTCTCTGCATTTTGTTAACAAAACTGTACCGTATTTATTTGACTATTACTAGTCTCCGTATTTGTTAACAAAACCATACTGCATTTATTTGTTTGATTGAATATTGCTGAAATCTGCATTCTTTTAATAAAACTGTACTGCATTTATTTATTTCCTTGACTGAATATTGCTGGTCTCTGTCTGCATTCTGTTAGCAAAACTGCACTGCATTTAATTGTTTTTGATTGAATATTGCTGATCCATCTATTGATTTTGTTTACAAATGTGCAGTGCATTTATTTATTTCCTTGATTGAATATTGTTGGTCTCTGTTTGCAATTTGTTAACAAAACTGTACTGTATTTATTTGTTTGACTGAATAGTACGTACTAGTCTCTTTATTTGTTAACAAAACTGTACTGTATTTTATTGTTTGATTCAGTATTGCTGGTCTCTGTCTCTGTTTTGTTAATAATTTTGTACTACATTTATTTATTTCCTTGACTGAAAAGTGCTGGTATCTGTCTGTGTTTTGTTAACAAAACAGTATTGCATTTATTTATTACTTGATTGAATTTTGCTAGTCTCTGCATTTTATTAGTAAAATGTACTGTATTTATTTATTTGCTTGATTGAATATTGCTGATCTCTCTCTGCATTTTGTTAAGAAAAGTGCAGTGCATTTATTTACTTGCTTGATTGAATATTGCTCGTCCCTGTCTGCATGTTGTTAACAAAACTGTACTTTATTTATATGTTTGACTGAATATTACTAGTCTCTGCATTTGCTAAGAAAACTGTACTGCATTTATTTGTTTGAATGAATATTGCTGAACTCTGTATTTTGTTAATAAAAATGCACCACCTTTATGTATTTTCTTGATTGAATATTGTTGATGTCTTTCTGCATTTTGTTAACTAAATGTCAGTGATTTTTTATTTGCTTGATTGAATATTGCTGGTCTCTGCATTTTGTTAACAAAAATGTACTGTATTTGTTTGAATAGTTCTAGCCTCTGCATTTAAAAAACTGCACTGTATTTATTTGTTTGATTTAATATTGCTATGCTCTGCATTTTTAATAAAACTGTACTGCAATTATTTATTTTCTTGACTGAATGTTGTTGATCTCTCTCTCTCACTCTCTGTGCATTTTGTTAAAAAAAGTGCAGTGCATTTATTTATTTGCTTGACTGAATATTGCTTATCTCTGTTTTCATTCTGTTAACAAATCTGTAGTGTATTTATTTGACTGAATATTACTAGTCTCTGCATTTAAGAAGACTGTATTGCATTTATTTTTTTGATTGAATATTGCTGAATTCTTTTAGCATTTTGTCGATTAAACTGCACTGCATTTATTTATTTTCTTGATTGAACATTGCTGATATCTCTCTGCATTTTGTTAGCAATAGTGCAGTACATGTATTTATTTGCTTGATTGAATTTTGCTGGTCTCTGCATTTTTCTAATAGTACTGTACTGCATTTATTTATTTGCTTGATTGAATAATGCTTGCCTCTGTCTTCCTTTTGTTACCAAAGTGTAATACATTTATTTTTTACATAATTTAATATAACTGCATTTTTTAATATAACTGCATTGCATTTTTATGTCCCTGATTGAATATTGCTGATCTCTCCCTGCATTTTAAGAAAAGTGCAATGCATTTATTTATTTGCTTGATTAAATATTGGCTGTCTCTATCTGCATTTTGTTAATAATACTGTACTGCATTTATTTCTTTGTTTAATTGAATATTTCTCATCTCTATTTGTGTTTTCTTAACAAACCTATACTGCCATTATTTTCTTCATTGAATATTGCTGGACTCCATCTGCAATTTCATTGTAAACTTGTACTGCATTTATTTATTTTATTGATTGAATATTGCTGCTCTTTGTCTTTTTTACTGCATTTAATTCCTTGATTGAACATTGCTGGTCTCTGTCTGCATTTTGTTAACAAAACTGCAGTGCATTTATTTGTTTGACTGAATATTACTTGTTTCTGCATTTGTTAAATAAACGGCTGAATCTGCATTTTGTTAGTAAAACTGTACTGCATTTATATATTTACATGATTGAATATTGCTGCTCTCTCTCCATTTCATTAAAAAAATGCAAGGCATTTATTTATTTGCTTGATTGAATATTGCTGGTCTCTGCGTTTTGATAAAAAACTGTACTGTATTTGTTTGATTGAATATTAGTAGTCTCTGCATTTAACAAAACTCTACTGCATTTATTTGTTTGATTGAATATTGCTATAATCTTTCTGAATCTTTTAATAAAACTGTATTGCATTTATTTTCTTGATTGAGTATTGTTGATTTTTGCCTGCATTTTATTAACAAAAGTGCAGTTCATTTATTTATTTGCTTGATTGAATACTGCTGATCTCTGTCTGCATTTTATTAAGGAAAGTGCAGTGCATTTATTTATTTTATTTAGTGTCTGCATCTTGTTAATAATACTGTACTGCATTTATTTAATTGCTTCATAGAATATCAGTAGTCACTGCTTGTGATTTGTTAACAAAACTATACTGACTTTATTTATTTTCATCATTGAATTTTGCTGGTCTCCATCTGCATTTTGATAGTAAAACTGTATTACATTTATTTATGTGATTGATTGAATATTGCTAGTCTCTGTGTGCATTTTGTTAATAAAACTTTACTGTCGATTTGTTTACTGAATATTACTTGTCTCTGCATTTGTTAACAAAACTGCACTGCATTTATTTGTTTGATTGAATATTGCCGTACTCTGCATTTTTAATAAAACTGTACAGCATCCATTTATTTTCTTGATTGGATATTGTTTATTTCTCTCTGAATTTTGTTAACAAAAGTGCAGCTCATTTATTTATCTGCTTGGTTGAATATTGCTGATCTCTCTCTGCATTTTGTTAAAAAAAGTGCAGTGCATTTATTTATCTGCTTGATTGAATCCTGCTTGTCTCTGTTTGCATTTTAACAAAACTGTACTGTATTTGTTTGAATGAATATTGGTAGTCTGCATGTTGTTATCAAAACTGTACAGTATTTATTTGTTTGACGGAATATTACTAGTCTTTGCATTTAACTAAACTGTACTGTATTTTTTGGATTGAATATTGCTGAACTCATCTGCAAGTTTTTAATAAAACTGCACTGCATTTATTTATATCCTTGATGGAATATTGCAGATCACTCTCTGAATTTTGTTCCAAATTGTACTGCATTTTTTATTTAATATTGCTGCTCTTTGTCTCTTTTTAAATAAAACTATACCGCATTTATTTCCTTGATTGAATACTGATAGTCTCTGCATTTTAACAAATCTGTACTGCATTTATTTGTTTTGACTGAATAATACTGATCTCTGCATTTGTTAACAGAACTGTACTGCATTTATTTGATTGAATATTGCTGAACTCTATTTGCATTTTGTTAATAAAACTGTACTGCCTTTATTTATTTTTTATTCAATATTGCTGATCTCTGCATTTTGTTAAAAGTGCAGGGCATTTATTTATTTACTTGATTAAATACTGCTTGTCTCTGTTTGCATTTTGTTAACAAAACTATACTATACTTATTTGTTTGACTGAATATTACTAGTCTCTGTATTTGTTAAAAAAACATACTGCATTTATTTGTTTGATTGAATATTGCTGAACTGTGCATTTATAATACAATTGTATTGCATTTATTTATTTCCTTGATTGAATATTGCTGGTCTCTGCCTGTATTTTGTTAGCAAAACACTACTGTATTTATTTGTTTGACTGAATAATACTAGTTTCTGCATTTGTTAACAAAACTGTACTTCATGTATTTGTTTGATTGAACATTGCTGACCTCTATTTGCATTTTGTTAATAAAACTGTATTGCATGTAATTATTTTCTTTATTGAATATTGCTGATCTCTCTCTGCATTTGTTAATGAAAGAGCAGTGCATTTATTTATTTGTTGATTGAATATTACTGGTCTCTGCATTTTGTTAACAAAACTGTACTGTGTTATTTGACTGAATATTACTAGTCTCTGCATTTGCTAAGAAAACTGTACTGCATTTATTTGTTTGAATGAATATTGCTGAACTCTGCCTGCATTTTGTTAATAAAAATGCACCACCTTTATGTATTTTCTTGATTGAATATTGCTGATGTCTCTCTGCATTTTGTTAACTAAATGTCAGAGCGTTTTTATTTGCTTGATTGAATATTGCTGGTCTCTGCATTTTGTTAACAAAAATGTACTGTATTTGTTTGTCTGAATGGTACTAGCCTCTGCATTTAAAAAACTGCACTGTATTTATTTGTTTGATTTAATATTGCTATGCTCTGCATTTTTAATAAAACTGTACTGCAATTATTTTCTTGAATGAATGTTGTTGATCTCTCACTCACTCTCTGTGCATTTTATTAACAAAAGTGCAGTGCATTTATTCATTTGTTTGACTGAATATTGCTTATCTCTGTTTTCATTCTGTTAACAAATCTGTACTGTATTTATTTGACTGAATATTACTAGTCTCTGCATTTAAGAAAACTACTGCATTCATTTTTTTATTGAATATTGCTGAACTCTTTTAGCATTTTGTCGATAAAACTGTACTGCATTTATTTATTTTCTTGATTGAACATTGCTGATATCTCTCTGCATTTTGTCAGCAATAGTGCAGTACATGTATTTATTTGCTTGATTGAATTTTGCTGGTCTCTGCATTTTTCTAATAATACTGTACTGCATTTATTTATTTGCTTGATTGAATAATGCTTGCCTCTGTCTTCCTTTTGTTACCAAAGTGTAATACATTTATTTTTTACATGATTTAATATTGCTGATCTCTCTTCCTTTTTTAATATAACTGCATTGCATTTTTATGTCCCTGATAGAATAGTGCTATCTCTTCATGCATTTTAAGAAAAGTGCAATGCATTTATTTATTTGCTTGATTAAATATTGGTTGTCTCTGTCTCCATTTTGTTAATAATACTGTACTGCATTTATTTCTTTGTTTAATTGAATATTTCTTGTCTCTGTTTGTGTTTTCTTAACAAACCTATACTGCCATTATTTTCTTCATTGAATATTGCTGGACTCCATCTGCAATTTCATTGTAATCTTGTACTTTATTTATTTATTTGATTGATTGAATAGTGCTGCTCTTTGTCTTTTTTACTGCATTTAATTCCTTGATTGAACATTGCTGGTCTCTGTCTGCATTTTGTTAACAAAACTGCAGTGCATTTATTTGTTTGACTGAATATTACTTAGCTCTGCATTTGTTAAATAAACTGCTGAACTCGGCATTTTGTTAGTAAAACTGTACTGCATTTATATATTTACGTGATTGAATATTGCTGCTCTCTCTCCATTTCCTTATAAAAATGCAAGGCATTTATTTATTTGCTTGATTGAATATTGCTGGTCTCTGTCTGCGTTTTGTTAAAAAACTGTACTGTATTTGTTTGACTGAATATTAGTAGTCTCTGCATTTGTTAACAAAACTGTACTGCATTTATTTGTTTGATTGAATATTGCTGTAATCTTTCTGAAACTTTTAATAAAACTGTATTGCATTTATTTTCTTGATTGAGTATTGTTGAGTTTTGCCTGCATTTTATTAACAAAAGTGCAGTTCATTTATTTATTTGCTTGATTGAATATTGCTGATCTTTGTCTGTATTTTATTAAGGAAAGTGCAGTGCATTTATTTATTTTATTGACTGACTATTGGTTTTCTGTGTCTGCAGTTTGTTAATAATACTGTACTGCATTTATTTAATTGCTTTATTGAATATCAATAGTCACTGCTTGTGATTTGTTAACAAAACTATACTGACTTTAATTATTTTCATCATTGAATTTTGCTGGTCTCCATCTGCATTTTGATAGTAAAACTGTATTACATTTATTTATTTGATTGATTGAATATTGCTAGTCTCTGTGTGCATTTTGTTAATAAAACTTTACTGTTGATTTGTTTGACTGAATATTACTCGTCTCTGCATTTGTTAACAAAACTGCACTGCATTTATTTGTTTGATTGAATATTGCTGTTCTCTGCATTTTTAATAAAATTGTACAGCATCTGTTTATTTTCTTGATTGGATATTGTTTATTTCTCTCTGTATTTTGTTAACAAAAGTGCAGTTCATTTATTTATCTGCTTGGTTGAATATTGCTGATCTCTCTCTCTGCATTTTGTTAAAAGAGTGCAGTGTATTTATTTATCTGCTTGACTGAATCCTGCTTGTCTCTGTTTGCATTTTAATAAAACTGTACTGTATTTGTTTGAATGAATATTGGTAGTCTGCATGTTGTTATCAAAACTGTACAGTAATTTGTTTGAATGAATATTACTAGTCTCTGCATTTTAACAAATCTGTACTGCATTTATTTGTTTTGACTGAATATTACTGATCTCTGCATTTGTTAACAGAACTGTACTGCATTTATTTGATTGAATATTGCTGAACTCTATTTGCATTTTGTTAACAAAACTGTACTGTGTTATTTGTTTGACTGAATATTACTAGTCTCGGTATTTGTTACCAAAAGTACTGTATTTATTTGTTTGATTGAATATTTCTGAACTCTGCATTTTTTAATAAAACAGTACGGCATTTATTTATTTCCTTGATTGAATATTGCTGGTCTCTGTCTGCCTTTTGTTAACAAAACTCTACTGTTTTTATGTGTTTGACTGAATATTATTTGCTTCTGAATTTTTTTACAAAACTATACTGCATTTATTTGTTTGATTGAATATTGCTGAATACTTTTTGTATTTTGTTAATAAAACTATACTGCATTTAATTCTTTTTGATTGAATGTTGCTGATCCCGCTATGCATTTTGATTACAAATGTGCAGTGCATTTATTTATTTACTTGACTGAATATTGCTGGTCTCTATTTGCATTTTGTTAAAACTGTACTGTATTTATTTGTTTGACTAAATAGTACTAGTTTCTTCATTTGTTAACAAAACTGTGCTTTATTTATTTGTTTGACTGAATATTGCTGGTCTCTGCCTCTGTTTTGTTAATAATTTTGTACGGCATTGATTTATTTCCTTGACTGAATTGTGCTGGCATCTGTCTGTGTTTTGTTAACAAAATTGTATTGCATGTATTTATTTGCTTGATTGAATTTTGCTGGTTTCTGCATTTTGTTAGTAAAAATGTACTTTATTTGTTTATTTGTGTGATTAAATATTGCTGATCTCTCTCTGAATTTTCTTTAGAAAAATGCAGAGCATTTATTTATTTGAATGATTGAATATTGCTTGTCTCTACATTTTGTTAACAGAACTGTACTGTCTTTGTTTGACTATTACTAGTCTCTGTATTTCTTAACAAAACTGTATTGCATTTATTTCTTTGGATATTGCCATACTCAGCATTTTTAATAAAACTGTACTGCATTAATTTTTTTTCTTGGTTGAATATTGTTGATCTCTCCCTTCATTTTGTCAAGAATAATGCAGTGCATTTATTTATTTGCTTGACTGAATATTTTTTGTCTCTGTATTTTGTTAATTATACTGTACTCCATTTATTCATTTGCTTCATTGAATATTCCTAGTCTCTGTTTGTGTTTTCTTAACAAAACTATACTGCCATTACTTATTTTCATCATTGAATATCGCTGGACTCCATCTACAATTTCATAGTAAAACTGTACTGATTTTATTTATTTGATTAAATATTGTTGTTCTTTGTCTCTTTTACTGCATTCATTTCTTTGATTGAATATTGCTGGTCTCTGCCTGCATTTTGTTAACAAAACTGTACTGCATTTATTTGTTTGACTGAATACTGCTGAACCCTGCATTTTGTTAATAAAAATGTACTGCATTTATTTATTTTCTTTATTGAATATTGCTGATGTCTCTCTGCATTTTAACAAAAGTGCAGTGCAATTATTTATTTGTTTGATTGAATATTGCTGGTCTCTGCATTTTGCTAACAAAACTGTACTGTATTGATATGTTTGACTGAATATTACTAGTCTCTGAATTTTTTAACAAAACTGTACTTCATTTATTTATTTGATTGAATAATGCTAAACTCTGCTTTCATTTTCTTCATAAAATGTAATCCATTTATTTATTTTCATGATTGAATATTGCTGATCTCTCTCTGCATTTTGTTAACTAAAGGTCAGTGCATTTATTTATTTGGTTGATTGAATATTCCTGTTCGCTGTCTGCATTTTGTTAAAAAAACTGTACTATATCTGTTTGACTGAATATTAATAGTCTCTGCATTTAACAAAACTGCACTGTATTTATTTGATTTAATATTGCTGCACTCTGCAGTTTAATAAAACTGCACTGCATTTATATATTTTCTTGACTGAATGTTCTTGATCTCTCTCTCTCCATTTTTTCAACAAAAGTTCAGTGCATTAATTCATTTGCTTCATTGAATATTTCTGGTATCTGACTGCATTTTGTTAACAAATCTGTACTGTATTTATTTCTTTGACTCAATATTACTCGTCTCTGCATTAAAAAAACTGTACTGCATGTATTTGTTTAATTGAATATTGCTGCACTCTTTTTGCCATTTGTTAATAAAACTCTACTGCATTTATTTATTTTCTTGACTGAGTATTGCTGTTCTCTCTCTGCATTTTGTTAACTAAACTGTGCTGTATGCATATGTTTGATTAAATATCACTAGTCTCTGCACTTGTTAACAAAACTGTACTGCATGTATTTGTTTGATTGAATACTGCTGAACTCTGCATTTTAATAAAAATGTACTGCATTTATTTATTTCTTGATTATACATTGCTGTACTCTCTCTGCATTTTGTTAACTAAAGGTCAGTGTATTTATTTATTTTCTTGATTGAATATTGCTAGTCTCTGCATTTTGTTAAAAAACTTTATTTTTGTGTGAATATTACTAGTCTCTGCATTAAAAAAAAACTGCACTGCATTTATTTGTTTGATTGAATATTGCTGAACTCTACATTTTGTTAGTAAAACTGTACTGCATTTATATATTTGCGTGACTGAATATTGCTGGTCTCTGCATTTTGTTAACAATACTGTACTGTATTTGTTTGACTGAATATTACTAGTGTCTGCATTTAAAAAATCTGCACTGTATTTATTTCTTTGATTTAATATTGCTGTACTCTGCATTTTTAATAAAACCGTACTGCATTTCTTTATTTTCTTGACTGAATGTTGTTGATCTTTCTCTCTCTCTCTCTCTCTGCATTTTAACAAAAGTTGACTGCATTTATTTATTTACTTGATTGAATATTGCTTATCTCTTTTTGCATTTTGTTAACTATTCTGTACTGTATTTATTTGTTTGACTGAATATTACTAGTCTCTGAATTTAACAAAGCTGTACTGCATTTATTTGTTTGATTGAATATTGCTGAACTCTTTTTGCATTTTGTTGATAGAACTCTACTGCATTTATTTATTTTCTTGATTGAATATTGCTGATCTCCCTATGCATTTTGTTAAAAATACTGCAGTACATTTATTTAATTGTTTGATTAAATATAGCTAGTCTCTGCATTTTATTAAAAAAACGTTACTATTATTTGTTTGACTGCATATTACTCATCTCTGCATTTGTTACCAAAACTGCACTTCATGTATTTGTTTGACTGAATATTGTTGTACTCTGCATTTTAATAAAACTGTATTGCATTTATTTATTTTCTTGATTGGATATTGATCTATATCTGAATTTTGTTAACAAAAGTGCCATGCATTTATTTATTTGCTTGATTGAATATTGCTGGTCTCTGCATTTTCCTAATAATACTGTACTGCATTTATTTATTTGCTTGATTTAATACTGCTTGCCTCTGTCTTCATTTTGTTACCAATTGTAATACATTTATTTTTACATAATTTAATAATGCTGCTCTCTCTTCCTTTTTTAATAAAAATATAATGCATTTTTTATTTCCCTGATTGAGTATTGCTGATCTCTCCCTGCATTTTAGGAAAAGTGCAGTGCATTTATTTATTCGCTTGATTGAATATTGGTTGTCTCTGTCTGCATTTTGTTAATAATGCTGTACTGCATTTATTTATTTGCTTCATTGAATATTCCTAGTCTTTGTTTGTGTTTTGTTAACAAAACTATAATGCCATTACTTATTTTCTTCATTGAATATTGCTGCAATCCACCTGCAATTTCATTGTAAAATGGTACTGCATTTACTTATTTGGTTGATTGAATATTTCTGCTCTTTGTCTTTTTTGCTGCATTTAATTCCTTGATTGAACATTGCTGGTCTCTGTCTGCATTTTGTTAAAATTGTAGTGCATTTTTTTTGTTTAACTGAATATTACTTGTCTCTGCATTTGTTAAAAAACTGTACTGCATTTATTTGTTTGATTCAATATTGCGGTGCTCTGCATTTTGTTAGTTAAACTGTACTGCATTTATATATTTGCATGATTGAATATTGGTGATCTCTCTCTCCCTTTTTTAAAAAATGCAAGGCATTTATTTATTTGCTTGATTGAATATTGCTGGTCTCTGCATTTGGTTAAACCTGTACTGTATTTGTTTGACTGAATCTTAGTAGTCTCTGCATTTGTTAACAAAACTGTACTACATTTGTTTGATTGAATATTGTTCTAATCTTTCTGCATCTTTTAATAAAACTGTACTGCATTTATTTATTTTCTTGATTGAGTATTGTTGATTTCTGTCTGCATTTTATTCACAAAAGTGCAGTTCAATTATTTATTTGTTTGATTGACTATTGCTGATCTCTGCATTTTGTTAAGAAATGTGCAGTGCATTTATTTATTCGGTTGAATATTGGTTGTCTCTCTCTGCATTTTGTTAATAATACTGTACTGCATTTATTTAATTGCTTCATTGAATATTGCTAGTCTCTGCTTGCGTTTTGTTAACAAAACTATACTGCCTTTAATTATTTTCGTCATTGAATATTGCTGGTCTCCATCTGCATTTTGATAGTAAAACTTTACAGCATTTATTTATTTGATTGATTGTGTATTGTGGGGCTCTGTCTGCATGTTGTTAACAAAACTGTACTGTATTTGTTTGACTGAATATTACTAGTCTCTGCATTTAACAAAACTGTACTGCATTTTTTTGCCTGAATATTGCTGAAGTCATCTGCAATTTTTTTATTAAAACTGCACTGCATTTATTTATATCCTTGATGGAATATTGCTGATGTCTCTCTGCATTTTGTTTCCAAATTGTACTGCATTTATTCTTGATTGAATATTGCTGATCTTTGTCTCTTTTTAAATAAAACTTTACTGTATGTATTTCCTTGATTGAATATTGCTAGTCTCTGCATTTGTTAACAAAACTTTACTGCATTTATTATTGAATATTGCTGAACTCTATTTGCATTTTGTCAACAAATCTGTACTGCTTTTGTTTATTTTCGAGATTGAAAATTGCTGATCTCTCTCTGCATTTTGTTAACAAAAGTGCAGTGCATTTATTTATTTTTTGATTGAATACTGGTGGTCTCCGCTTGCATTTTCTTAACAAACATGTACTGTATTTATTTGTTTGACTGAATATTACAAATCTCTGTACTTGTTAACAAAACTGTACTGAATTTATTTGTTTGACTGTACACCGCTGAACTCTGCATTTTTTAATAAAACTTTACTGCATTTATTTATTTCCTTGATTGAACATTGCTGGTGTCTGTCTGCATTTTGTTAACAAAACTCTATTGTATTTATTTGTTTGATTATTACTTGTTTCTGCATTTGTTTGCAAAATTGTACTACATTTGCTTGTTTGATTGAATATTGCTGAACACTTTTTGCATTTTGTTAATAAAACTGTACAGCATTTAATTATTATTTGAATGAATTTTGCTGATCCCTCTATGCATTTTGTTTACAAATGTGCAGTGCATTTATTTATTTGCTTGATTGAATATTGCTGGTCTCTGAATTTTTGTTAACAAAAATGTACTGTATTTATTTGTTTGGCTGAATAGTAATAGTCTCATCATTTGTTAACAAAACTGTACTGTATTTATTTGTTTGATTGAATATTGGTAGTCTCTGTGTCCATTCTGTTAATAATTTTGTACTGCATTTATTTATTTCCTTGACTGAATGGTGATGGTATCTGTGTGTGTTTCATTAACAAAACTGTATTGCATGTATTTATTTGCTTAATTGAATTTTGTTGGTGTCTGCATTTTGTTACTAAAAGTGTACTGTATTTATTTGCGTGATTGAATATTGCTGGGCTTTGCATTTTCCTAATAATACTGTACTGCATTTATTTATTTGCTTGATTGAATACTGCTTGCCTCTGTCTTCATTTTGTTACCAATCTGTAATACATTTATTTTTTACATGATTTAATATTGCTGCTCTCTCTTCCTTTTTTAATAAAACTGTATTGCATTTTTTATTTCCCTGATTGAGTATTGCTGATCTCTCCCTGCATTTTAAGAAAAGTGCAGTGCATTTATTTATTTGCTTGATTGAATATTGGTTGTATCTGTCTGCATTTTGTTAAAAATACTGTACTGCATTTATTTATTTGCTTCATTGAATATTCCTAGTCTCTGTTTGTGTTTTCTTAACAAAACTATACTGCCATTACTTATTTTCTTCATTGAATATTGCTGGACTCCATCTGCAATTTCATTGTAAAATTGTACTGCATTTATTTATTTGATTGATTGAATATTGCTGCTCTTTGTCTTTTTACTGCATTTAATTCCTTGATTAAACATTGCTGGTCTCTGTCTGCACTTTGTTAACAAAACTGCAGTGTATTTATTTGTTTGAATGAATATTACTTGTCTCTGCATTTGTTAAAATACTGTACTGCATTTATTTGTTTGATTGAATATTGCTGAATTCTGCATTTTGTTAGTACAACTGTGCTGCATTTATATATTTGCATGATTGAATATTGCTGATCTCTCTCTCCATTTTCTTAAACAATTGCAAGGCATTTATTTATTTATTTGATTGAATATTGCTGGTCTCTGTCTGCATTTTTTACCAAAACTGTACTTTATTTGTTTGACTGAATATTAGTAATCTCTGCAGTTGTTAAAATTGAAATGCATTTATTTATTTGATTGAATATTGATGTAATCTTTCTGCATCTTTTAATAAAACTGTACTGCATTTATTTATTTTTTTGACTGAGTATTGTTGATTTCTGTCTGCATTTTATAAACAAAATGCAGTTCATTTATTTATTTGCTTGATTGAATATTGCTGATTTCTGTCTGCATTTTGTTAAGAAAAGTGCAGTGCATTTATTTATTTGATTGATTGGATATTAGTTGTCTCTGTCTGCAGTTTGTTAATAATACTGTACTGCATTCATTTAATTTCTTCATTGAATATTGCTAGTCTCTGCTTGCGATTTGTTAACAAATTTATACTGCCTTTAATTGTTTCCATCATTGAGTAATGCTGGTCTCCATCTGCATTTTGAAAGTAAAACTGTACTGCATTTTTTGGATTACATATTGCTGAACTCATCTGCATTTTTAAATAAAACTGCACTGCATTTATTTATACCCTTGATGTAATATTGCTGATCTCTCTTTGCATTTTGTTTCCAAATCACACTGCACTTTCTTGATTGAATATTGCTGCTCTTTGTCCATTTTTAAATGAAACTATACTGCATTTATTTCCTTGATTGAATATTGATAATCTCTGCATTTTGTTAGCAAATCTGTACTGTATTTATTTGTTTGACTGAATAATACTGGACTCTGCATTTGTTAACAAAACTGTACTGCATTTATTTGATTGAATATTGCTGAACTCTATTTGCATTTTCTTTATAAAACTGTACTTTTATTTATTTTCTTGATTGAATATTGCTGATATCTCTCTACATTTTGTTAACAAAAGTGCATGGCATTTATTTATTTGTTTGAATCCTGCTTGTCTCTGTTTGCATTTTGTTAACAAAACTGTACTGTATTTATTTTTTGACTGAATATTACTAGTCTCTGCATTTCTTAAATAAATGTACCACATTTATTTGTTTGATTGAATATTGCTGAACTATGCATTTTCTGCATTTATTTCCCTGATTGAATATTGTTGGTCTCTGTCTGTATTTTGTTATCAAAATTCTACTGTATTTATTTGTTTGACTGAATAGTACTAATTTCTGCATTTAACAAAACTGTACTGCAAGTATTTGATTGAACATTGCTGAACTCTATTTGCATTTTGATAATGAAACTGTATTGCATGTATTTATTTTCTTGATTGAATATTGCTAATCTCTCTCTGCATTTTATAACGAAAAAGCAGTGCATTTATTTATTTGCTTGATTGAATATTGCTGGTCTCTGTTTGCATTTTGTTAACAAAACTCTACTGTGTTATTTGTTTGACTGAATATTACTAGTCTTGGTATTTGTTAAAAAACTGCACTGCATTTATTTGTTTGATTGAATATTAGTCTCTGTATTTGTTAAATAAATGTACTGCATTTATTTGTTTGATTGAATATTGCTGAACTATGCATTTTCTGCATTTATTTATTTCCCTGATTGAATATTGCTGGTCTCTGTCTGTATTTCGTTAACAAAATTTGACTGTATTTATTTGTTTGACTGAATAGTACTAGTTTCTGCATTTAACAAAATGGTACTGCATGTATTTGATTGAACATTGCTGAACTCTATGTGCATTTTGATAATAAAACTGTATTGTATGTATTTATTTTCTTGATTGAATATTGCTAATCTCTGTCTGCATTTTATAACAAAAGTGCAGTGCATTTATTTATTTGCTTAATTGAATATTGCTGGTCTCTGCATTTTGTTAACAAAACTGTACTGTGTTAGTTGCTTGAATATTACTAGTCTCGGTAATTGTTAAAAAAATGCACTGCATTTATTTGTTTGATTGAATATTGCTGATCTCGACATTTCTTAATAAAACTGTACTGCATTTATTTATTTATTTCCTTACCCGCTGTGGTGGTGCTGCGGTAGCATTGTCACCTCACAGTAATACGCTGTCCGGTTCAGTTCCCAGCTAGAGCACCTTCTGCGTGGAGACATGCGTGAATGGGTGTACCTTCGTTGAAGGTTGTGCATCAGGCCTGGCAAGCTGGTACATAAAAATCAACTGTCAATCATTAGCGGACCGGAGTTCCACTGTGGCGACCCCTAACCGGGAAAAGCCGAAAGACACTGATTTATTTATTTCCTTGATTGAATATTGCTGGTCTCTGTCTGAATTTTCTTAACAAAACTCTACGTTTTTATTTGTTTGACTGAATATTACTTGTTTCTGAATTTGTTTACAAAACTGTACTGCATTTATTTGCTTGAATGAATATTGCTGAACACTTTTTGCATTTTGTTAATAAAACTTTACTGCATTTAATTATTTTTTGATTGAATATTGCTGATCCCTCTATGCATTTTGTTTACAAATGTGCAGTGCATTTATTTATTTGCTTGATTTAATATTGCTGGTCTCTGTTTTCATTTCGTTAACAAAATTGTACTGTATTTATTTGTTTGACTGAATAGTACTAGCCTCTTCATTTGTTAACAAAATTATTTGTTTGACTGAATATTGCTGGTTTCTGTCTCCATTTTGTTAATAGTTTTGTACTGCATTTATTTATTTCCTTTACTGAATAGTGCTGGTATCTGTCTGTATTTTGTTAACAAAACTGTATTGCATTTATTTATTTGCTTGATTGAATATTGCTGGTCACTGCATTTTGTTAACAAAACTGTACTGTATTTATTTAACTGAGTATTACTAGTCTCTGCATTTCTTAACAAAACTGTACTGCATTTATTTGTTTGGATATTGCCGTACTCAGCATTTTAATAAAACTGCATTAATTTATTTTCTTGATTGAATATTGTTGATCTCTGCATTTTATTAACAAAAGTGCAGTGTGTTTATTATTTCCTTGACTGAATATTGCTGATCTCTCTCTCTCTACATTTTGTTAACAAAAGTGCATGGCATTTATTTATTTGCTTGATCGAATCCTGCTTGTCTCTGCTTGCATTTTGTTAACAAAACTGTACTGTATTTATTTTTTTGACTGAATATTACTAGTCTCTGTATTTGTTAAATAAATGTACCGCATTTATTTGCTTGATTGAATATTACTGAACTATGCATTTTCTGCATTAATTTATTTCCCTGATTGAATATTGCTGGTCTCTGTCTGTATTTTGTTAACAAAATTCTACTGTATTTATTTGTTTGACTGAATAGTATTAATTTCTGCATTTAACAAAACTGTACTGCATGTATTTGATTGAACATTGCTGAACTCTATTTGCATTTTGATAATAAAACTCTATTGCATGTATTTATTTTCTTGCTTGAATATTGCTAATCTCTCTTTGCATTTTATAACGAAAAAGCAGTGCATTTATTTATTTGCTTGATTTAATATTGCTGGTCTCTGTTTGCATTTTGTTAAAACTGTACTGTGTTACTTGTTTGAATATTACTAGTCTCGGTAATTGTTAAAAAAATGCACTGCATTTATTTGTTTGATTGAATATTGCTGATCTCGACATTTTTTAATAAAACAGTAGAGTTGTCACCTCACAGTAAGACGCTGTCCGGTTCGATTCTCAGATAGAGCGTCTTCTGTGTGGAGACATGCATGCATGGGCATACCTTCGTTGAAGGTTGTGCGTCAGGCCTGGCAAGCCGGTACATAAAAATCAACTGCCAATCATTAGCTCAATATTGCTGAACACTTTTTGCATTTTGAAAAAAACAGTGTTTTTGGACTTTTTGCATTTTGTTAATAAAACTTTACTGCATTTAATTATTTTTTGATTGAATATTACTGACCCCACTATGCATTTTGTTTACAAATGTACAGTGCATTTATTTATTTGCTTGATTTAATATTGCTGGTCTCTGTTTTCATTTCATTAACAAAACTGTACTGTATTTATTTGTTTGACTGAATAGTACTAGCCTCTTCATTTGTTAACAAAACTGTACTGTATTTATTTGTTTGACTGAATATTGCTGGTCTCTGTCTCCATTTTGTTAATAATTTTGAACTGCATTTATTTATTTCCTTGACTGAATAGTGCTGGTATCTGTCTGTGGTTTGTTAACAAAACTGTATTGCATTTATTTATTTGCTTAATTGAATTTTGCCGGTGTCTGCATTTTGTTAGTAAAAATGTACTGTATTTATTTGAGTGCTTAAATATTGCTGATATCTCTCTCTGCATTTTCTGTAAAAAATGCAGGGCATTTCTTTATTTGCTTGATTGAATATTGCTGGTCTCTGCATTTTGATAACAAAACTGTACTGTATTTATTTGACTGAGTATTACTAGTCTCTGCATTTCTTAACAAAACTGTACTGCATTTATTTGTTTGGATATTGCCATACTCAGCATTTTTAATAAAACTGCATTAATTTATTTTCTTGATTGAATATTGTTGATCTCTGCATTTTATTAAGAAAAGTGCAGTGCATTTATTATTTCTTTGATTAAATATTGTTGATCTCTCCCTGCATTTTGTCAAGAAAAGTGCAGTGCATTTATTTATTTGCTTGACTGAATATTGTTTGTCTCTGTCTACATTTTGTTAATAATACTGTACTCCATTTATTTATATGTTTCATTGAAAATTCCTAGTCTCTATTTGTGTTTTCTTAACAAAACTATACTACCATTACTTATTTTAGTCATTGAATATTGCTGGACTCCATCTACAATTTCATATTAGAACTGTACTGAATTTATTTATTTTATTGATTAAATATTGCTGCTCTTTGCCCCTTTTACTGCATTTATTTCCTTGATTGAATAGTGCTCATCTCTGTCTGCTTTTTGTTAACAAAACTGTACTGCATTTATTTGTTTGAATGAATATTACTAGTCTCTGTATTTAACAAAACTGTACTGCATTTATTTATTTTATTAAATATTGCTGAGAGTGTTGATGGAGAAGTACAGAGTAGGTCAGAAGGAGTTGCATTGTGTCTTTGTGGATTTAGAGAAAGCATATGACAGGGTGCCTAGAGAGGAGTTGTGGCATTGTATGAGGAAGTCGGGAGTGTCAGAGAAGTATGTAAGAGTGGTACAAGATATGTATGAGGGTAGTGTGACAGCAGTGAGGTCTGTGGTGGGAGTGACAGATCCGTTTAAGGTGGAGGTGGGATTACATCAAGGATCAGCTCTGAGCCCATTCTTATTTGCAATTTTGTTAGCAAAAGTGCAGTGCATTTATTTATTTGCTTGATTGAATATTGCTGGTCACTGCATTTTGTTAAAAAAACTGTACTGTATTTATATGTTTGACTGAATACTAATAGTCTCTGCATTTTTAACCAAACTGTACTGCATTTATTTGTTTGATTGAATATTGCTTAACTCTGCCTGCATTTTCTTAATAAAAATGTCATGTGCTTATTTCTTTTCTTGATTGAATATTGCTGATCTCTCTCTGCATTTTGTTAACTAAAGGTCAATGCATTTATTTATTTGCTTGATTTAATATTGCTGGTCTCTGTTTGCATTTTGTTAACAAAACTGTACTGTATTTATTTGTTTGATTGAATAGTACTAGTCTCTTCATTTGTTAGCAAAACTGTACTGTATTAATTTTTTTGATTGAATATTGCTGATCTCTGTCTCCATTTTGTTAATAATTTTGTACTGCATTTATTTATTTTCTTGACTGAATAGTGCTGGTATCTGTTTATGTTTTGTTAAAAATCTGTATTGCATTTATTTATTTGTTTGATTTAATATTGCTGGTCCCTGTCTGCATGTTGTTAACAAAATTGTATTCTATTTATATGTTTGACAGAATATTACTAGTCTCTGCATTTGTTAACAAAACTGTAATGCATTGATTTGTTTGATTGAATATTGCTGAACTCTGTCTGCATTTTATTAATAAAAATGTACCACATTTATTTATTTTCTTGATTGAATATTGCTGACATCTCTCTGCAGTTTGTTAACTAAATGTCAGTGGATTTATTTATTTGGTTGATTGAATATTGCTGGTCTCTGCATTTTGTTAACAAAAATGTACTGTATTTGTTTGACTGGATATTACTAGCCTCTGCATTTAAAAAACTGCACTGTATTTATTTGTTTGATTTAATATTGCTGTACTCTGCAATTTTAATAAAACTGTACTGCATTTATTTATTTTCTTGACTGAATGTTGTGATCGCTCTCTTTCTCGCTCTTTGCATTTTGTTAAAAGAAGTGCAGTGCATTTATTTATTTGCCTGATTGAATATTGCTGATCTCTCTCTGCATTTTTTAACAGTAGTGCAGTACATTTGCTTGATTGAATATTGCTAGTCTTTGCATTTTGTTAAATAAACTTTACTGTTTGTTTGACTGAATATTACTCGTCTCTGTATTTGTTACCAAAACTGCACTGCATTTATTTTGTTTTGATTGAATAGTGCTGTAATCTGCATTTTTAATAAAACTGTACTGCATTAATTTCTTTTCTTAATTGGATCTTGTTGATCTCTCTCTGAATTTTGTAAACAAAAGTTCCATGCATTTATTTATTTGCTTGATTGAATAACACTGGTCTCTGCATTTTCCTAATAATACTGTATTGCATTTATTTATTTGCTTGATTGAATACTGCTTGCCTCTGTCTTCATTTTTTTACCAAACTGTAAGACATTTATTTTTATATGATTTAATATTGCTGCTCTCTTCTTTTTTTAATAAAACTGTATTGCATTTTATTATTTCCCTGAATGACTATTGCTGATCTCTCCCTACATTTTAAGAAAAGTGCAGTGCATTTATTTATTTGCTTGATTGAATATTGGTTGTCTCTGCATTTTGTTAATAATACTGTACTGCATTTATTTATTTGCTTCATTGAATATTCCTAGTCTCTGTTTGTATTTTCTTAACAAAACTATTCTGCCATTTCTTATTTTCTTGATTGAGTATTGTTGATTTCTGTCTGCTTTTTATTAGCAAAAGTGCAGTTCATTTATTTATTTCCTTGACTGAATATTGCTGATCTCTGTATTTTGTTAAAAAAAGTGCAGTGCATATATGTATTTGATTGATTGGATATTGGTTGTCTCTGCATTTTGTTAATAATACTGTACTGCATTTATTTCATTTCTTCATTGAATATTGCTAGTCTCTGCTTGCGATTTGTTAACAAATTTATACTGCCTTTAATTATTTCCATCATTGAATATTGCCGTTCTCCATCTGTATTTTAATAGTAAAACTGTACTGCATTTATTCATTTGATTGATTGAATATTGCTGTAATCTGTCTGCATGTTGTTATCAAAACTGTACTGTATTTATTTGTTTTACTGAATATTACTAGTCTTTGCATTTAATAAAACTGTACTGCATTTTTTGGATTGAATATTGCTGAACTCATCACCGTTTTTCAATAAAACTGCACTGCATTTATTTATACCCTTGATGTAATATTGCTGACCTCTCTTTGCATTGTTTCCAAATTGGACTGCATTTTTCTTGATTGAATATTGCTGCTCTTTGACTATTTTTAAATAAAACTTTACTGCATTTATTTCCTTGAGTGAATATTGCTAGTCTCTGCCTTTTGTTAAATCTGTACTGCATTTATTTGTTTGACTGAATATTTCTGGTCTCTGCATTTTGTTAACAAAAGTGCAGGGCATTTATTTATTTGCTTGATTGAATACTGCTTGTCTCTGTTTGCATTTTGTTAACAAAACTGTACTGTATTTATTTGTTTGACTGAAAATTACTAGTCTCTGTATTAGTTAAATAAACATACTGCATTTATTTGTTTGATTGAATATTGCTGAACTATGCATTTTAGGCATTTATTAATTTCCTTGATTGAATATTGCTAGTCTGTCTGTAGTTTGTTAACAAAACTCTACTGTATTTATTTGTTTGACTGAATAATACTAGTTTCAGCATTTAACAAAACCGTACTTCATGTATTTGTTTGATTGAACATTACTGAACTCTATTTGCATTTTGTTAAAACTGTAATGCATGTATTTATTTTCTTGATTGATTATTGCTACTCTCTCTCTGCATTTGTTAACAAAAGAGCAGTGCATTTATTTATTTGCTTGATTGAATATTGCTAGTCTCTGTTTACATTTTGTTAACAAAACTGTACTGTGTTATTTGTTTGACTGAATATTACTAGTCTCGGTATTTGTTAAAAAAATGCACTGCATTTATTTCTTTGATTGAATATTGCTGAACTCAGCATTTTCCAATAAAACCGTACTGCATTTATTTCTTTCCTTGTTTGAATATTGCTGGTCTCTGTCTGCATTTTCTTAACAAAACTCTACTGTTTTTATTTGTTTGACTGAGTATTACTTGTTTCTTCATTTGTTTACAAAACTGTACTGCATTTATTTGTATGAATGAATATTGCTGAACACTTTTTGGATTTTGTTAATAAAACTTTACTGCATTTAATTATTTTTGATTGAATATTGCTGATCCCTCTTTGCATTTTGTTTACAAATGTGCAATGCATTTATTTATTTGCTTGACTGAATAGTGCTGGTCTCTGTTTGCATTTTGTTAACAATACTATACTGTATTTTTTGTTTTACTGAATGGTACTAGTCTCTATTTGTTGACAAAACTGTACTGTATTTCTTTGATTGAATATTGCTGGTCTCTGCATTTTGTTAGTAAAAATGTACTGCATTTATTTATGTGAGTGCTTAAATATTGCTGATCTCTCTCTGCATTTTCTTTAAAAAATGCAGTGCATTTATTTATTTGCTTGATTGAATATTGCTGGTCTCTGCATTTTGATAAAACTATACTGTATTTATTTGACTGAGTATTACTAGTCTCTGCATTTCTTAACAAAGCTGTACTGCGTTTATTTTTTGGATATTGCCGTACTCAGCATTTTTAATAAAACTGCATTAATTTATTTTCTTGATTTAATATTGTTGATCTCTGCATTTTATTAACAAAAGTGCAGTGTATTTATTTATTTCCTTAATTGAATATTGCTGATCTCTCCTTTCATTTTGTCAAGGAAAGTGCAGTGCATGTATTTATTTGCTTGACTGAATATTGTTTGTTTCTGTTTGCATTTTGTTAACAATACTGTACTGTATTTATTTGCTGGTCTCTGCATTTTGCTAAAACTTTACTATATTTATTTGACTGAGTATTACTAGTCTCTGCATTTCTTAACAAAGCCATACTGCATTTATTTGTTTGGATATTGCCGTACTCAGCATTTTTAATAAAACTGCATTAATTTATTTTCTTGATTGAATATTGTTGATTTCTGCATTTTATTAATAAAAGTGCAGTGCATTTATTTATTTCCTTAATTGAGTATTGCTGATCTCTCCCTGCATTTTGTCAAGAAAAGTGCAGTGCATTTATTTATTTGCTTGACTGAATATTTTTAGTCTCTGTTTGTATTTTGTTTATAATACTGTACTCCATTTATTTATATGCGTCATTGAAAATTTCTAGTGTCTGTTTGTGTTTTCTTAACAAAACTATACTACCATTACTTATTTCTGTCATTGAATATTGCTGGACTCCATCTGAAATTTCATAGTGAAACTGTACTGAATTAATTTATTTTCTTGATGAATATTGCTGATCTCTCTCTGCATTTTATTAACAAAAGTGCAGTGCATTTATTTATTTCCTGGATTGAAGATTGCTGATCTCTCCCTGCATTTTGTCAAGAAAAGTGCAGTGCATTTATTTATTTGCTTGACTGAATATTGTTTGTCTCTGTCTGCATTTTGTTAATAATATTGTACTCCATTTATTTATATGCTTCATTGAAAATTCCTAGTCTCTGTGTTTTCTTAACAAAACTGTACTACCATTACTTATTTTCATTGACTATTGCTGGACTCTATCTGCAATTTCATAGTAAAACTGTACTGGATTTATTTATTTGATTGATTGAATATTGCTGCTTTTTGCCTCTTTTACTGCATTAATTTCCTTTATTGAATATTGCTCATCTCTGCCTTTTGTTAACAAAACTGTACTGCATTTATTTGTTTGATTAAATATTGCTGAACTCTGCATTTTCTTAATAAAAATGTACTGCATTTATTTATTTTTTTGATTGAATATTGCTGATCTCTCTCTGCATTTTGATAACAAAAGTGGAGTGCATTTATTTATTTACTTGATTGAATATTGCTGGTCTCTGCATTTTGTTAACAAAACTGTACTGCATTTATATGTTTGACTGAATATTAGTAGTCTTTGCATTTTTTAACCAAACAGTACTGCGTTTATTTGTTTGAGTGAATATTGTTGAACTCTGTCTGCATTTTGTTAATAAAAATGTAATGCATTTATGTATTTTCTTGATTAAATATTGCTGATCTCTTTCTGCATTTTGTTAGCTAAAGGTTAGTGCATTTATTTATTTGCTTGATTTATTATTGTTGGTCTCTGCATTTTGTTAACAAAACTGCACTGTATTTATTTGTTTGAGTGAATAGTACTAGTCTCTTCATTTGTTTACAAAACAGTACTGTATTTTTTATTGAATATTGCTGGTTCTCTTTCTCCATTTTGTTAATAATTTTTACTGCATTTATTTATTCCCTTGACTGAATAGTGTTGGTATCTGTCTGTGTTTTGTTAACAAAACTGCATTGCATTTATTTATTTGCATGATTAAATATTGCTGCTCTCTCTCTCTCTGCGTTTTGTTAAGAAAAGTGCAGTACATACATTTATTTGCTTGATTTAATATTGCTGGTCTCTGTCTGCATGTTGTTAACAAAACTGTATTGTATTTATATGTTTGATGGAATATTGCTAGTCTCTGCATTTGTTAACAAAACAGTACTGCATTGATTTGTTTGATTGAATATTGCTGAACTCTGTCTGCATTTTATTAATAAAAATGTATCACATTTAATTATTTTCTTGATTGAATATTGCTGACGTCTCTACATTTTAACTAAATGTCAGTGCATTTATTTATTTGGTTGATTGAATATTGCTGGTCTCTGTCTGCATTTTGTTAACAAAAATGTACTGTATTTGTTTGACTGAATATTACTAGCCTCTCCATTTAAAAAAAACTGCACTGTATTTATTTGTTTGATTTAATATTGCTGTATTCTGTGTTTTTAATGAAACTGTACTGCATTTATTTTTTGACTGAATGTTGTGATCTCTCACTCTCTCTCACTTTCTCTGCATTTTATTAACAGAAGTGCAGTGCATTTATTTATGTGCTTGATTGAATATTGCTGATCTCTCTCTGCATTTTGTTGACAATAGTGCAGTACATTTATTTGCTTGATTGAATATTGCTGGACTCTGCATTTTTAATAAAACTGTACTGCATTTATTTATTTTCTTGATTGGATATTGCTGATCTCTCTTTGAATTTTATTAAAAGTGCCATGCAATTTTTCTATTTGCTTGATTGAATAAGACTGGTCTCTACATTTTCCTAATAATACTGTACTGCATTTATTTATTTGTTTGATTGAATACTGCTTGCCTCTGTCTTCATTTTGTTACCAAACTGTAATACATTTATTTTTTACATGATTTAATATTGCTGCTCTCTCTTCCTTTTTTTAATAAAACTGTATTGCATTTTGTGATTTCCCTGATTGAATATTGCTGATCTCTCCCTGAATTTTAAGAAAAGTGCAGAGCATTTATTTGCTTGATAGAATATTGGTTGTCTCTGTCTGCATTTTGTTAATAATACTGTACTACATTTATTTATTTGCTTCATTGAATATTCCTAGTCTCTGTTTGTGTTTTCTTAACAAAACTGTACTGCCATTACTTATTTTCTTCATTGAATATTGCTGGACTCCATCTGCAATTTCGTTGTAAAATTGTACTGCATTTATTTATTTGATTGATTGGATATTGCTGCTCTTTGTCTTTTTACTGCATTTAATTCCTTCATTACACATTGGTTGTCTCTGTCTGCATTTTTTTAACAAAACTGCAGTGTATTTATTTGTTTGACTGACTATTACTTGTCTCTGCATTTATTCAAAAACTGTACTGCATTTATTTGTTTGATTAAATATTGCTGAACTCTGCATTTTGTTAGTAAAACTGGACTGCATTGATATATTTGCTTGACTGAATATTGCTGATCTCTCTCTCCAGTTTCTTAAACAAATGCAAGGCATTTATTTATTTGCTAGATTGAATATTGCTGGTCCCTGCATTTTGTTAGTAAAAATGTACTGTATTTATTTATTTGCTTGACTGAATATTGTTGGTGTCTGTCTGCATTTTGTTAACAAAACTGCACTGTATTTGTTTGACTGAATATTACTAGTCACTGCATTTAACAAAACTGTACTATTTGTGTGACTGAATATTGCGGGTTCTGTCTGCATTTTCCTAATAATACTCTAATGCATTTTTTTGCTTGTTAATAAGACTGTACTGCATTTATTTAAATGCTTGATTGAATATTGCTTCCCTCTGTCTTAATTTGACCAAACTGTGCATTTATCTTTTGAATAATTGAGTATTGCTGCCCACATTCCTTTTTTTATAAAACCGTACTGCATTTACTTATTTCCTTGATTGAATATTGCTGATTTCTCACTGCATTGTGTTACCAACTGCTGCATTTATTCTTGTTGAATATTGCTGCTCTTTGTCTTTTGTTAAATTAAAACTGTACTGCATTTATTTGCTTGATTGAATATTGATGGTCTCTGCCTGCATTTTGTTAAAACTGCACTGCATTTATTTGTTTGACTGAATATTACTAGTCTCTGCATTTGTTAATAAAACTGCACAAAACTGTACTGCATTTATTTGTTTGATTCAATATTGAACTATCTTTGCATTTTGTTAATAAAACTGTACTGCATTTATGCATTTTCTTGATTGAATATTGCTGCTCTCTGCATTTGTTAATAAAAGCAGTAATGCATTTATTGGATTGAATATTGCTGAACTCGTATGATTTTTTTAATAAAACTGCACTGCATTTATTTATATCCTTGATGGAATATTGCTGATCTCTCTCTGCGTTTTGTTACCAAGCTGTATTGCATTTATTCTTGTTAAATATTGCTGCTCTTTGACTCTTGTTAAATAAAACTATACTGCATTTATTTGCTTGATTGAATATTGCTGCTGTCTCCATTTTGTTAACAGTTCTGTACTGCATTTATTTATTTGCTTGGTTGAATATTGCTGGCCTCTGTCTGCATTTATTTAAAAAACTGCACTGGTTTTATTTATTTGACTGAATAATTCTAGTTTCTGAATTTGTTAACAAAACTGTACTGCATTTATTTGTTTGATTAAATATCGCTGAACTCTCTTTGCATTTGTTAATGAAAGAGCAGTGCATTTATTTATTTGCTTGCTTGAATATTGCTGGCCTCTGCATTTTGTTAACAAAACTGTACTGTGTTTATTTGTTTGACTGAATATTACTAGTCTCGGTATTTCTTAAAAAGTACTGCATTTATTTGTTTGTTTGAATATTGCTGAACTCTGCATTTTTTAATAAAACTGTGCTGCATTTATTTATTTCCTTGATTGATATTGCTGAACTCTGCCTGCATTTTGTTAATAAAAATGTACTGCTTTTATTTATTTTCTTGATTGAATATTGCTGATCTCTCTCTGCATTTTGTTAACAAAAGTGGAGTGCATTTATTTATTTGCTTGATTGAATATTGCTGGTCTCTACATTTTGTTAACAAAACTGTACTGCATTTATATGTTTGACTGACTATTACTAGTCTCTGTATTTTTAACCTAACAGTACTGCATTTATTTGTTTGATTGAATATTGCTGAACTCTGCCTTCATTTTGTTAATAAAAATGTAATGCGTTTATTTATTTCCTTGATTGAATAATGCTGATCTCTCTCTGCATTTTGTTAACTAAAGGTCAGTGCATCTGTTTATTTGGTTGATTCAATATTGATGGTCTCTGTCTGCATGTTGTTAATAAAAATGTATTGTATTTGTCTGAATTAATATTACTAGCCTCTGCATTTTAAAAAAACTGCACTGTATGTATTTGTTTGATTTAATATTGCTTTACTCTGCATTTTTAATGAAACTGTACTGCATTTATTTATTTTCTTGACTGAATGTTATGATCTCTCTCTCTATATCTTCATTTTGTTAACAGAAGTGCAGTGCATTTATTTATTTGCTTGACTGAATAATGCTGATCTCTCTCTGCATTTTAACAATAGTGCAGTACATTTATTTGCTTGATTGAATATTGCTAGTCTCTGCATTTTGTTAATAAAATTTTAATGTTTATTTGTTTGACTGAATATTACTCATCTCTGCATTTGTTACCAAAACTGCACTGCATTTATTTGTTTGATTGAATATTGCTGGGCTCTGCATTTTTAATAAAACTGTACTGCATTTATTTATTTTCTTGATTGGATATTGCTGATCTCTCTTTGAATTTTATTAAAAGTGCCATGCAATTTTTTTATTTGCTTGATTGAATAAGACTGGTCTCTGCATTTTCCTAATAATACTGTACTGCATTTATTTATTTGTTTGATTGAATACTGCTTGCCTCTGTCTTCATTTTGTTACCAAACTGTAATAAATTTATTTTTACATGATTTAATATTGCTGCTCTCTATTCCTTTTTTAATAAAACTGTATTGCATTTTGTGATTTCCCTGATTGAATATTGCTGATCTCTCCCTGCATTTTAAGAAAAGTGCAGAGCATTTATTTGCTGGATAGAATATCGGTTGTCTCTGTCTGCATTTTGTTAATAATACTGTACTACATTTATTTATTTGCTTCATTGAATATTCCTAGTCTCTGTTTGTGTTTTCTTAACAAAACTGTACTGCCATTACTTATTTTCTTCATTGAATATTGCTGGACTCCATCTGCAATTTCGTTGTAAAATTGTACTGCATTTATTTATTTGATTGATTGGATATTGCTGCTCTTTGTCTTTTTACTGCATTTAATTCCTTCATTACACATTGGTTGTCTCTGTCTGCATTTTGTTAACAAAACTGCAGTGTATTTATTTGTTTGACCGAATATTACTTGTCTCTGCATTTGTTCAAAAACTGTACTGCATTTATTTGTTTGATTGAATATTGCTGAACTCTGCATTTTGTTAGTAAAACTGGACTGCATTGATATATTTGCTTGATTGAATATTGCTGATCTCTCTCTCCAGTTTCTTAAACAAATGCAAGGCATTTATTTATTTGCTTGATTGAATATTGCTGGTCTCTGCATTTTGTTAGTAAAAATGTACTGTATTTATTTATTTGCTTGACTGAATATTGCTGGGGTCTGTCTGCATTTTGTTAACAAAACTGCACTGTATTTGTTTGAATATTACTAGTCACTGCATTTAACAAAACTGTACTATTTGTGTGATTGAATATTGCGGGCTCTGTCTGCATTTTCCTAATAACACTCTACTGCATTTTTTTGCTTGTTAATAAGACTGTACTGCATTTATTTAAATGATTGATTGAATACTGCTTCCCTCTGTCTTAATTTTACCAAACTGTACATTTATCTTTTAAATAATTGAATATTGCTGCCCACATTCCTTTTTTTATAAAACAGTACTGCATTTACTTATTTCCTTGATTGAATATTGCTGATTTCTCACTGCATTGTGTTACCAACTGCTGCATTTATTCTTGTTGAATATTGCTGCTCTTTGTCTTTTGTTAAATAAAACTGTACTGCATTTATTTGCTTGATTGAATATTGATGGTCTCTCCCTGCATTTTGTTAAAACTGCACTGCATTTATTTGTTTGACTGAATATTACTAGTCTCTGCATTTGTTAATAAAACTGCACAAAACTGTACTGCATTTATTTGTTTGATTCAATATTGAACTATCTTTGCATTTTGTTAATAAAACTGTACTGCATTTATGCATTTTCTTGATTGAATATTGCTGCTCTCTGCATTTGTTAATAAAAGCAGTAATGCATTTATTGGATTGAATATTGCTGAACTCGTATGATTTTTTTAATAAAACTGCACTGCATTTATTTATATCCTTGATGGAATATTGCTGATCTCTCTCTGCATTTTGTTACCAAGCTGTATTGCATTTATTCTTGTTAAATATTGCTGCTCTTTGACTCTTGTTAAATAAAACTATACTGCATTTATTTGCTTGATTGAATATTGCTGCTGTCTGTCTCCATTTTGTTAACAGTTCTGTACTGCATTTATTTATTTGCTTGGTTGAATATTGCTGGCCTCTGTCTGCATTTATTTAAAAAACTGCACTGGTTTTATTTGTTTGACTAAATAATTCTAGTTTCTGAATTTGTTAACAAAAGTGTACTGCATTTATTTGTTTGATTAAATATTGCTGAACTCTCTTTGCATTTGATAATGAAAGAGCAGTGCATTTATTTATTTGCTTGCTTGAATATTGCTGGCCTCTGCATTTTGTTAACAAAACTGTACTGTGTTTATTTGTTTGACTGAATATTACTAGTCTCTGTATTTCTTAAAACGTACTGCATTTATTTGTTTGATTGAATATTGCTGAGCTCTGCATTTTTTAATAAAACTGTGCTGCATTTATTTATTTCCTTGATTGAATATTGCTGGTCTCTATCTGCATTTTGTTAACAAAACTCTACTGTATTTATTTGTTTGACTATTACCTGTTTCTGCATCTGTTTACAAAATATTGCTGAACACTTTTTGCATTTTGTTAATAAAACTGTACTGCATTTATTTATTTTTTGATTGAATATTGCAGATTCCTCTATGCATTGTTTTAAAAAAATGTGCAGTGCATTTATTTATTTGTTTGATTGAATATTGCTGGTCTCTGCATGTTGTTAACAAAACTGTACTTCATTTATTTGTTTGACTCAATAGCACTAGTCTCTTCATTTGTTAACAAAACTGTACTGTATTTATTTGTTTGATTGAATATTGCTGGTCTCTGTCTCCATTTTGTTAATAATTTTGTACAGCATTTATTTATTTCCTTGACTGAATAGTGCTGGTATCTGTCTGTGTTTTAACAAAACTGTATTGCATTTATTTATTTGCTTGATTGAATTTTGCTCATCTCTGTATTTTGTTAGTAAAATGTACTGTATTTATTTATTTGTGTGATTAAATATTGCTGATCTCTCTTTGCATTTTCTTTAAAAAATGCAGTGCATTTATTTATTTGCTTGATTGAATATTGCTGGTCTCTGCATTTTGTTAACAAAACTGTACTGTATTTGTTTGACTGAGTATTACTAGTCTCAGCATTTCTTAACAAAATTGTACTGCACTTATTTGTTTGCATATTGCCATACTCACTTTTAGTAAAACTGTACTGCACTAATTTATTTTCTTGATTAAATATTGTTGATCTCTGTCTGCATTTTTTTAACAAAAGAGCAGTGCATTTGTTTATTTGCTTCATTGACTATTGCTGATCTCTGTTTTCATTTTCCTAATAATACTGTACTGCATTTATTTTTTGCTTGTTATTAAGACTGTACTGCACTTGTTTATTTGCTTGATTGAATGCTGCTTGCCTCTTTCTTCATTTTATTAACCTGCACTACATTTATTTTTTGCATGATTGAATATTGCTGCCCTCTCTCCCCTTTTTTCATAAAACCATACTGCGCTTATTTATTTCCTTGATTGAACATTGATAATCTCTTTTTGCATTTTGTTACCAAACCATACTGCATTTATTCTTGTTGAATGTTGCTGCTCTTTGTCTCTTGTTAAATTAAAACTATACTGCATTTATTTGCTTGATTGAAAATTGCTGGTCTCTGTCTGCATTTATTTAAAAAAACTGTACTGTATTTATTTGTTTGACTGAGTATTACTAATCTCTGCATTTGTAACAAAACTGTACTTCATTTATTTGTTTGACTGAATATTGCTGAACTCTTTTTGCATTTTGTTAATAAAACTGTACTGCATTTATATATTTTCTTTATTGAATATTGCTGATCTCTCTCTGCATTTTCGTAACAAAAGTGCAGTGCATTTATTTATTTGCTTGACTAAATATTGCTGGTCTCTGTTTGCATTTTGTTAATAAAACTGAACTGCATTTGTTTGACTGAATATCATTAGTCTCTGTATTTGTTAACAAAACTGTACTGCATCTATTTGTTTGACTGAATATTGCTGAATTTTGCATTTTTTAAAACTGTACTGCATTTATTTATTTTCTTGATTGAATATTGTTGAGCTGTATCTGCATTTTTTAGCAAAAGTGCAGTGCATTTATTTATTTGCTTGATGGAATATTGCTGTTCCCTGTCTGCATTATTCTAATAATAGTGTACAGCATTTATGTATATGGTAGAACGAAAACTGCTTGCCTCTGTCTTCATATGGTTACTAAGCTGTACTACATTTATTTTTTGCATGATTTAATATTGCTACTCTCTCTCGCTTTTTCTAATAAAACTGTACTGCATTTATTTATTTCATTGATTGAATATTGTGGATTTCTCTCTGCATCTTGTTAAGAAAAGAGCTCTGCATTCATTTATTTTCTTCATTGAATATTGGTTGTCTCTGCATTTTGTTAATAATACTGTACTGCATTTATTTATTTGCTTCATTGAATATTGTTAGTCTCTGCTTGCTTTTTGTTGACTATGCTGCCAAACTGTAATACATTTTTTACATGATTGAATATTGCTGCTCTCTTTTCCTTTTTTAATAAAACTGTACTGCATTTATTTATTTCCTTGACTGAATATTGCTGATCTCTCCCATCATTTTGTTAAGAAAAGTGCAGTGCATTTATTTATTTGCTTGATTGAATATTGGTTGTCCCTGTCTGCATTTTGTTAATAATACTGTATTGCATTTATTTATTAGCTTCATTGAATATTCCTACTCTCTGTTTGTATTTTCTAAACAAAACTATACTGCCATTATTTATTTTCTTCATTGAATATTTCTGGACTCCATCTGCGATGTCATAGTAAAAGTGTACTGCATTTATTTATTTGATTGAATATTGCTGCCATTTGCCTCTTTTACTGCATTTAATTCCTTGATTGAATATTGCTGGTCTCTGCATTTTGTTAACAAAACTGAAGTGCGTTTATTTGTTTGACTGAATATTAATTGTCTCTGCATTTGTTAACAAAGCTGTACTGCATTTATTTGTTTGATTGAATATTGCTGAACTCTGCATTTTTTAATAAAACTGTACTGCCTTTATTTATTTCCTTGATTGAATATTGCTGGTCTCTCTCTGCATTTTGTTAACAAAACTCTATTCTATTTATTTGTTTGACTGAATATTACTTGTTTATGCATTTGTTCACAAAACTGTACTGCATGTATTTGTTTGACTGAATATTGCTGAACACATTTTGCATTTTGTTAATAAAACTGTACTGCATTTTTTATTTTTTGATTGAATATTGCTGATCCCTCTATGCATTTTAAGAAATGTGCAGTGCATTTATTTATTTGCTATTCTCTATTTACATTTCAAAAAACTGTACTGTATTTATTTCTTTGACTGAATAATACCAGTCCCTTCATTCATTAACAAAACTGTACTGTATTTATTTTTTTGATTAAATATTGCTGGTCTCTGTTCTCTATTTTGTTCATAATTTTATACTGCATTTATTTATTTCATTGACTGACTAATGGTGGTATCTGTGTGTTTTGTTAACAAAACTGTATTTCATGCATTCATTTGCTTCATTGAATTTTGCTGGTTTCTGTATTTTGTTAGTAAAAATGTACTGTATTTATTTATTTGTGTGATTGAATATTGCTGGTCTCTGTCTGCATATTAACAAAACTGTACTGCATTTATTTGGTTGGATATTGCTGTACTCTTTGGTTGGTTCTGTCTGCATTTAGTTAATAATACTGTACTGCATTTGTTTAATTGCTTCATTGAATATTGCAAGTCTCTGCTTGCGTTTTTAACAAAACTATACTGCCTTTAATTATTTTCATCATTGAATATTGCTGGTCTCCATCTGCATTTTGATAGTAAAACTGCACTGCATTTTTTTTATATGATTGACTGAATATTGATGGGCTTTGTCTGCATGTTGCTATCAAAACTGTACTGTATTTATTTGTTTGACTGAATATTACTAGTCTCTGCATTTAACAAACTGTACTGCATTTTTTGGAGTGAATATTGCTGAACGCATCTGCAATTTTTAATAAAACTGCACTTCACTTATTCATATCCTTGATGGAATATTGCGGATCTCTCTCTGGATTTTGTTTCCAAACTGTACTGCATTTATTCTTGATTGAATATTGCTGCTCTTTGTCTCTTGTTAAATAAAACTATACTGCATGTATTTTCTTGATTGAATTTTGCTGGTCTCTGCATTTTGGTAACAAAACTGTACTGCATTTATTTGTTTGATTGAATATTGCTGAACTCTATTTGCATTTTGTTAATAAAACTGTACTGCATTTATCTATTTTGTGATTGAATATCACTGATCTCTCTAAAATGTGCAGTGCATTTATTTATTTGCTTGATTGAATTTTGCTGGTCTCTGTTTGTATTTTGTTAACAAAACTGTACTGTATTTATTTGTTTGAATATTGCTGGTCTCTGCATTTTGTTAGTAAAATGTACTATATTTATTTATGTGCTTGACTGAATATTGTTAGTGTCTGTCTGCATTTTGTTAATAAAACTGAACTGTATTTGTTTGACTGACTAGTCGCTGCATTTAACAAAACTGTACTATCTGTTTGATTGAATATTGCTTGGCTTTGTCTGCATTTTCCTAATAATACTCTAATGCATTTATTTTTTTGCTTGTTAATTAGACTGTACTGCATTTATTTTATTTGCTTGATTGAATACTGCTTGCCTCTGTCTTAATTTTACCAAACTGTACATTTATTTTTTGAATGATTGAATATTGCTGCACTTGTTCCCTTTTTCATAAAACTGTACTGCATTTACTTATTTCCTTGATTGAATATTGCTGATTTCTCACTGCATTTTGTTACCAAACTGCTGCACTTATTCTTGTTGAATATTGCTGCTCTTCGTCTTTTGTTAAATTAAAATTGTACTACATTTATTTGCTTGATTGAATATTGATCGCCTCTGCCTGTATTTTGTTAAAACTGCACTGTATTTATTTGTTTGACTGAATATTACTAGTCTCTGCATTTGTTAATAAAACTGTACAAAACTGTACTGCATTTATTTGCTTGATTGAATATTGAACTATTTTTGCATTTTGTTAATAAAACTTTACAGCATTTATGCATTTTCTTGATTGAATATTGTTGCTCTCTGCATTTGTTAACAAAAGCAGTAATGCATTTATTGGATTGAGTATTGCTGAACTCGTATTTTTATTAAAACTGCACTGCATTTATTTATATCCTTGATGGATTATTGCTGATGTCTCTCTCTCTCTCTCTCTCTCTCTGCATTTTGTTACCAAAATGTATTGCATTTATTCTAGTTAAATATTGCTGCTCTTTGTCTCTTGTTAAATAAAACTATATTGCATTTATTTCTTTGATTGAATATTGATGAACTCTCTTTGCATTTGTTAATGAAAGAGCAGTGCATTTATTTATTTGCTTGGATGAATATTGCTGGCCTCTGCATTTTATTAGCAAAACTGTACTTTGTTTATTTGTTTGACTGAATATTATTAGTCTCGGTATTTGTTAAAAAGTACTGCATTTATTTGTTTGATTGAATATTGCTGAACTCTGCATTTTTTAATAAAACTGTACTGCATTTATTTATTTCCTTAATTGAATATTGCTGGCCTCTGTCTTAATTTTACCAAACTGTACATTTATTTTTTGAATGATTGAATATTGCTGCCCTCGTTCCCTTTTTCATAAAACCGTACTGCATTTACTTATTTCCTTGATTGGCTATTGCTGATTTCTCACTGCATTTTGTTACCAAACTGTTGCATTTATTCTTGTTGAATATTGCTTCTCTTTGTCTTTTGTTAAATTAAAACTGTACTGCATTTATTTGCTTGATTTAATATTGATGGTCTCTGCCTGCATTTTGTTCATAGGTTCATAGGTTCATACTAGGCTATCTGCCCAAGGGCATTTATAAGCCTAGCCCATAGATATGTGGCTTTCGCCACCCCTTTAGTTTGAATAAAACTATGTCTATTATTTTGCTGTGCCTCTGTCAAGCAGTGACACTGAAGTAATCCCTGGGGTATATCTGCGATCTCCCATCCATTGGTCAAGATTCCTCTTGAACAAGGCCAGTGAGGTGCTCTGCCTCACATGTACCGGGATTTTGTTCCACAGCATAGGGAGTCTCTGGGTGATGAATCTGTCCCTCCAGCACGCCCTATTAATAACCGTGTCAAGGTTTAAGTCTCCGCCCTTGTGGTTCTGAGGGATCTAGCTTTTTGAGGTGAAGCATATTCATCAAATCTGGGTTTGACATGGCCTTATATGTCAGCCACAGGTCACCTCTGAGCAAGCGGTATGAGACTGAATAGAGCTGGAGTTCTTTCAGTCGGGCAGCATAAGACATATTTTTGAGACCCTTTATCCTTTTGGTGAGGAACTTTTGGGGCCTTTCCAGCTGCTGCAGGTGTCGGGTCAGATACATTCCAAATGGGGCATTGTACTCAATCATAGGTCTAATGAGTGATGAGTACAGGGGGACGATGACCTCCCTTGATCTAGATGTGAATCCCTTCATGATCAGGTGGGCAATGTAGAAGGTTTTCCTGACTACTTTAGCAACATGAGTGTCAAACAAAAGGCTAGTGTCAACCTGGGTCCCCAGGTCCCTGAGGACTTCTTCTGTGCTCAGTGGATTGCCACCTATATGGTAGCTAGGGGTAACTTTGTTTTTCCCGAAGGGTATGACTATGCATTTCTTGGCGTTTAACTTTAGGCCATGGCTCTGGCACCAGTTATCCGTTTCTGTGAGGCCCTTCTGAAGGATATCTGTGTCAGAAGTGTTTCGACTATGGCGCCCAGTTTGCAGTCATCTGCAAACTTTGTCAGCCATAACCCTCCTGTGTTTGCTTGTACTTCAGAAAAGTAGATGCCGAACAAGAGTGGACCCAGGACTGAGCCCTGTGGGACACCACTTGTGACAGGCTTTGAGTCTGACATGGCTCCAGCAACTCTGACCCTGTGGGTTCTGTCACTTAGCCAGTTTGCAACCCATCTTGTGATGTATGGGTTTACATTCAAGCTGATGAGTTTTTCGATGATACCTGAGTGGGATATTGTGTCGAAGGCCTTTGCCAGGTCGAGGTAGGCTGTATGGACTGCCTTTCCCTCATCAATGGCCTTGGTGACTGTTTCGAAAAAGTCAACCAAGTTTAAAAGGCATGATCTGCCTTTGACAAAGCCAAACTGGGTTGGATCCAAAGTCTGCATGTTCCCTATGTCTTTATTTATGAGTTCCATTATGATCCTCTCCATGGCTTTACAGATAAGGCTTGTCAAGCTAATGGGACGGTAATTTCCAGGGTCGGTGGAGGCACCGCCTTTGTGAAGTGGGACCACAGTCGCTGTGTGCCACTCCTTGGGTACGTATCCTGAGGTGATGCTAAGATTAAACAGCTGTCCTAACTGCAGGTTTAATTCCTCATTGAGTTCGTGGAGCACACAGCCGGGGACACCATCCGGTCCCATGGATGCTGTGTTTTTTGCCTTGGAGAGAGCAGTTCTCACCTGGGCGTTGGAGATGTTTGGGGGGCTACAATCCTCTGGTATTGATATCTCTCCTTTTGGGGGGGGGAGAAGTTTGCACTGAACCTGTCAGCCAGTATGTTGGCAATGAGTGTAGGTTCAGTAATCTTCACATCATTTTGGACTAATTCTGAGCATATCTGGGAGTTTCCTCCTAGGTTTCTAACATAGCTAAAGAAGGCCTTATGATTGTCTTTTGTGTCCTTGGCGATTTTTCTCTCAAAATTAGCCTTGGATGATTTTATGAGAGCTCTTAGTTTTTTACTTATAATGATAAAAGGTGTCTTACCTTTCAAGGATTTTGCTCTATCTTGTAGTAGTTTCTTCCTTTTGTTGTAGAGCTTGTTTATGGCTGGGGTCCACCAGACTGGATGCTTGCCTTTGGTACAAAGAGTCTTAGTTTTGTTTGGGATTGCCTGATCCATGCAGTCCTGTAGGTGCTGGTAGAAGGCATTTGTAAGTGATTCAGCGGTTTAAGTAATGTTTACCACTGGCTCAGGGGCCTTAGAGGAGACCACACTAGTTTTTAGAAGTGTGAAGTCGGCTTTTGAGAAGTTTTTCACTGTGGTCTTTTTTATTTCAGGTGGGGGCGGGATGAGGACCTCCAGCGAGATTAGTTTATGATCTGATCTCACCAGTGAGGGGTATACTTCCGGTGTTGAACATTGTGATCCCATGTTTGTGATGATGAGATCAAGTATGTTTTCTCCTCTTGTGGGGATGGTGACTAGTTGTTCCATGGCATTTGAGTTTATGAACTCCAGGAACCTTTGGGCTAGAGAGTTTGGGCTTGAGTAATGTTCCCAGTCTATATTAGGGTAGTTGAAGTCAACTAGTATGATGGTGTTTGGAGATACATTTATCCCCTCCAGTGTTTTCAGGAAGGCCATGTGAGGTTCCTGAGTTTGAGAGGGTGGCCTGTAACATGCCACAAATTGCAGAGCAGTCTTGCCTATGGTTAATTGCACCTGGATGGTCTCCGATGCATCGTGCGTTGCCACCAAGCTTGAGGTGTGGGTGTCCTTTATGAATATGGACACCCCCCCTCCTTTTTTAGTGTTGTCCGGATTTTGGGGCCGGAACGCATGATATGAGGTAAAACCTGATAGTGCTGGGGTGCTCTCAGGAGCCTTGAACCAGGTTTCTGTCACAGCACAGACATCGATGTTCTCCATACTGAGAAGGGCCTCGAGTGCGTGCATCTTGAGATTGAGACTTCTGGCATTGAGCAGCATTACCCTTAGTTTTTTTCCTTTTTTGTGTTCTAGGGTGGTAGGTTTAGAATTTGAGCCTTGCCTAAAAAAGGCACTATGAGGGTGGCAAGAGCCTTTGCCAATATCCAGAAGTCAGGGATGACAGGTGCAAGCCGTCCCTTGCGAAGCAGCGTGGCTTGTCCAGCATGTCATCCCAGGCAGACAGACATTGGATCCCCTTTGAATGACACCAGAATTTAAGCCGATTATTAAAGCTGATCATCTTTTCACTGTATTGTGGCATCATTCTAGGTGAAGGTAGGATACTGCTCAAGGTCAGGGTCATACCTGCTTAGGCTACATAATCAGAGAGCTCCTCAATGTCCCTTTTCATGTAGTCCAAGGAGGTACATCTCAGGTCATTGACACCAGCGTGGACAATGACTGAGTCATACTTGTACCTGCTGTTGAGAGACCTGAGTGCTTGCGTTATGTGGCGGATTCTAGCGCCCGACAGGCAGCTTACTGTGACCTTCTCCTTACTCAGTCTGGTGAGCGGGACGTCAGTGTGTCTGACTATGGAGTCACCAATGACGAGTGTGTCTGGCATTGTGTTTAGCCTTAAGGGCTGTGACTGTTTGACACTCTGACTGTGTGGTCTATGTGTTGCATGTGTTTGGTCCTGAGGTGGTAGTTGTTTGGGTGTCTGCTTTGGTGGCCTCTGCTGTTTTGGTAGATTTTTGATCAGAGCCTCCGAGTATGTCTTTGTGTGATTATGTGTATGATTTGAAGTTGTGATGGTACTATGTGTGACTGGGTATGTAGTGTGTGTGGTTACCTTCTCCTCCTGTCTAGTCTTGCCAGTCCTATGTTGAGAGAGCTCAGCTTCCAGTTTGGCCGTATAGTTGCATCTCTCGCATGTATTTGTGTTTTGTGGGAGAAGGAGAGGATTGTCTGCGTACATGAGGCAATTGTAACATTGCCTCAATATTCCCAGGTTCACCAGTTGTGCAGGAGAGGACACTAGCAACTGATCCCTCGACATGCTAGAAGTAATAGATAAAAAAACTTACAAAAGACACCGAGGGATGTGGGTTCTAGGCTGGTGGGGTACTATCTATAATAAAAGTGCTTTATCAAGGTGCAAGTACTGTAGGAGCAAATGCTAGGCTTTACAGATAGAGAATAGTCTACTTGGGAATCAAGTAGAGATGAACTTTTTAGTTATAGGATACGCTGGTTAGATCAGCAATACAGTTCGAGGAATGTAGTTATAAGGGAAAATTTGAAGAGTGGAATTTAGGTAGCCCGAATAGTTTAACCTTGTTTAACCGCCGCTGCTCTTGTGTGCAACAGTGGCAACTCTGCGTTAAATCACGCTAAAGCACGCTAAAGCGCGCTAACGCGTGCTTTATAGCAGGGGGCTGGAAAAAACAGGAAATGACCCAAAATGGCCAACGAATTACTAGTTGCTGTTTCTAACCACTCCTCTGAGGACAAACAAGCAGCTCAGTACTCCCCACTCCCACTGGTGAGTAAAGAAACTACCTCTGGCCACACAAGAAAATGGAGGAACACAGAAACCAAATACAAAGCCCAGGGATCAGCAAAATCTGATCACTGGAACAACTAGCTAGGAAAGTTTAGGAAAGGAGAAGTATTTTTTTGGTTTTTTTAGTTTTTTTTTTTTGCAAACAGACAGAAAAAATGCAGTAAATGCTTTGTTTTTCGACTAAATTGCTATCAAAGGCTGGTACACTTGAGTGTATTAGCCTGTTTGTTACTTTTAAGCAAAACTTTAGCCAACAAGTGCAATCAACAATTTAAGCACACAAAAACAGGAAAATAAGGTAATAAAACAGTAATATAGGCACAAACAGTAGTCGAAAAGCTCAAAAGATCGAAAAATGCAAAATAAAAGTTTAAAAAATACTTTAATACTTGTTAAAACTGCACTGTATTTATTTGTTTGACTGAATATTACTAGTCTCTGGATTTGTTAATAAAGCTGTACAAAACTGTACTGCATTTATTTGTTTGATTGAATATTGAACTATTTTTGCATTTTGTTAATAAAACTGTGCTGCATTTATACATTTTCTTGATTGAACATTGCTGCTCTCTGCATTTGTTAACAAAAGCAGTAATGCATTTATTGGATTGAGTATTGCTGAACTCGTATGATTTTTTTTTATTAAAACTGCACTGCATTTATTTATATCGTTGATGGAATATTGCTGATGTCTCTCTGCATTTTGTTACCAAAATGTATTGCATTTATTCTAGTTAAATATTGCTGCTCTTTGTCTCTTATAAAACTATACTGCATTTATCTGCTTGATTGAATATTGCTGCTCTCTGTCTCCATTTTGTTAACAGTTTTGTACTGCATTTAGTTATTTGCTTGGTTGGATATTGCTGGTCCCTGTCTGCATTTTTTTAAAAAAAACTTTACTGGTTTTGTTTGACTGAATAATTCTAGTTTCTGAATTTATTAACAAAACTGTACTGCATTTATTTGTTTGTTTGAATATTGCTGAATTCTCTTTGCATTTGTTAACAAAAGAGCAGTGCATTTATTTATTTGCTTGCTTGAATATTGCTGGCCTCTGCATTTTGTTAACAAAACTGTACTGTGTTTATTTGTTTGACTGAATATTACTAGTCTCTGTATTTGTTAAAAAGTACTGTATTTATTTGTTTTTTAATAAAACTGTACTGCTTTTATTTATTTCCTTGATTGAATATTGCTGGTCTCATTTTGTTAACAAAACTCTACTGTATTTATTTGTTTGACTGACTGTTACTTATTTCTGCATCTGTTTACAAAACTTTACTGCATTTATTTGATTGAATATTGCTGAACACTTTTTGCATTTTGTTAAACCTGTACTGCATTTAATTATTTTTTGATTGAATATTGCAGATTCCTCTATGCATTTTTTTAGAAAATGTGCAGTGCATTTATGTATTTGCTTGTTTGAATATTGCTGGTCTCTGCATTTGTTAACAAAACTGCACTGCATTTATTTGTTTGACTGAATTGTAATAGTCTCTTCATTTGTTAAAAAACTGTACTGTATTTATTTGTTTGATTGAATATTGCTGGTCTCTGTCTCCATTTTGTTAATAATTTTGTAAAGCATTTATTAATTTCCTTGAATGAGTAGTGCTGGTATCTGTCTGTGTTTTGTTAACAAAACTGTATTGCATTTATTTATTTGCTTGATTGAATTTTGCTCATCTCAGCATTTTGTTAGTAAAAATGTACTGCATTTATTTATTTGTGTGATTAAATATTGCTGATCTCTCTGCATTTTCTTAAAAAATGCAGTGCATTTATTTATTTGCTTGATTGAATATTGCTGGTCTCTGCATTTTGTTAACAAAACTGCACTGTATTTGTTTGACTAAATATTACTAGTCTCTGCATTTCTTAACAACGTTGTACTGCATTTATTTGTTTGCATATTGCCATACTCTGCATTTTTAATAAAACTGTCCTGCACTAATTTATTTTCTTGATTGAATACTGCTGATCTCTGTCTGTATTTTGTAACAAAAGTGCAGTGCATTTATTTATTTGCTTCATTGATTATTGCTGATCTCTGCCTTCATTTTCCTAATAATACTGTACTGCATTTATTTTTTGCTTGTTATTAAGACTGTACTGCATTTGTTTATTTGCTTGATTGAATGCTGCTTTCCTGTTTCATTTTATCAACCTGCAATGCATTTATTTTTTGCATGATTGAATACTGCTGCCCTCTCTCCACTTTTTTCATAAAACTGTACTGCATTTATTTTCTTGATTGAACATTGATGATCTCTCTCTGCATTTATTCTTGTTGAATATTGCTGCTCTTCGTCTCTTGTTAAATTAAAACTATACTGCATTTATTTGCTTGATTGGAAATTGATGGTCTCTGTCTGCATTTATTTAACAAAACTGTACTGCATTTATTTGTTTGATTGAATATTGCTGAACTCTTTTTGCATTTTGTTAATAAAACTGTACTGCATTTATTTATTTTCTTGATTGAATATTGCTGATCTCTCTCTGCACTTTTGTAACAAAAGTGCAGTGGATTTATTTATTTGCTTGACTGAATATTGCTGGTCTCTGTTTGCATTTTGTTAATAAAACTGAACTGTATTTATTTGTCTGACTGAATATCATTAGTCCCTGTATTTGTTAACAAAACTGTACTGCATTTGTTTGTTTGACTGAATATTGCTGAATTCTGCCTTTTTTTAAAAAAACTGTACTGCATTTATTTATTTTCTTGATTGAATGTTGTTGATCTCTATCTGAATTTTTCTAGCAAACGTGCAGTGCATTTATTTATTTGCTTGATGGAATATTGCTGCTCTCTGTCTCTTTCTTAATAAAACCGTTCTGCATTTATTTATTTGATTAAATATTGCTGAACTCTTTTTGCATTTTCTTCATAAAACTGCACTGCATGTATTTATTTTCCTGATTGAATATTACTGATCTCTCTCTGCGTTTTGTTAACAATAGTGCAGTGCATTTATTTATTTGCTTGATTGAATATTGATGTTCCCTTTCTGCATTATTCTAATAATAGTGTACTGCATTTATGTATATGGTAGACTGAATACTGCTTGCCTCTGTCTTCATATGGTTACCAAGCTGTACTACATTTATTTTTTGCATGATTGAACATTACTGCTCTCTCTCACTTTTTGTAATAAAACTGTACTGCATTTATTTATTTCCTTGATTGAATATTGATGATTTCTCTCTGCATCATGTTAAGAAAAGTGTTCTGCATTTATTTATTTTCTTCATTGAATATTTATTTATTTATTTATTCCAGTTTGATTACCATGGAAGTCCACTGGGTCAACATGGCCCATTTTCAGTGGAGGCCCAGGGAGAAAAGCTCCGAAAATGCATAAGAAATATTACATACAGGATTTCAACACAATCAAGAATTTAGAAAGCATTAAACATTTTGCAGAATATGATTTCAACGAATACAGGACAGTATGAGAGTACAATTCATACTTAAGTTATGGTTACTACATTTGCATAGTATAGCAGTATCTCTTAGAGATTCCTAAAAGATAGTTAAGGTTGGAAGGAAGGAGAAATAGTGGTATCATTTTGAGTGAAAGTATTAGAAATAGAAATCTGTGCTCTATATTTACAATATTTACATGTTTTGTTGAGCAGGTATAGTTATGGGAGTAGAAGGATTGTGTAGTTATTTACAAGTTTTGTTGAGCAAGTATAGCTGTAGCAGTAGAAGAATGGGAGTAGAAGGATTAGGTGGTATTTACCAGTTTTGCTGAGCAAATCTAGCTCTAGGGGTAGAAGTAGTTAAGTAGAGGTTTAAAGCTGCAGGAGGATTGCAGGGAGAGATAGATATAGTTGAAGCAATAAGTCTATAGGCGGAAGATAGGGTAAATGCATCAGAAACAGGAGACTTAAGTAGGCAGGAGGCAGGAGGCAGGGGCATTTCTGTTTAGTAGTCAGGTGTTTGAAAAGTAGGGAAATGAAATTTTCAGTGTTTGGGGTGGTTCTTAGTGGGGGGAGTTCCATTTGTTGCCAAGGGCATAGGAGAGGAGCATCTGGCTGGCAGGATGTTTACGTTTGTGGATAGAAATTAAGTTCTGATGTTCAGATCTAAGGGCTCTGCTGGGAATATAATGTGGAAGGATATTGGTTAGAGCACGGCATTTAGCAGGATAAAATATGAGTGAGTGTGCTATGGAGAGTTGTAGGTAATGTAAGTGGTTTGCTAGTTCTAGCCAGTTCAGGGATTGCAGGGGGAGGCAGTGATGTGTGGAGTTTTTGGCTTTTAAGGCAAATTTAGCGATTTTATTGTAGTAGCTTTCTAGTTTAGAGGTGGTAGAGGAAGACAGGTTGGTTAGGAGAGGTGCACCATATAGTAAGGAAGGAAGGAGAAAAGTAAAGGCCAGAGTGTGCCTTGTTGTGTTAGAGAGAAAGTGGTTGTCCCTATACAACGTACCTAGCTTTTGGTGGTATTTTTTATATTTTGTTGTACATGTATATCAAACTTTAGTTGTTCATCAACAATTATGCCGAGACGTTTAGCGGAATTGATGACTTCTATAGGTGTGTTGGTTTGGCTGTGGATTTTGAAGTCACTTTTATTGAAGGAGTAGTTCTTAGAGGGTGAGAATAGAAGAATTTTGGATTTGCTAGCGTTAAGAGAGAGGTGGTTTTGGTGCATCCAGTTTTCAGTTTTGGAGAAGGCAGTCTGGGTTTTAGACAGCAGTTCAGGGAGGTTTGAGGCAGAGCAGATTAGGGTAGAGTTATCTGCATATTGAATGATTCTGGTGTCAGGTATAGCAGTGTGGAAGTTATTGATGAAGATGTTAAATAGCATAGGACCCAGGTTGGATCCCTGTGGGACACCAGTGGGGGTGGGTAAGAAGGAAGAGATGGCGTTTTTCCATTTGGCAGCCTGACATCTTTCTGATAGGTAGCTGGAGAACCAGGAAAGAGTTTTTGGTGAGGTGTGAAGGTTAGAAAGATGGTAAAGAAGATGGTTGTGGGAGATAGTGTCAAAAGCCTTGGACAGATCGAGTAGAACAGTAGATACTAGCTGTCCTGAGTCTCTTGCTTTACTAACGGTATCTAAGAAAGAGATTAGGGCTGTGTTGGTGCTGTCGCCAGGGCAGAAGCCATGCTGTGTGTGTGTGAGGAGGTTATTTGGGTGAGAAATGGCATAAGTTGGAGGTGGATGCGCATTTCAAGGATTTTAGAGATCGCGGAGAGTAAGGCAATAGGGGGGAAGTTTGAGATGCAATTATTTTTTCCTCCCTTGTGGAGAGGGAGGATGAAGGCTGAGCGCCGGAGTTTGGGGATGTAGGATTCTTTTATTGATCTGTTTATAATGATACTGATTGGAGAGCGATCCCATCTGCTGCAAGTTTTAGTTAGGATGAGGGGATGTTGTCGGGTGCATTAGAGCATGGTTTGAGTCTGGATAGGAGTTTTTTATAAGAGTTGTAGAGACAGGTTTGAGCTCAAATAGAGGAGGATGGTTGTTTGGTGGGATTGGCTGGGGGGGTGAGGATTGGCTGGGTATTGTTAGGAAAGGATTTAGTGAGGGCAGAAATGGTTTAGATGAAGAAAGAATTAAATTCAGAGCCTAGTTTAAGATCAGTTTTGTTAGGGTTGGGGCAGGGGTTAGATTTTGAGCCTGGATGGAGAAGTGAGTTTATAGACCTCCAGAATTGTTTAGGATTATTACGGTTGTTAGACTGGAGCTTAGTGTAGTAGATTTTTTTTGTCTTTTTTGATTAGTTGTTTAGCAAGGTTTCGGAGCTGTTTGTATTGAAGTAATGTGTTGGGCAGGTTGTTTCTTTTGGTGAAGTTTCCATAGTTTGTCCCTTTGGTGCATAATTAGTTTGGTCTCTTTGGTAAGCCATGGAGCTGAATTATATTTGATCATTTTATTTCTTGGGGGAGCTACAGAGTTTAAAGTATCAAGGAAGACAGAGTTGAAATGGTCTATAGCTTTATCAAAGGGTGGGGAGTTTAACATGTGCCAGCTCATTTGTTTGAATAAATTAGAGAAGGTAATGGGGTTGAAGTTGCTAAGGTTGCGAGTTTGGATAAATTGATGCTGGTAAGGGGAAGAGTGGTGAATAAAGGCAGGGAGATGGTCACTAATGGTATCAGGAATAGTGCCAGAGTTGGTTATTATGTTAGGGTTAGAGATAAGAATCCAGTCTAAGGCAGATCCCGGGGGATTATTTTTGTTAGGTCGGGTGATAGTGTGGATAGTCTGAGTGAAATTATAGAGATTGATGGATAGGGAGGGGGAGGGGCATTTGAGTTTGTTCCAATCAATATTGACATCTCCTAAGATGTAAGTTTTATAGTTGATTTTTGTGGAAGCCCATAGGATAATTTCTTCTAGTATTGATATATTATTTCCAGGGGAGACGTAGAGGGCAATGAAGCATATATTTTTGTGCCTGTTTAATTTTAGTAGTCCAGCGGTTAGTTCAGTGTTCTGGAATTGTGGGATAGGAATTTAGAGCGGTATTAAGTTGAGAAGATTGGAACATACTAGGGCAAAGCCGCCACCTTTTTTATTAATTCTGTCATTTCTGAGAATGTGAAAACCTTGGGGCAGGATTTCTGAATCAGAGATGGAAGGCTTGAGCCAGGTTTCAGATATAGCTAGGATATCAGGTTGGTTGTGGCTTAGCCAGGAGTGAAATAGGTGAGATTTATTACTAAGACTTTGAGCGTTAATTGTAAAGATCCTTAGGGTATTACATGGGGTGGAAAGGGTTGTGGGGTTATTAGAGTTGTTACATGTAGTAGGGCCAGGAGTACGGTGGATATCATCTGCTAGCATTAGTAGGAAGAGGGAGACATCCTTTTGGCATTTAGGTTTGTAAGGTGTAAGTTTGGGAAGGTTATAAATTAGAGTAGGAGACATTATCTTGGCTTTAGAGGAGAAGATTTTAGGATGGAATAGGAGCAGAGGATTTGTTTGAATGAGTGAAGGTGAGATATAGTGGAAATGAAATGCAGAATGAGGGTAGGGGAGAGTTTGTGTGGAGGTAGTTTTTGTTGGAAGTATAAGGCATGTCTGGGAGGAATATGGGGTAGCTTGGTGCAAGGGAATTAAGAAGAGAAGGAGGAGGTAGGGGGCATGGGAATAGTGGTGATTTAAAGAGAACATGTTAGAGAAGAGATGGGGAGGTAAGGAGTATGAGTGGTGATTTAAAGAGAGCATGTTAGAGAAGAGATGAGGAGGTAAGGATTATGATGAGGGAGAGATATAGACTTTAAAAGAGATTGTAGGAGTGTATGAGGGAGGGGTTTATGTGGGAGAGTGTAGGAGTGTATGAGGGAGGGATTTATGTGAGAGAGGTAATGAGCAGACTAAAGGTATTTGCTAATTGAGCTGTGGGTGTGGTAGTGGGAGAATAAAGCTGAGAGCACTGGGGGTGGGTGGAAATTGGGGGCAGGGTAGGGGAGTGGAGTGAGCCCATAGGGCGAATGGAGCGGGAAGAGCTAAAGAGGTGAGTGCAGCAGAAAAAGTATCAGCTAAGTGTAGTTTGCTAGCTATAGTAGAACAATTTTAACTGCAAGTGCCAGGCAAGGTAGAGTAGGTGACATTTCAGGAGGGTATTGTAGAGAAAAGAATGTGTATAATTTAATGTCAGCTAGCTCTTAGTGAGATACTAAAAAACAATAGGAACAAATAATTTAGTGAAGATGAACTTCTGATAGCTCTTAGAGTGATTCTAGAAACCAGTAGGGAGAGAGCTAAGTGGGTACGGGTTGTATAGGCAGAGACTGCCACCTAGTGGAGAACAGTAATAATTAGCAGGGGAATAACCAAATCTATTGAAGGATGTAGTAAGTTCTGGGTTGAGGATAAATTAGAGGGGGGGGGGGTAAACCAGTCTGCGGAAGGCTGCTAGAGTGCACACAAGGAGGTCAGACTTAGAAAGAAAAGAAAATAGCACAGCTAGGTTACAATAATTATTTCCTTGCTTTAAACACATTCAATCAAACAAATATTGGTTGTCTCTGCATTTTGTTAATAATACTGTACTGCATTTATTTATTTGCTTCATTGAATATAGCTGGTCTCCATCTGCATTTTGATGGTAAAACTGTACTGCATTTATTTATTTGATTGATTGCATATTGCTGCTCTTTGTCTCTTTTTTAATAAATCTATACTGCATTTATTTCCTTGATTGAATACTGCTGGTCCCTGCATTTTGATAACAAAACTGTACTGCATTTATTTACGTGATTGAATATTGCTGGTCTCATTTGCATTGTGTAAACAAAAACATTCTGTATTTATTTTTTTGATTGAACATTGCAGAACTTTGCATTTTTTAATAAAACTGTACTACATTTATTTATTTGCTTGATTGATTATTGCTGGTCTCTGCATTTTGTTAAAACTGTAGTGTATTTATTTGTTTGACTAAATATTACTAGTTTCTGAATTTGTTAACAAAACTGTACTTCATTTATTTTCTGGAATATTAATGAACACATTTTGCATTTTTGTTAATAAAACTACTTCATTTGTTTATTTTCTTGATTGAATATCGCTGATCTCACTCTGCATTTTGTTAACAAAAGTGCTGTGCATTTATTTTTTGATTGATTGAATATTGCTGGTCGCTGCATTTTGCTAACAAAACTGTACTGTATTTGTTTGACTGAGTATTACTAGTCTCTGCATTTCTTAACAAAATTGTACTGCATTTATTTGTTTGCATATTGCCATACTCTGCATATTTAATAAAACTGTACTGCACTAATTTATTTTCTTGACTGAATATTGTTGATGTCTGTCTGCATTTTTTAACAAAAGTGCAGTGCATTTATTTATTTACTTCATTGACTATTGCTGATCTCTGTCTTCATTTTCCTAATAATACTGTACTACACTTATTTTTTGCTTGTTATTAAGACTGTACTGCATTTATTTATTTGCTTGATTGAATGCTGCATGCCTTTTTCTTCATTTTATCAACCTGCACTACATTTATTTTTGCATAATTGAATATTGCTGCCCTCTCTCCCCTTTTTTCATAAAAATGTACTGCATTTATTTATTTCCTTGATTGAACATTGATGATTTCTCCCTGCATTTTGTTACCAAACCGTACGGCATTTATTCTTGTTGAATATTGCTGCTCTTTGTCTTTTGTTAAATTAAAACTACACTGCATTGCTGGTCTCTGTCTGCATTTATTTAACAAAACTGTACTGTATTTATTTGTTTGACTGAATATTACTAGTCTCTGCATTTGTTAACAAAACTGTACTGCATTTCTGTGTTTGATTGAATATTGCTGAACTCTTTTTGCATTTTCTTAATAAAACTGTACTGCATTTATTTATTTTCTTGATTGAATATTGCTGATCTCTCTCTGCATTTTCGTAACAAAAGTGTAGTGCATTTATTTATTTGCTTGACTGAATATTGCTGGTCTCTGCAGTTTGTTAATAAAACTGAACTGTATTTATTTGTTTGACTGAATATCATTAGTCTCTGTATTTGTTAACAAAACTGTACTGCATTTATTTGTTTAACTGAATATTGCTGAATTCTGAATTTTATTTAAAAACTGTACTGCATTTATTTATTTTCTTGATTGAATATTGTTGATCTCTATCTGCATTTTTTTAGCAAACGTGCAGTGCTTTTATTTATTTGCTTGATGGAGTATTGCTGCTCTCTGTCTCTTTCTTAATAAAACTGTTCTACATTTATTTGTTTGATTAAATATTGATGAACTCTTTTCGCATTTTCTTCATAAAACTGTACTGCATTTATTTATTTTCCTGATTGAATATTACTGATCTCTCTCTCTGCATTTTAACAATAGTGCAGTGCATTTATTTATTTGCTTGATTGAATATTGCTGTTCCCTGCCCGCATTATTCTAATAATAGTGTACTGCATTTATGTATATAGTAGATTGAATACTGCTTACCTCTGTCTTCATATGGTTACCAAGCTGTACTACATTTATTTTTTGCATGATTGAATATTACTGCTCTCTCTTGCTTTTTGTAATAAAACTATACTGCATTTATTTATTTCCTTGACTGAATATTGCTGATTTCTCTCTGCATCTTTTTAAGAAAAGTGCTCTGCATTTATTTATTTTCTTCATTGAATATTGGTTGTCTCTGTCTGCATTTTGCTAATAATACTGTACTGCATTTATTTGCTTCATTGAATACTGCTAGTCGCTGCTTGCTTTTTTTTTTTAACAAAACTACACTGCCATTACTTATTTTCTTCATTCAATATGGCTGGTCTCCATCTGCATTTTGATAGTAAAACTACATTTATTTATTTGATTGATTGCATATTTTTTTGAATATTACTGAACACATTTTGAATTTTTGTTAATAAAACTACTGCATTTGTTTATTTTCTTGATTGAATATTGCTGATCTCTGTATTTTGTTAGCAAAACTGTACAGTTTTTGTTTGTCTGAATAATACTAGTCTTTGCATTTAACAAAACTGTACTGCATTTATTTATTTGTATGATTGATTATTGTTGACATCTCCATTTTCTTAAAAAAAGAGTGCATTTATTTAATTACTTGATTGAATATTGCTAATGTCTGCATGTTGTTAACAAAACTGTACTGTATGTATATGTTTGACTTAATATTAATAGTCTCAGCATTTGTTAAAACTGTACTGTATTTGTTTGTTTGATTGAATAGTGCTGTAATCTGGCTGCATCTTTTAATAAAATGGTACTGAATTTATTTTCTTAATTGAATATTGCTGATGTATGTCTGCATTTTATTAACCAAAGTGCAGTTCATTTCTTTATTTGCTTGATTAAATATTGCTGATCTCTCCCTGCATTTTGTTAAGAAAAGTGCTCTGCATTTATTTATTTTCCTCATTGAATATTGGTTGTCTCTGTCTGCAAATGCATCTGTACTGCATTTATTTATTTCCTTCATTGAATATTGCTAGTCTCTGCTTGCTCTTTGTTAACAAAACTACACTGCCATTACTTATTTTCTTCATTGAATATGGCTGGTCTCCATCTGCATTTTGATAGTAAAACTGCATTTATTTATTTGATTGATTGCATATTGCTGCTCTTTGTCTCTTTTTTAATAAATATATACTGCATTTATTTCCTTGATTGAATATTGCTGGTCTCTGCATTTTGTTAACAAAACTGTACTGCATTTATTTACTTGATTGAATATTGCTGGTCTCTGTTTGCATTGTGTATACAAAATCATTCTGTATTTATTTGTTTGATTGAACATTGCAGAACTCTGCATTTTTTAATAAAACTGTACTGAATTTATTTCTTTGCTTGATTGAATATTGCTGATCTGTGCATTTTATTAACAAAACTGTACTGTATTTATTTGTTTGAATATTACTGAACACATTTTGCATTTTTGTTAATAAAACTACTGCATTTGTTTATTTTCTTGACTGAATATTGCTGATCTCTCTCTGCATTTTGTTAACAAAAGTGCTGAGCATTTATTTATTTCATTGATTGAATATTGCTGGTCTCTGTATTTTGTTAACAAAACAGTACAGTTTTTATTTGTTTGTGTGAATAATACTAGTCTCTGCATTTAACAAAACTGTACTGCATTTATTTATTTGTTTGATTGGATTTTGCTGTTCCCTGCATTTTGTGATTAAAACTGTACTCTATTTATTTGATTGATTGAATATTGTTGAACTCTACAGTTTGTTAATGAAAATGTACTGCATTTATTTGTTTGTGTGATTGATTATTGTTGACCTCTCCATTTTCTTAAAAAAAGAGTGCATTTATTTAATTACTTGATTGAATATTGCTAATGTCTGCATTTGTTAAAACTGCACTACATTTACTTGTTTGATCGAATATTGCTGTACTCTGTATTTTTTAATAAAACTGTACTGCATTTATTGATTTTCTTGATTGAATAATGTTGATCTCTGCATTTTTTAACAAAAGTGCAGTGCATTTATTTATTTGCTTTATTATATATTGCTGGTCTGCATTTTCCTAATAATACTGTACTTCATTTATTTTTTTGCTTGTTAATAAGACTGTACTGCATTTATTTATTTGCTTGATTTAATACTGCTTGCCTCTGTTTTTATGTTTTTACCAAACTGTACTACATTTATTTTTTGCATGAGTGAATATTGCTGCTCTCTTTCCTTTTTTTCATAAAACTATGCTGCATTTATTTCCTTGATTAAATACTGCTGATATCTCCATGCCGTTTGTTAAGAAAAGTCTAGTGCATTTATTTGCTTGATTGAATATTGGTTGTCTCTGTCTGCATTTTGTTAATAATACTCTACTGTCTTTATTTGCTTCACTGAATATTGATAGCCTCTGCTTGTGTTTTGTTAACAAAAGTATAATGCCATTACTTATTTTCTTCATTGAATATTGCTGGTCTCCATCTGCATTTTGATACTAAAACTGTACTGCATTTATTTATTTGTTTGATTGAAGATTGCTGGGATCTGTCTGGATTTTGGTAACAAAACTGTGCTGCATTTGACCAAATATTACTTGTCTCTGCATTTAACAAAACTGTACTGCATTTATTGGATTGAATATTGCTGAACTTGTCTGATTTTTTTAACAAAACTGCACTGCATTTATTTATATCCTTTATGGAATATTGCTGATCTCTCTCTCTGCATTTTGTTAACATTTATGTATTTGTTTGCTTGATTGAATATTGCTGGTCTCTGTTTACATTTGTTAACAAAACTGTATTGTATTTATTTGTTTGACTGAATAGTAGTAGTCTCTGTATTTGTTAATTTGCTTTAATAAATATTACTGGTCTGTGCATTTTAACCAAAACTGTACTACATTTATTTATTTGATTGAATATAGTTTTCTCTGTCAGCATTTTTAAGAAAATGTACTGCATTAGTTTATTTGCTTGAGTGAGTATTGCTGGTCTCTGTCTTTATTTTTGTTACCAAACTGTACGGCATTTACTTTTTTACTTGATTGAATATTTCCGCTCTCTGTCTATTCTTTAATAAAACTATACTGCATTTATTTTTTGCTTGATTGAATAATGCTTTCCTCTGTCTATATTTTGTTAATAAAACTGTACAGCATTTTTCTTGATTGAATATTGCTAGTCTCTGCTTGCATTTTGTTAACAAAACTGTACTGCCTTTACTGATTTTCTTGATTGAATATTGCTGGTCTCCGTCTGCATTTTTTAGCAAAACTGTACTGCATTCATTTATTGGCTGGATTAAATATCCCTGCTCTCTGTGTGAATCTTAAGAAAAAAGTGTAGTGCATTTATTTATTTGATGGTTCTATATTGCTGGTCTCTGTCTCCATTTTGATAAAAAATCTGTACTGCATTTATTTCCTTGATTGAATATTGCTGGTCTCTGTTTGCATTTTAACAAAATGTGCTGTGTTTATTTACTTTATAAAATATTTCTTGCCTCTGTCTTCATTTTGTTAAAAAACTGTACTACATTCATTTGTTTGTTTGATTGAATATTGCTGATCTCTGTCTTCAGTTTGTTAACAAAATGTAATGCATTTATTTGACTGATTGAATATTGCCTGTCTCTGTCTTCAGTTTGATAAGAAAACTGTACTGCATTAATGTGTTTGTTTGATTGAATTCTGCTTGTCTCTGTCTTCATTTTGATAAGAAAACTGTAATGCATTTTTTATTTGCTTTATTAATATTGTTGGTTTCTATCTGCCTTTTTAGCAAACTGTACTGCATTTATTTGTTTGGGTGATTATTGCTGGTCTCTGCATTTTGTTAACATTTATGTATTTGTTTGCTTGATTGAATATTGCTGGTCTCTGTTTACATTTTGTTAACAAAACTGTATTGTATTTATTTGTTTGACTGAATAGTAGTAGTCTCTGTATTTGTTAATTTGCTTTAATAAATATTACTGGTCTGTGCATTTTAACCAAAACTGTACTACATTTATTTATTTGATTGAATATAGTTTTCTCTGTCAGCATTTTTAACAAAATGTACTGCATTAGTTTATTTGCTTGAGTGAGTATTGCTGGTCTCTGTCTTTATATTGTTACCAAACTGTACGGCATTTACTTTTTTGCTTGATTGAATATTTCCGCTCTCTGTCTATTCTTTAATAAAACTATACTGCATTTATTTTTTGCTTGATTGAATACTGCTTCTCTCTGTCTATTCTTTAATAAAACTATACTGCATTTATTTGCTTGATTGAATATTGATGTTCTCTGCATTTTACAAAACTGTATTGCATTTATTTATTTGCTTGACTGAATACTGCTTGCCTTTGTCTTCATTTCCACAGAACTGTACTGCATTTATTTATTTGCTTAACTGAGTAGTGCTGGTTTTGATCTGCATTTTGTTACCAAACTGTACTGCATTTATTTTCTGATTGATTTAATATTGCTGCTCTCTGTCTGTATTTTAATAAAACTATATTGCATTTATTTATTTGCTTGACTGAATTTTGACAGTGTCTATATTTTAACAATGCTGTATGGCATTTATTTATTTATTTGCTTGATTGAATAATGCTTTCCTCTGTCTATATTTTGTTAATAAAACTGTACAGCATTTTTCTTGATTGAATATTGCTAGTCTCTGCTTGCATTTTGTTAACAAAACTGTACTGCCTTTACTGATTTTCTTGATTGAATATTGCTGGTCTCCGTCTGCATTTTTTAGCAAAACTGTACTGCATTCATTTATTGGCTGGATTAAATATCCCTGCTCTCTGTGTGAATCTTAAGAAAAAAGTGTAGTGCATTTATTTATTTGATGGTTCTATATTGCTGGTCTCTGTCTCCATTTTGATAAAAAATCTGTACTGCATTTATTTCCTTGATTGAATATTGCTGGTCTCTGTTTGCATTTTAACAAAATGTGCTGTGTTTATTTACTTTATAAAATATTTCTTGCCTCTGTCTTCATTTTGTTAAAAAACTGTACTACAATCATTTGTTTGTTTGATTGAATATTGCTGGTCTCTGTCTTCAGTTTGTTAACAAAATGTAATGCATTTATTTGACTGATTGAATATTGCCTGTCTCTGTCTTCAGTTTGATAAGAAAACTGTACTGCATTAATGTGTTTGTTTGATTGAATTCTGCTTGTCTCTGTCTTCATTTTGATAAGAAAACTGTAATGCATTTTTTATTTGCTTTATTAATATTGCTGGTTTCTATCTGCCTTTTTTAGCAAACTGTACTGCATTTATTTGTTTGGGTGATTATTGCTGGCCTCTGCATTTTGTTAAAATGTACTGCTTTAATTTATTTGCTTGATTGAATATTGCCTGTCTCTGTCTTAATTTTGTGAAAAAACTGTACTGCATTAATTTGTTTGAATATTGCTTCTCTCTGTCTTCATTGTGATAAGAAAACTATTGCATTTTTTTATTTAATTGATTAATATTGCTGGTCTCTGTCTTCATTTTGTTAACAAAATGTACTGCATTTATTTAGTTGTTTCATTGAATATTGCATGTCTCTGTCTTCATTTTGCTAACAAAACTATTCTGCATTGATGTATTTGCCTGATTGAATATTGCTGGTCTCTGTTTTTATTTTGTTACCAAATTGTACTGCATTCTTTTACTTGACTGAATATTGCTGCTCTCTGTCTTCATTTTGTTTCAAAACTGTACTGCATTCATTTATTTGCTTGATTGAATATTGCTGGTCTCTGCCTTTTTTAGTAGAACTGTACTGCATTTATTTGCTTCAGTGATTATTGCTGGTCTCTGCATTTTGTTCAGAGTAATGGTGAGTGTGGAAGAGAGGTAAAGAAGAGAGTACAGGCAGGATGGACTGGGTGGAGAAGAGTGTCAGGAGTGATTTGTGACAGACGAGTACCTGTAAGAGTGAAAGGGAAGGTCTACAAGAGGGTAGTGAGACAAGCTATGTTATATCGGTTGGAGACAGTGGCATTGACAAAAAGGCAGGAGTTTGAGCTGGATGTGGCAGAATTAAAGATGTTAAGATTTGCACTGGGTGTGACGAGGGTGGACAGGATTAGGAATAAGTATATTAGAGGGTCAGCCCAGGTTGGAACGTTTGGAGACAAAGCCAGAGAGGTATGATTACATTGGTTTGGACATGTGCTGAGTTGGGATGCTGAGTATATTGGGAAAAAGATGCTAAGGATGAAGCTACCAGGTAACAGGAAAAGAGGAAGGCCAAAGATAAGGTTCATGGATGTGGTAAGAGAGGACATGCAGGTGGTTGGTGTGACAGAACAAGATGCAGAGGACAGGAAGAAATGGAAACAGGTGATCTGCTGTGGTGACCCCTAACGGGAACAGCTGAAAGATGATGATTATTGCTGGTCTCTGTCTGTATTTTGTTAACAAAACTGTTCTGCATTTATTTATTTGCTCAACTGAATATTGCTGGTCTCTGTCTACATTTTTTAGTAAAGCTGTACTGCTTTTATTTATTTACTTGAGTGAATATTAATGGTCTCTGTCTTCATTCTGTTAAAATGTACTGCATTTATTTATTTGCTTGCCTGAATATTGCCTGTCTCTGTCTTCATTTTGATAAGAAAGATGTAATTACTTTTTGTTTGATTAATATTGCTGGTCTCTGTCTACATTTTGTCAGTAAAACTGTACTGCATTTTTTTGCCTCAATGATTATTGCTGGTCTCTGCATTTTGTTATTAAAGCTGGCTTGATTGAATATTGCTGGTCTCTGTCTTGATTTGGTCAACAAAACGTACTGCATTTATTTATTTATTTGATTGAATAATTGTCTCTGTCTTCAATTCGATAAGAAAACTGTAATTATTTATTTGCTTTAATGAATATTACTGGTCTCTGCATTTTGTTAACAAAACTGTTTTGAATTTATTTATTTGCTTGATTGAACATTGTTGGTCTCTGTATTTTGTTAGTAAAACTGTACTGCATTTATTTATTTGCTTGAGTGAAAATTGCTGGTGTCTGTCTTCATTCTGTTAATATAACTTTACTGCATTTATATACTTACTTAGTGAATATTGCTTATCTCTGTTTGTAAATTATTGCAAACACTGTACTGCATTTATTTGAATATTGTTGTCTCTGTCAGCATTTTGTTAAAAAAATGTACTGCATTTATTTGGTTGATTGAGTATTGCTGGTATCTGTCTTTATTTTGTTACCAAACTGTACTGCTTTTACTTTTTTCCTTGATTGAATATTGCCACTCTCTGTCTTCATTTTGTTAACAAAACTGTACAGCATTTATTTTTTGCTTGATTGACTATTGCTGCTCTCTGTCTATTCTTAATAAAACTATACTGCATTTATTTATTTGCTTGATTGAATATTGATGTTCTCTGTCTGCATTTTATCAAACCTGTATTGCATGTATGTATTTGCTTGACTGAATACTGCTTGCCTCTGTTTTCATTTCAACAGAACTGTACTGCATTTGATTATTTGCTTAATTGAGTATTGCTGGTTTCGATTTGCATTTTGTTACCAAAATGTACTTCATTTATTTTTGCTTGATTCAGTATTGCTGCTCTCTGTCTGTGTTTTAATAAAACTATACTGCATTTATTTATTTGTTTGATTGAATAATTGTTGTCTCGGTCTTCATTTTGATAAGAAAACTGTAATGCATTTTTATTAACTTAATTAATATTGCTGGTCTCTGTCTGCATTTTGTTAGTAAAACTGTATTGCATTGATGTGCTTTAATGAATATTACTGGCCTCTGCATTTTGTTAGTAAAACTGTGCTGCATTTATTTATTTGCTTGATTGAAAATTGCTGGTGTCTGTCTTCATTTTGCTAACATAACTGTACTGCATTTATATATTTCGTAAGTGAATATTGCTAGTCTCTGTTTGTATATTATTACAAAAACTGTACTACATTTAATTAATTGTTTGAATATTATTGTCTCTGTCAGCATTTTGTTAACAAAATGCACTGCATTAATTTATTTGGTTGAATGAGTATTGCTGGTCTCTGTCTTTATTTTGTTACAAAACTTTACTGGTTTTACTTTTTTCCTTGATTGAATATTGCCACTCTCTGTCTTCATTTTGTTAACAAAACTGTACTGCATTTATTTTTTGCTTGATTGAATATTGCTGCTCACTGTCTATTCTTTAATAAAACTATACTGTGTTTATTTACTTGACTGAATATTTATGGTCTCTGTATTTTAACAATCCTGTATTGCATTTGTTTATTTATTTGCTTGATTGGATACTGCTTGTCTCTGTCTTCATTTTAACAAAACTGTACTACATTTTCTTGATTGAATATTGCTAGTCTCAGATTGCATTTTGTTAACAAAACTGTACTGCCTTTACTGATTTTCTTGATTGACTATTGCTGGTCTCTGTCTGCATTTTTTAGCAAAATTGTACTGCATTCATTTATTGGCTGGATTAAATATCACTGCTCTCTATGTGAATCTGTTGGAAAAAGTGTAGTGCATTTATTTATTTGATGGTTCTATATTGCTGGTCTGTCTCAATTTTGATAAAAAATCTGTATTGCATTTATTTCCTTGATTGAATATTGCTGGTCTCTATCTGCATTTTAACAAAATGTACTGTATTTATATATTTCCTTGATTAAATATGTCTTGCCTCTGTCTTCATTTTGTTAAAAAACTGTACTGCATTCATTTGTTTGATTGAATATTGCTGGTCTCTGTCTTCAGTTTGTTAAAACGTAATGCATTTATTTATTTGCTTGATACAATATTGCCTGTCTCTGTCTTCATTTTGATAAGAAAACTGTACTGCATTAATTAGCTTGATTGAATATTGCTTGTCTCTCTCTTCATTTTGATAAGAAAACTGCAATGCATTTTTTATTTGCTTGATTAATACTTCTGGTCTCTGTCAGCATTTTGTTAGCGAACTGTACTGCATTTATTTGCTTGAATGAGTATTGCTGGTCTCTGCATTTTGTTAGTAAAGCTGTATTACTTTTATTTATTTGCTTGATTGAAAATTGCTGGTCTCTGTCTTCATTTTGTTAACAATATGTACTGCATTTATTTATTTGCTTGATTGAATATTGCCTGCCTCTGTCTTCATTTTGTTAACAAAACAGTTCTGCATTAATTTATTTGCCTGACTGAATATTGCTGGTCTCTGTCTCCATTTAATTAACAAAACTGTTCTGCATTTATTTGCTTGACTGAACATTGTTGGTCTCTGTATTTTGTTAGTAAATCTGTACCGCATTTATTTATTTGCTTGATTGATCATTGCTGGTGTCTGTCTTAATTTTGTTAACATAATTGTACAGCATTATATATTTCCTTAGTAAATATTACTTGTCTCTGTATATTATTAACAAAACTGTACTACATTTATTTATTTTATTAATTGAATAGTTGTCTCTGTCAGCATTTTGTTAAATTGTACTGCATTTATTTATTTGCTTGATTGAGTATTACTGGTCTCTGTTTTTTTATTTTGTTACCAAATTGTACTGAATTTTTTGCTTGGTTGACTATTCCTGCTCTCTGTCTTCATTTTCTTTCAAAATTGTACTGCGTTTATTTATTTTCTTGATTGAGTACTGCTGGTTTCAGTCTGCATTTTGTTACCAAACTGCACTGAATTTATTTTTGGCTTGCATGAATATTGCTGCTCTCTGTCTATTTTTAATAAAACTATACTGCATTTATTTGCTTGATTTAATATTGATATCTTCTGTCTGCATTTTATCAAACCCGTATTGTATTTATTTATTTGTTTGATTGAATACTGCTTGCCTCTGTCTTCATTTCAACAGAACTATACTGCATTTATTTATTTGCTTAAGTGAGTAGTGCTGGTTTCGATCTGCATTTTGTTACCAACTGTACTGCATTTATTTTTTGCTTGATTCAATATTGCTGCTCTCTGTCTGTTTTTTAATAAATCTATACTGAATTTATTTATTTGCTTGATTTAAATTGCTGGTGTCTGTCTTCATTTTGTTAACATAACTGTACTGCATTTATATATTTCCTTAGTGAAACTAGATAATCTCTGTACATTATTGAAAAACTGTACTACATTTATTTATTTTATTGAATGAATATTGTTGTCTCTGTCAGCATTTTGTTAGCAAAATGCACTGCATTTAATTATTTGCTAGATTGAGTATTGTTTGTCTCTGTCTCTATTTTGTTACCAAGCTGTTTTGCATTTATTTTTTGCTTCATTGAATATTGCTGCTCTCGGTCTTTACTGCATTTATTTTTTGCTTGATTCAATATTGCTGCCCTCTGTCTGTCTTTTAATAAAAGTATACTGCATTTATTTATTTGTTGATTGAATAGTGACAGCCTCTGTATTTTATCAATCCTGTATTGCATTTATTTATTTATTTGCTTGATTGAATACTGCTTGTCTCTGTCATTTTGTTAACAAAACAGTACAGCATTTTTTTTTATTAAATATCGCTAGCCTCTGCTTGCATTATGTTAAGAAAACTCTACTGCCTTTACTGATTTTCTTGATTGAATATTGCTGGCCTCCATCTGTGTTTTTTAGCAAAACAGTACTGCATTCATTTATTGGCTGGATTAAACACCACTGCTCTTTGTGTGAATCTGTTGTAAAATGTGTAGTGCATTTATTTATTTTATGGTTCTATATTGCTGGTCTCTGTCTCCATTTTGATAAAAAATCTGTACTGCATTCATTTGTTTGAATATTGCTGGACTCAGTTTGTTAACAAAACATACTGCATTAATTTATTTGTTTGAATATTGCTTGTTTCTGTCTTCATTTTGATATGAAAACTGTAATGCAATTTTTATTTGCTTGATTAATACTGCTGATCTCTGTCTGCATTTTGTTAGTAAAACTCTACTGCATTTATTTGCTTGAATGATTATTGCTGGTCTCTGCATTTTGTTAGTAAAGCTGTACTGCTTTTATTTATTTGCTTGATTGAATATTGCTGGTCTCTGTCTTCATTTTTTTAACAAAATGTACTGCATTTATTTATTTGCTGGATTGTATATTGCATGTCTCTTTCTTAATTTTGTTAAAAACTGTACTGCATTAATTTGTTTGATTGAATATTACTTGTCTCTGTCTTCATTTTGATAAGAAAATGTAATGCAATTTTTATTTGTTTGATTAATATTGCTGGTCTGTCAGCATTTTGTTAGTAAAACTGTACTGCATTTGTCTGCTTGAATGTTTATTGCTCATCTCTGCATTTTATTAGTAAATCTGCACTGCTTTAATTTATTTGTGTGATTCAATATTGCTGGTGTCTCTTCATTTTGTTAAAAAACATGCACTGCCTTTATTTATTTGCAATATTGAATATTGTCTGTCTGTCTTAATTTAAAAAAAACTGTACTGCATTAATTTGTTTGATTGAATATTGCTCGTCTCTGTCTGTATTTTGTTAATAAAACTGTTCTGCAATAATTTATTTGCTTGATTGCATATTGCTGGTCTCAGTCAGCATTTACTTAACAAAACTGTTCTGCACTGATTTATTTTCTTGACTGAACAGCGTTGGTCTCTGTATTTTGTTAACATAGCTGTACTGTATTTTTATAATTCCTTAGTGAATATTGCTCGTCTCTGTATATTATTAATAAAACTGTACTACATTTATTTGATTAATTTAATATTGTTGTATCTGTCAGCATTTTGTTAAACTGTACTGCATTTATTTATTTGCTTGATTGAGTATTGCTGGTCTCTGTCTGCATTTATTAACAAAACTGTTCTGCGTTTATTTATTTGATTGACTGAACAGGGTTGGTCTCTGTATTTTGTTAACATTACTGTACTGCATTTATATATTTCCTTAGTGAATATTGCTCGTCTCTGTATATTATTAACAAAACCGTACTACATTTATGTGATTAACTGAATATTGTTGTCACTGTCAGCATTTTGTTAAACTGTACTGCATTTATTTATTTGCTTGATTGATTATTGCTGGTCTCTGTTTTTATCTTAACAAATTGTATTGCAGTTTTTTTTTTGCTTGATTGAATATTGCTGCTTTCAGTCTTCATTTTGTTTCAAAACTGTACTGTCTGTACTGATTTTCTTGATTGAATGTTGCTGGCCTCTGTCTGCATTTTGTTAAAAAAATGTACAGTATTTATAAATTTACTTGATTAAATATGCAGAGACTAGTAATATTCAGTCAAACAAATACAGTACATTTTTTTAACAAAATGCAGACAGAAACCAGCATTATTCAATCAAACAAATAAATAAATGCCTTGCATTTTTTAAGAAAATGGAGAGAGAGATCAGTCATATTCAACCCCGCAAATAAATAAATGCAGTAGTTTTACTAACAAAATGCAGAGTTCAGCAATATTCAATCAAACAAAGAAATGGAGTACCGTATTGTTAACAAATTCAGAGACAATTATATTCAGTCAAACAAATAAAAGCACTGCAGTTTTGTTAAAAAAATGCAGAGACCAGCAATAATCAATCAAGGAATTGAATGCAGTAAAAGAGACAAAAAGCAGCAATATTCAATCATTCAAATAAATAAATGCAGTACAGTTTTACTATAAAATTGCAAATGGAGTCCAGAAATATTCCATGAAGAAAGTAAGCAATGGCAGTATAGTTTTGTTAAGAAAACCAAGCAGAGACTGGGAATAACAAAATGCAGACAGAGACTAGCAATATTCAATCAAGCAAATAAATAAATGCATGGCACTTTTGTTAACAAAATTCAGAGAGAGATCAACAATATGCAATCAAGAAAATAAATAAATGCAGTACAGTTTTATTAAAAATGCAGAGTACAGCAATATTCAATCAAACAAATAAATGCAGTGCAGTTTTGATAACAAATGCAGAGATGAGTAATAGTCAAAAAAACAACAGTAAAGTTTTATTAACAAAATGCAGAGACTAGCAATATTCAATCAAGCAAATAAATAAATGCAATGCACTATTGTTAAAATGCAGAGAGAGAACAGCAATATTCAATCAAGGAAATAAATAAATGCAGTAGAGTTTTATTAAGTAAAGGCAAAAAAGTAATCAACAGTAAAGTTGTATTAATAAAATGCCGACTGAGTCTAGCAATATTCAAACAAGCAAATAAATAAATGCACTCCACTATTGTTAACAAAATGCAGAGAGAGATCAGAAATATTCAATCAAGGAAAAAAATAATGCAGTGCACTTTTATTATCAAAATGTAAAAGAGTGCAGCAATATTAAATTAAACAAATAAATGCAGTACAGTTTTGTTAAATCAGAGACTAGTAATATTGAGTCAAACAAATACAGTACAGTTTTGTTAACAAAATGCAGACAGAGACCAGCAATTTTCAATTAGGCAAATAAATAAATGCACTGACCCTTAGTTAAGAAAATGCAGAGAGAGATTAGCAATATTCAGTCAAGAAAATAAATGAACGCAGTACATTTTTATTAACAAAATGCAGACAGAGTTCAGCAATATTCAATGAAACAATTAAATGCAGTACAGTTTTGTTAAAAATTCAGAGGCTAGTAATATTCATTCATACATATAAATATAGTACCGCTTTGTAAACAAATGTAGAAACAAGTAATAACCAGTCAAACAAATAAGCAATATTCTATCAAGAATAAATACAGTTCAGTTTGGAAACAAAATGCAGAGAGAGATCAGTAATAGTCCATCAAGGATATAAATAAATACAGTGTAGTTTTATTAAAAATTTGGAGATGAGTTCAGCAATATTCAATCCAGAAAATGCAGTACAGTTTTGTTAAATGCAGAGACTAGTAATATTCAGTCAAACAAATAAATACAGTACAGTTTTGATAACAACATGCAGACAGAGCCCAGCAATATTCAATCAATCAAATAAATAAATGCTGTAAAGTTTTACTATCAAAATGCAGATGGAGACCAGCAATATTCAACGATAAAAATAATTAATGGCAGTGTAGTTTTGTTAACAAAATGCAACCAGAGACTAGCAATATTCAATGAAGCAATTAAATACATGCAGTACAGTAGTATTAACAAAATGCAGACAGAGACAACCAATATTCAGTCAATGAAATAAATAAATGCACTGTACTTTTCTTATCAAAATGTAGAGAGATCAGCAATATTCAATCAAGCAAATAAATAAATGAACTACACTTTTGTTAATAAATGCAGACAGATAACAATATTCAATGAAGAAATGAATAAATGCAGTACAGTTTTATTAAAAGATGCAGACAGATTACAGCAATAGTCAATCAAACAAATAAATGTTAACAAATGCAGAGACTACTAATATTCAGTAAACAAATACAGTTCAGTTTTGTTAACAAAATGCAGACAGAGACCAGCAATATTCAATCAAGCAAATAAATAAATGCCTTGCATTTTTTCAAGAAAATGGAAAGAGAAAGAGATCAGCAATATTTACTGACAAAATGCAGAGTTCAGCAATATTGAATCAAACAAATGAATGTAGTACAGTTTTGTTAACAAATGCAGACACAAGTAATATTCAGTCAAACAAATAAATGCACTGCAGTATTGTTAACAAAATGCAGACAGAGACCAGCAATATTCCATAAAGGAATTAAATGTAGTAAAAGGGACAAAGAGCAGCAATATTCAATCAATCAAATAAATAAAAGCAATACAGTTTTACTATGAAATTGCAGATGGAGTCTAGCAATTTTCAATGAAGTAAAAAAGTAATGGCAGTAGAGTTTTGTTAAAAAAACACAAACAGAGAGTAGGAATATTCAATGAAGCAAATAAATAAATGCAGCACAGTATTATTAACAAAATGCAGACGGAGACAACCAATATTCAGTCAAGCAAATAAATAAATACACTGCACTTTTCTTAACAAAATGCAGGGAGAGATCAGCAATATTCAATCAAGGAAAGAAATAAATGCAATACAGTTTTAGTAAAAAAGGAAGAGAGTGCAGCAATATTCAATCATGTAAAAATAAATGTATTACAGTTTGGTAACAAAATGAACACAGAGGCAAACAGTATTCAATCAAGCAAATAAATAAATGCAGTACAGTATTATTAGGAAAATGCAGACAGAGACCAGCACTATTCAATCAAGCAAATAAATAAATGCATGGCACTTTTATTAACAAAATTCAGAGAGAGAGATCAACAATATCCAATCAAGAAGATAAATAAATGCAGTACAGTTTTATTAAAAATGCAGAGTACAGCAAAATCAAATCAAACAAATAAATGCAGTGCAGTTATGTTAACAAATGCAGAGACTAGTAATAGTCAAACAAATAAACAGTAAAAGTTGTATTAACAAAATGCAGACAGAGACTAGCAATATTCAGTCAATCAAATAAATACATGCACTGCACTATTGTTAACAAAATGCAGTGAGATCCACAATATTCAATCAAGGAAATAAATGAATGCAGTACAGTTTTATAAACAAAATGCAAAAAAAGTGAAGCAATATTCACTCAAACAGATAAATGCAGTACAGTTTTGTTAAGTGCAGAGACTAGTAATATTCAGTCAAAAAAATAAATACAGTACAGATTTGTTAACGAAATGCGGACAGATACCGGCAATATTCAAGCAAGCAAATAAATTAATGCACTGCACTTTTGTTAAAAAATGCAGAGAGAGAAAGAGAGAGAGAGAGAGCTCAACAACATTGAGTCAAGAAAATAAATGCATCACCGTTTTATTAAAAATGCAGAGTGAAGCAAAATTAAGTCAAACAAATAAATACAGTGCAGTTGTGTTAAATGCAGAGACTAGTAATATTCAGTCAAACAAATACAGTACAGTTTTGTTAACAAAATGCAGACAGAGACCAGCAATATTCAATCAAGCAAATAAATAAATGCACTGACCTTTCGTTAACAAAAAGCAGAAAGAGATCAGCAATATTCAATCAATAAAATAAACAGTACATTTTATTTGCACAATGCAGAGTTCAGCAATATTCAATCAAACAAATAAATAAATGCATTGACCTTTAGTTACCAAAATGCAGAAAGAGATCAGCAATATTCCATCAATAAAATAAACACAGTTCATTTTATTAACACAATGCAGAGTTCAGCAATATTTAATCAAACAAATAAATGCAGTACAATTTTGTTAAATAATGCAGAGACTAGTAATATTCAGTCAAACATATAAATACACTTCAGTTTTTTAACAAAATGGAAAGACCAGCAATAAACATATAAATACACTACAGTTTTTTTTAACAAAATGGAGACACCAGCAATATTCAATCAAGTAAATAAATAAATGCACTGCACTTTCGTAAACAAAATGCAGAGAGATCATAAATATTCAATTAAAAGATAAATAAATGCAGTACATTTTTATTAACAAAATACAGACAGATTTCAACAATATTCACTCAAACAAATACATGCAGTGCAGTTTTGTTAACAAATGCAGGGACTAGTAATATTGGGTCAAACAAATAAATGCAGTACAGTTTTGTTAACAAAATGCAGACAGAGACCAGCAATATTCAATCAAGGAAATAAATGTAGTAAAAGAGACAAAGAACAGCAAAATTCAATCAATAAAATAAATTGTTACAGTACAGTTTTACTATGAAATTGCAGATGGAGTCCAGCAATATTCAATGACAAAAATAAGTAATAACAGTATGTTTTTTTTTTAAGATAACGCAGAGACTAGGAATATTCAATGACACAAATAAACAAATGCAGTACAGTATTATTAACAAAACGCAGACATAGACAAACAATATTCAATCAAGCAAATAAATAAATGCACTAGACTTTTCTTGACAAAATGCAGGGAAAGATCAGCAATATTCAGTCAAGGAAATAAATAAATGCACTGCACTTAAGAAAATAAAATCAGAGGTCAACAGTATTCAATCGAGCAAATAAATAAATGCACTGCATTTTTTAAAGAAAATGCAGAGAGAGATCAGCAATATTTAATAACACAAATAAATAAATACAGTACATTTTTACAAACAAAATGCAGAGACCAGCAAAATTCAATCAAGCAAATAAATAAATGCATTACAGTTTTGTTAACAAAGCACAGACAGATACCAGCACTATTCAGTCAAGGAAATAAATAAATGCTGAACAAAATTATTAACAAAATGGAGAAAGAAAACAACAATATTCAAGCAAACAAATAAATAAAGTACAGTTTTGTTAACAAATGAAGAGAGTAGTACTATTCAGGCAAACAAATAAATACAGTACAGTTTTGTTAACAAAATGCAAACAGAGACAACCAATATTCAATCAGGCAAATAAATGCACTGCACATTTGTAAACATAATGCATAGAGCGATCAGCAATATTCAATCAAAAATGAATTAAATGCAGTACAGTTTTATTAACAAATGCAAAAAGTGCTCAGCAATATTCAATCAAACAAATAAATGCGGCACAGTTTTGTGAACAAATGCAGAAACAAGTAATATTCAGTAAAACAAATAAAACAGTAGAGTTTTGTTAACAAAATGTAGACAGAGACCAGAAATATTCAATCAAGGAAATAAAAAATGCAGTACAGTTTTACTAAAAATGCAGAGTTCAGCAATTTTCAATCAAAAAATAAATGCAGTCCTTTTTTAACAAATACCGAGACTAGTAATATTCAGTCAAACACATAAACACAGTACAGTTTTGTTAACAAAATGCAAACAGACACCAGCAATATTCAATCAAACAAATAAGTAAATGCACTGCTCTTTTGTTAACAGAGAGGGATCAGCAATATTCAATCAAGAAAAGAAATACATGCAACACAGTTTTATTAAGAAAATGCAAATAGAGTTCAGCAATGTTCAATCAAGCAAATACATGCAGTACAGTTTTGTTAACAAATGCAGAAACTAGTATTATTCAGTCAAACAAATAAATACAGTAGAGTTTTGTAAACAAAAAACAGACTGAGACCAGCAATACTCAATCAAAGAAATGAATAAATGCAGTACAGTTTTATTAAAAATGCATAGTTCATCAGTATTCATTCAAACAAATAAATGCAGTATGTTTTTTAAATAGTAATATTTAGTCAAACAAATAAATACAATACAGTTTTGTTAACAAAATGCAAACAGAGACAAGCAGTATTCGATCAAGTTAATAAATACATGCCCTGCACTTTTGTTAACAAAATGCAGGGAGATCAGAAATATTCAGTCAAGAAAATAAATAATAGCAGTACAGTTTTATTAACAAAATGCAAATACAGTTCAGCAATATTTAATCAAATAAATGCAGTACAGTTTTTAACTAATGCAGAGACCAATAATATTCAGTCAAGCAAATAAATGCAGTACAGATTTGATAAAAAAATGCAGAGACCATCAATATTCAATCAAGGAAATAAATGTGTTATAGTTTTATTTAAAAAGAGACAAAGAGCAGCAATATTCAATCAAGAATAAATACAGTACAGTTTGGAAACCAAATGCAGAGATAGAGCAGTAGTATTCCATCAAGGATATAAATAACTGCAGTGCAGTTTAATTAAAAATTGCAGATGAGTTCAGCAATATTCAATCCAAATAATGCAGTACAGTTTTGTTAAATGCAGAGACTAGTAATATACAGTCAAACAAATAAATACAGTGCAGTTTTGATAACAACATGCAGACAGAGCACAACAATATTCAATCAAGCCAATAAATAAATGTGCTGCACATTTGTAAACAAAATGCATATAGGGATCAGCAATATTCAATCAAAAAAAAATAAATGCAGTACAGTTTTATTAATAAAATGCAAAATGTGTTCAGCAATATTCAATCAAACAAATTCATGCAGTAGAGCTTTGTTAACAAATGCAGAAACTAGTATTATTCAGTCAAACAAATAAATACAGTAGAGTTTTGTTAACAAAATACAGACTGAGACCAGCAATATTAAATCAAGGAAATGAATAATCTCAGTACAGTTTTATTAAAAAATGCATGGTTCAGCAGTATTAAATCAAACAAATAAATGCAGTACATATTTTAACAAATACAGAGACTAGTAATATTTAGACAAACAAATAAATACAATACAGTTTTATTAACAAAATGCAAACAGAGACAGGCAGTATTCAATCAAGCTAATAAATACATGTCCTGCACTTTTGTTAACAAAATACAGAGAGAGATCAGCAATATTCAATCAAGAAAATAAATAATAGCAGTACAGTTTTATTAACAAAATGCAAATACAGTTCAGCAGTATTCAATCAAATAAATGCAGTACAGTGTTTAACAAATGCAGAGACCAGTAATATTCAAACAAATAAATGCAGTACAGATTTATTAAAAAAATGCAGAGACCAGCAATATTTAATCAAGGAAATAAATGCATTATAGTTTTATTTAAAAAGAGACAAATAGCAGCAATATTCAATCAATCAAATACATAAATGAACTACAGTTTTACTATGAAATTGCAGATGGAATCCAGAAATATTCACTGAAGAAAATAACTAATGGGAGTATAATTTTGCGAAGAAACCACAAACAGAGACAAGGGATATTCAATGAAGCAAATAAATAAATGCAGTACAGTATTATTAACAAAATGCAGACAGAGACAACCAATATTCAATAAAGCAAATAAATGCACTGCACTTTTCTTAACAAAATGCACGGACATATCAACAATATTCAGTCAAGGAAATAAATACAATGCAGTTTTATTAAAATAGAATGAGAGAGCAGCAATATCCAATCATGTAAAAAAATAAATGTATTACAGTTTGGTAAGAAAATGAAGACAGTGGCAATCAATACTCAATCAAACAAATAAATAAATGCAGTACAGTATTATTAGGAAAATGCAGACAGAGACCAGCAATATTAAATCAAACAAATAAATAAATGCACTGCACTGTTTTTAACAAAATGCAGAGAGATAACAGCAATATTCCATCAAGGAAATAAATAAATGTAGTATAGTTTTATTAACTAAAGGCAACAAAGTGCAGCAATATTCAATTAAACAAATAAATGCAGTACAGTTTTGTTAAATGCAGAGACTAGTAATATTCAGTGAAACAAATACAGTACAGTTTTGTTAACAACATACTGAGACCAGCAATATTAAATCAAGCAAATAAATAAATGGTTTGCATTTTTTTAAGAAAATTGAGAGAGACATCAGCAATATTCAATCACGCAAATATATAAATGCAGTACAGTTTTACTAACAAAATGCAGAGTTCAGCAATATTCAATCAAAGTAATAAATGGAGTACAGTTTTGTTAACAAATGCAGACACAAGTAATATTTAGTCAAACAAATAAAAGCACTGCAGTTTTGGTAACAAAATGCAGAGACCAGCAATATCCAATCAAGGAATTAAAGGCAGTAAAAGAGACAAACAGCAACAATATTCAGCCAATCAAATAAATAAATGCAGTACAGCTTTACTATGAAATTGCGTGTGTATTCTAGCAATATTCAATGAAGAAAATAAGTAATGGCAGTATATTTTTGTTAAGAAAACACAAACAGAGACTAGGAATATTCAATGAAGCAAATAAATAAATGATGTACAGTATTAATAACAACATGCAGACAGAGAAAACCAATATTCAATCAAGCAAATAAATAAATGCACTGCACTTTTCTTAGCAAAATGCAGAGAGATATCAGCAATATTCAATCAAGGAAATAAATAAATGGAATACAGGTTTATTAAAAAGAAAGTGAGAGCAGCAATATTCAATCATGTAAAACATAAATATATTACAGTTTGTTAACAAAATGAGGACAAAGGCGAGCAGTATTCAATCAAGCAAATAAAGAAATGCAGACAGAGACCAGCAATATTCAATCAACAAATGAATAAATGCATGGGACTTTTGTTAACAAAATTCAGAGCGAAATCAACAATATCCAATCAAGAAAATAAATGCAGTACAGTTTTATTAAAAATATAGAGTACAGCAATATTCAATCAAGCAAATAAATGCAGTGCAGTTTACTTAAATGCAGAGACTAGTAATATTTAGTTAATCAAATAAATGCAGTACAGATTTGTTAACCAAATGCAGACAAATACCAGCATTATTCAATCAAGCAAATAAATAAATGGTTTGCATATTTTTAAGAAAATTGAGAGAGACATCAGCAATATTCAATCACGCAAATCTATAAATGCAGTACAGTTTTTCAGAGTTCAGCAATATTAAATCAAATACATAAATGGAGTACAGTTTTGTTAACAAATGCAGAGACAAGTAATATTCAGTCAAACAAATAAAAACACTGCAGTTTTGGTAACAAAATGCAGAGACCAGCAATATTAAATCAAGGAATTAAAGGCAGTAGAAGAGATAAACAGCAAAAGTATTCAATCAATCAAATAAATAAATGCAGTACAGCTTTACTATGAAATTGCATGTGTAGTCCAGCAATATTCAATGAAGAAAATAAGTAATGGCAGTATAGTTTTGTTAAGAAAACACAAACAGAGACTAGGAACATTCAATTAAGCAAATAAATAAATGATGTACAGTATTAATAACAAAATGCAGACAGAGAAAACCAATATTCAATCAAGCAAATAAATAAATGCACTGTACTTTTCTTAACAAAATGCAGGGAGATATCAGCAATATTCAATCAAGGAAATAAATAAATGCAATACAGTTTTATTAAAAAGAAAGAGAGAGCAGCAATATTCAATCATGTAAAAAATACATATATTACAGTTTGGTAACAAAATGAAGACAGAGGCAAGCAGTATTCAATCAAACAAATAAATAAATTCAGTACAATATTATTAGGAAAAATGCAGACAGAGACCAGCAATATTCCATCAACAAATGAATAAATGCATGGCACTTTTGTTAACAAAATGCAGAGAGAAATCAAGAATATTCAATCAAGAAAATAAATAAATGCAGTACAGTTTTATTAAAAATATAGAGTACAGCAATATTCAAACAAATAAATGCAGTGCAGTTTAGTTAAATGCAGAGATGAGTAATATTCAGTCAAACAAATCAACAGTAAAGTTTTATTAACAAAATGCAGACAGAGACTAGTAATATTTAATCAAGCAAATAAATAAATGCACTGCACTATTGTTAACAAAATGCAGAGTGAGATCAGCAATATTCAGTCAAGGAAATAAACAAATGCACTACAGTTTTATTAACAGAATGCAAAAAGAGTTCATCAATATTCAATCAAACAAATAAATGCAGTGCAGTTTTGTTAAATGAAGAGACTAGTAATAGTCAGTCAATCAAATAAATACTGTACAGATTTGTTAACCAAATGCAGACAAATACCAGCAATATTCAATCAAGCAAATAAAAAAATGCACTGCACTTTTACCAAAATGCAGAGAGAGAGAGAGAGAGAGAGAGAGAGAGATCAACAACATTTAGTAAAGAAAATAAATGCATTACAGTTTTATTAACATGCAGAGTACAGCAATATTAAATCAAACAAATAAATGCAGTGCAGTTTTTTAATGCAGATACTAGTACTATTCAGTCAAACAAATACAGTACAGTTTTGTTACCAAAATGCAGAGACCAGCAAAATTCAATGAAGAAAATAAATAAATGCACTGACCTTTAGTTAACAAAATGCAGAGAGTTCAGCAATATTCAAGCAAACAAATAAATGCAGTACAGTTATATTAACAAATGCAGAGACTAGTAATATTCAGTAAAGCATATGACTACAGTACAGTTCTGTTAACAACATTCAGAGACCAGCAATATTTAGTCAAGCAAATAAATAAATACACTGCACTTTTCTTAACAAAATGTAGTGATATATAAGCAATATTCAATCAAGCAAATAAATAAATGAACTGAACTTTTCTTAATAAAATGCAGACAGATATCAACAATACTCAATCAAGAAAATAAAGAGTACAGTTTTATTAAAAAATGCAGACAGGTTACAGCAATATTCAATCAAACAAATAAATGCAGTACAGTTGTTTTAACAAATGCAGAGACGAGTAATATTTATTCAAACACATATAATACAGTTTTTTATAAAATGCAGAGACCAGCAATATTCAATCAAGCAAATAAATAAATGCACTGACTTTTGTTAGAAAAATGCTGGGAGAGTTCAACAATATTCAATCAAGAAAATAAATGTAGTACAGTTTTGTTAACAAATGCAAAGACTAGTAATATTCCGTCAAACAAATAAATACAGTACCTTTTTTTAACAAAATGCAGAAAGAAACCAGCAAAGTTCAATCAAGCAAATAAATGCACTACACATTTATAAACAAAATGCATAGAGGGATCAGAAATATTCAATCAAAAAATAATTAAATGAAGTACAGTTTTATTAACAAAATGCAAAAAGTTTTCAGCAATATATAATCAAATAAATAAATGCAGTCCGGTTTTATAAACAAATGCAGAAACAAGTAATATTCAAGCAAACAAATAAATACAGTAGAGTTTTGTTAACAAAACAGAAAGACCAGCACTACTCAATCAAGGAAATAAATAAATGTAGTACAGTCTTATTCAATCAAATAAATAAATGCAGTATGGTTTTGTTAACAAATACAGAGACTAGTAATATTCAGTCAAACAAATAAATACAGTACAGTTTGGTAACAAAATGAAGACAGAGGCAAGCAGTATTCAAACAAACAAATAAATAAATGCAGTACAGTATTATTAGGAAAAATGCAAACAGAGACCAGCAGTATTCAATCAAGCAAATAAATAAATGCACTGCACTTTTGTTAAAATGCAGAGAGATACAGCTATATTCAAACAAGAAAAAATAAAAGCAGTACAGAGTTCAGCAATATTCAATCAAATACATGCAGTACTGTTTTTTAACAAATGCAGAGACCAGAAATATTCAGTCAAACAAATAAATGCAGTACAGATTTATTAACAAAATGCAGAGACCAGCAATGTTCAATCAAGAAAATAAATTAAGTATAATGTTATTTAAAATGAGACAAGGAGAAGGAATATTCAAGCAAGAATAAATGCAGTACAGTTTGGAAACAAAATATGGGGAGAGATCAGTAATATTCCATTAAGGACATAAATAAATGCAGTGCAGTTTTATTAAAAATTGCAGATGAGTTCAGAAATATTCAATACAAAAAATGCAGTACAGTTTTCTTAAATGCAGAGACTAGTAATATTCAGTCAAACAAATAAAACCAGTAAAGTTTTAATAACAACATGCAGACAGAGCCCAACAATATTCAATCAACCAAATAAATAAATGCTGTAAAGTTTTACTATCAAAATGCAGATGGACACCAGCAATATTCAATGATGAAAATAATTAAAGGCAGTATAGTTTTGTTAACAAAACACAAGCAGAGACTAACAATATTCAATGAAGCAATTAAATAAATACAGCACAGTATTATTAACAAAATGCAGAGACAACCAATATTCCGTCAAACAAATAAATAAATGCACTGCACTTTTCTTATGAAAATGCAGAGAGAGATCAGCAATATTCAATCAAGAATAAATAAATGAACTGCACTTTTGTTAATAAAATGCAGACAGATATCAACAATACTCAGTCAAGAAAACAAATAAATGCAGTACAGTTTTATTAAAAGATGCAGACAGATTACAGCAATATTCAATCAAACAAATAAATGTAGTACAGTTTTGTTAACAAATGCAGAGACTACTAATATTCAGTCAAACAAATACAGTACAATTTTGTTAACAAAATGCAGACAGAGACAAGCAATATTCAATCAAGCAAATAAAAAATGCCTTGCATTTTTTTCAAGAAAATGGAGAGAGGGAGAGCAGCAATATTCAATCACACAAATATGTAAATGCCGCACAGTTTTACTAACAAAATGTAGAGTTCAGCAATATTCAAATAAACAAATAAATGCAGTACAGTTTTGTTAACAAATGCAGACACAAGTAATATTCAGTCAAACAAATAAATGCACAGCAGTTTTGTTAACAAAATGCAGACTGAGACCAGCAATATTCAATCAAATAATTAAATGCAGTAAAAGAGACAAAAAGCAGCAATATTCAAAACATCAATTAAATAAATGAATACAATCTTACTATGAAATTGCAGACGGAGTCCAGCAATATTCACTGAAGAAAATAAGTAATGGCAGTATAGTTTTGTTAAGAAAATACAAAGAGAGATAAGGGATATTCAATGAAGCAAATAAATAAATAAATGCAGTACAGTATTATTAACAAAATGCAGACAGAGACAACCAATATTCAGTCAGGCAAATAATTAAATGCACTGCACTTTTCTTAAAATGCAGCGAGGGATCAGCAACATTCCCTCTAGGAAATAAATAAATGCAATACAGTTTTATTAAAAAAGGAAGAGAGAGCAGCAATATTCAATTATGTAAAAAATAAATGTATTACAGTTTGGTAACAAAATGAAGACAGGGGCAAGCAGTATTCAACCAAGCAAATAAATAAATGCAGTACAGTATTATTAGGAAAATGCAGACAGAGACCAACAATATTCAATCAAGCAAATAAATGCATGGCACTTTTGCTAACAAAATTCAGAGAGAGATCAACAATATCCAATCAAGAAAATAAATGCAGTAACATTTTATTAAAAATGCAGAGTGCAGCAATATTCAATCAAATTAATAAATGCAGTGCAGTTTTGTTACAAATGAAGAGACGAGTAATAGTCAAACAAATAAACAATAAAGTTTTATTAATAAAATGCAGACAGAGACTAGCAATATTCAATCAAGCAAATAAATAAATGCACTACACTATTGTTAACAAAATGCAGAGAGAGATCAGCAATATTAAATTAAGGAAATAAATAAATGCACTACAGTTTTATTAAAAAAATGCAAAAAAGTTCAGTAATATTCAATCAAACAAATAAATGCAGTACAGTTTTGTGAAATGCAGAGACTAGTAATATTCATCAAACAAATAAATACACTGCAGTTTGGTTAACAAAATGCAGACAGAGACCAGCAATATTCAATCAAGGAATTAAAAGCAGTAAAAGACACAAAGAGCAGAAATATTCAATCAATCAGATAAATAAATGCAGTGCAGTTTTACTACGAAATTGCAGATGGAGTCCAGCAATATTCAATGAAGAAAATAAGTAATGGCAATATAGTTTTGTTAAGAAAGCACAATCAGAGACTAGGAATCAAATAAATAAATGCAGTACAATATTATTAACAAAATGCAGACAGCTTCCAGTAATGTTCAATCAAGCAAATTAATAAATGCATTGCACTTTTGTTAATAAAATGCAGAGATCGACAATATTCAATCAAGAAAATAAATTAATGCAGTGCAATTTTTATTAAAAATGTTGAGTACTGCAATATCCAAACAAATAAATGCAGTACAGTTTTGTTACATGAAGAGACTACTACTATTCAGTCAAACAAATAAATATAGTACAGTTTTTTTATCAAAGTGCAAACAGAGACCAGCAATATTGAATCAAGCAAATAAATACATGCACTGCACATTTGTAAATAAAATGCATAGAGGGATGAGCAATATTGAATCAAAAAATAATTAAATGCAGTACAGTTTTATTAACAAAATGGAAAGAATGTTCAGCAATATTCAATCAAACAAATGAATGCAGTACAGTTTTGTAAACAAATGCAGAAACAAATAATAATCAGTCGAACAAATAAATACAGTACAGTTTTGTTAACAAAATGCAATCAGTGACCAGCAGTATTCAATCAAGCAAATAAATAAATGCACTGCACTTTTAAAAAAATGCAGAGAGATCAGCAATTTTCAACTAGAAAATAAATAATAGTAGTGCAGATTTATTAACAAAATGCAATTCGAGTTCAGCAGTATTAAATCAAATAAATGCAGTACAGTTTTGTTAACATATGCAGAGACCAGTAATATTCAGTCAAACAAATAAATGCAATACAGATCTGTTAACAAAATGCAGAGACCAGCAATATTCAATCAAGGAAATAAATGCAGTATAGTTTTATTTAAAAAGAGACAAAGACAGCAATATTTAATCAAGAATAAATGCAGTACAGTTTGGAAACAAAATGCAGAGAGAGATCAGTAATATTCCATCAAGGATACAAATAAATGCAGTGCAGTTTTATTTAAAAAATGCAGCAATATTCAATCCAAAAATGCAGTACAGTTTTGTTAAATACTGATACTAGTAATATTCAGTTAAACAAATAAATACAGTACAGTTTTGATAACAACATGCAGACAGAGCCCAGCAATATTCAATCAATCAAATAAATAAATGCTGTAAAGATTTACTATCAAAATGCAGATGGATACCAGCAATATTCAATGATGAAAATAATTAAAGGAAGTATAGATTTGTTAACAAAATGCAAGCAGAGACTAGCAATATTCAATGAAGCAATTAAATAAATGTAGTACAGTATTATTAACAAAATGCAGAGACAACCAATATTCATTCATTCAAATAAATAAATGCACTGCACTTTTCTTAGCAAAATGCAGAGAGATCAGCAATATTCAATCAAGCAAATATATAAATGAACTGCACTTTTGTTAATAAAATGCAGACTATCAACAATACTCAGTCAAGAAAACAAATAAATGCAGTACAGTTTTATTAAAAGATGCAGACAGATTACAGCAATATTGAATCAAACAAATAAATGCAGTACAGTTTTGTTAACAAATAAAGAAACTAATATTCAGCCAAACAAATACAGTACAGTTTTGTTAACAAAATGCAGACATAGACCAGCAATATTCAATCAAGCAAATAAATAAATGCCTTGCATTTTTAAAAAAATGGAGAGAAAGATCAGCAATATTCAATCACGCAAATATGTAAATGCAGTACAGTTTTACTAACAAAATGCAGATTTCAGCAATATTCAATCAAATAAACAAAAATCCACTGTTTCGCTACATGCCTCCATGTCTTGGGAAATCCACACACCACTGCTCTATTAAGATACCCCAACACTTCAAGCAGAAAATGTCAAACAAATGGCCAGAAAAGCGACAAAAATGTTGTAGTAAATTTTATCAAATAAAATAAAATAAAGTAAAATTACAGACTCTAGAGTTAGACTCCATGGTTTAGCACTTTCACTTGTAAAAACACAAGCTTCATCAGAACACTCTAGCTGACAAAATCTGATCTTAAATAACATTTTTGGCCCCATAAACTTTTGAATCTGTGTTACATATTTAAAGACATACATACCCATTATCAAACCCAACAATCCATCCATGATTAGATTTTACATTTTACATAAAAAATGTTAATTATACAAATGGGTTTGTATATTTAAAATCACCTAAATCAAAATATTGATCTAAAAATGGAATAGTCACAGAGTCAAATAAAACTTATGTACAAAAATGTTTTGTGTACAAAGAAATTCATATATATAATACTACACTATTCAAACTGACTCGGTAATATACATACCGAGTCCAATGATCCACTCAAAGACAACAAAGGTTTAATAGATATGGTGTCATTTAAACCTGGAAATACTGAAGCATCTGTGTAAATTTGCCACCTAAGTTCTTTATATAAAAGCATGCCTTTGAAGTCTCCCCCTCTAGGGTCTACCTTCACTGTCTCAATAATACCAAAATTAAAATAATGATTGTTACCATGCTCTTTAATGTGCCTGTAAAGCGCATTTTTTCTTCCTTTCTTTTAATACTATATAGGTGGGAATATATACGTCTGTTAAACCTCCTCTGAGTCTTGCCTATGTAGAATCCAGAACAGGTTCTACATATGGCAAGATATATAACCATCCCAAAGGAGGAGGGACTTGAGGCCTTTGCATGTAGTATCAGGAAACATCCAGATATCAATTGGGACACCACTTGTCTCCTCACCATGATGTCATTGGTTCTCAACCATGACTACATATACTTTGAAGGAGAATATTTCAGGCAAACCAGAGGTGTAGTGATGGTGCTTGAGTGGGAGGAGACCAATATTTTTGACAGAACATATATTAAGCACATCAAATATTATTCCAGATATCTGGATGACATCTATTTGATTTGTGATGGAGGAGACCAATTATTGGTCCAATTTTTGACACATATTAACAACACTAGAGATTCCAAGATGGAGTGAGATTTTCCTCAGTTTTTTTTTACAAAAAGCTTCTCTAAAGTTCTTTCTACACATCTGGAATATTTTTCTCTTTGGAATTATCAATTTGTGAAGTAATTTACTTCAGAACAGTGTTGTGGCTTCAACTATTGTGAATTCATCCAGCTTAAAGATTCTTCTCAGAACCTGCTACCCTGACTTCACTCCTCCTCTCTGGGCATGGCTTCTAAATCTGATTCCATGGAGACACAAGCTACAAAGGCCAAATTTTCTTCCATGCTCTCACCTGAGAAGGATACCAGTTCAAAAAGACTAAGAACAAATAAACAATCTTCTGAAACTTCTAAAGTAAGTAACAAAGATTTAATTGACTCAAATTTTCATTTAGATGAACTAAAATTAGCATTACAACATATTCAAAATGCTATTCAAAGTTTCTCTGAACAATTTACTGAATTTAGTAAAACTTTGAAGCAAATAAGTGAAAGAATGGATTTGATTGAAAGTAAAAATACAGCTTTAGCGATAAGAACTGATTCATTGGAAAATGACTTAAAATCTAAGGATAAAAGTATTACAGAAATCCAAGTTAAACTACTGGACTTAGAAGCTAGGAGTCGTGGAAATAACATCATTATTCGTGGCTTGCCTGAAACTTATGATAATAAAAACTTATTATCAGTAACAAAACAGATTTTTGAGGCTTTGTTAAACTGTGAGGCAACTTCAAAATCTATAATTATAGAAAGAGCACACAGAGCATTACATACTAATCAGGATTCTTCTTCTCCTCGGATCATTTATACTAAGTTACTTAACTTTCAAGACACCTATCACATCCTTGAAGCAGCAAAAAGCAAAAAACAGTTTGGAGAAATCATAAACTATCATTTTCACAGGACCTTCCTCAAATAAAAATGAAAAGACAAAAACTTTCACCATACTGTGCAGATTTGATTAAAAGAGGGATAAGATTTCATATGAGTTATCCAAATACTTTATCTTTTTCTTATAATGACAAAAGATTTATGTGCACAGATCCTAAAGAAGCAAAAGAAATATTCCTTAAAACTTTCAAGAAGTTACCAGACTCTGTGTCCTAATGTTACATTATTTATTTAATCTCTAAATGCAATGTTTTTATTTTATTATATGTCTTTTTATTCAGAACTGGGCATTCTCAATGTCTGGTAATGTGTTATTGGTCTTTTATAATAATTTGTTTGGGTATCTTTCATTTGTTGACAAGGATGCTTTTATTTCAATGGTAAAGTTTGAGCTGTTACAGTATTGCTGTTTTTCACACAATCTACGAGGCCACTTTTACTTTTGCGAATAATTAACCTGACTTACAATGTGTTGTCATGATTTTGTTATAGATTTTAATAGTTGTTAGGCAATTTGGAGGGAAACTCTTTGTGTCTCGAGATACGCTTAAACTGTCAGATTGTGCATTGCCTTAACAGTTGCATCTCCTATCTATCACGCACTCTCAGCTGATATTCGGAAACCCAGAATGACATCATCACAAGCATAAAGAAACCAACGTGTTCAGTCTCTTCCCTTCTACATTCAGTTCACTGTATAGTATGTTACATATATATACTGTGCCCTTTCGTAAATAACAAACAACCTTGTCATTATAAATGTTTTTTTATTTCTTTTCCTTTCAAAGATATTTTGTGATAGTAAGCACTGGATCCCCCTTGGTTAAATTTTAAGGTATTGAAGGCACAGCTGACATCGTCATTAGCGTGAATTTATCTTCAGCTTCCTTAAAATGTTTGTACTTCGTCAATCTGAAGGCTGTCATGTTTTCTCAGGCAAAGGATTCAAATTACTTGTCAGAAAGTATAATCAAAAGCACAGAGTAAACTCACACACGTTGTACTAGATCATCGCGAAATGTCTTCCTAGCACATTCAGCTGGCTTTCGGTGACTTGGAATGATGAACAGCAGAAACGAAAAGTAACCAACGCGTTTGGGCGCTCTTCCTTTGTAAATCAAATTACAGCTCAAATGTATGCTATATTTGTTTACTATGCTATGTCACAAAAATATGCAGGTTTGCCATTTATAATCTGTTTTTTACTAGTTTCATAGCTAATCTGTGCTAATAAGCAGCTGGGTGTATATTGTTAAATTTATAAGGCATTTACTGCATCGATGATTTAAGTAACCTACATTTCAGATATTCTTATAGGAATGTATTTTATTTATGTGTGATTATTTTATATATATATATATATATATATATATATATATATATGTAAGTAACTAATTGATTTGGCTAAAAGTTATATTAATGTCACACACTAAGAAATTGCTATTTATTTTGTTTCACATGTTTTGTTTACAGACATTACTTGATTTTTGACTACTAGAGGTTTTTCTAATAGGCAATGATGTTTTTTTCTTCTCAGGGATTATTTAATATGCAGCTCACTCAACTAATTGTTTATTAATGTAATATTATCTAAAATATTGATTATAGGATTCTGTGTCTGTTTTATCTAGATAGCTGTCTAGTAAGTTTTCTCTGTTCAGAGAAATGGAGGGCTGCATTAGTTATGTGGGTCCAGTAAGCTTAATATTTGAAATATGTATTAGTTTTATTCACTTCAGTTTTGCATACTTTATTTTTAACATTATATGTAAGTTTTCAAAATAATACTAGAATATTTTATGTGCATTTCGGGTGTGTTCTGTCTTTATCATATTAGTGCAGTTCTCTTCCTTTCTGTGAAATGTTTACTTCTCATTTATACTTGATGCTTTGCGTTGACAAGTATTATTGTTCTTGAAAGAAATGGTCTTCATTCTTCTCATGCTGATCTATAGATATTTTTGTTTTATTTTATAACTTGGTTGATTCATGTTATATTATGATAGGATGTTACTTGGTGGTTTTGCGGTCTTGCTTTTTACATATACTTTAGTTTGTACTCTCCTGATACTCAATCTCTGATATAATGTACATCGCATATGCTCTTGATTTCTTCATGAATATATTTTGAGGGTTTTGGAAGTTGCAAGATTGTTATTAACATATTGAATAGCAGTGTCCTGCCACGTTTTTTGACATATTTCAGGTTGCATATATTATATTTTTATTGCCATAATTAGTTATATCTGACTTATGCTGGCAGATTATAACTGATATTAGCTCTTTTATTCTATATTGACTGTATAATAGACTTATGGCTTCTTCCTATTGAAAAAATGTTGTCTTTTTGGGGTTATATTTGTTGATTTTCCTGTTGAGGAGGATTAGTCCAATCTTCTTTCTCTTTTTATCTGCTTTTTGAGTTATAAATATTAGCTTATATATAGAAATGCTGTCTATTAATAGAAATATATACGAATCACATGAGGAAAATCATTTTTACCTTATTTATATTACGCAAATATAGGAGCTTGGAGTTAATTATTGAATGGGGATTGTTTATGTTGGTCATCTTGTGTTTAGACAGATGTGTAAATATGTTTAGTGTTATTGACTTGGTTTTAGTCCTTTTAAGGACTATATGTAAAGTTTATATTGTTAAATTCGTGTGCTTGGTAACCAAAATTGTAAATTCTATTGTGTTTATTCTTGATCTTACCTCGTCAATAGGGGAATGGTGGGCAGGCACTAGGGTAAGGATGAGGGTTATGGGTAAATTTCAAAATATTTCTCTTCTGAGTTTATTTTTAATGAGGTACTTTTATTTAATAATAGACCAGTTTAGCTATGTTCTTTGCTTTTGGTATTATTTTAATTATAATCAGTAAATTACACCATATTTTCATCACATCAATATTAACCAGTTACCTTTCTTATGACAAATTACTTAATAATTGATTCCTGGAATGTTAGAGGAATCCAAAGTAAAACCAAAAAATCTTTATTATTTCATTTGATATTTAAATCACAAGCCAGTATATGTTTTATTCAAGAGACACATATCCCTCGGGATGTCTGGGACAAGGAGAGTAATAAAAAATGGATTAGGAGGATAGTAGCTTCTGGGGATTCTTCTAGCTCTCGGGGAGTAGCAATAATTATTAAACAAAAATTCATGGGGAACATCATTGATGAGAAATATGACAATGAGGGTAGATGGTGCCTGTTTACTGCTACTATTCATAATCTGGATAAACCAATTTTAGTTCTAAATTTATATGATCCTTGTAGTCAACAACAGTTTTTTGTCTTAAAAATTTATAATATACTCACCTGTTATAAAGATCACTACATTATAGTGGGGGAGATTGGAATGCGGTAATAAACCCAGAAATTGATCGTACTAGCTGCTCCGCTTCTTATAACCATCAAGCAACTCTGGCCCTTAATGAATTAATCTTGGAACATAATTTAATTGATCCATTGCACTCTATAAAAATATCAAACAAGAAAGATATTTACACATATTACTCAAAATGTTACCATTCATGGTCTAGATTGGATATTTTCTGATTTCTAATACTATCTCAAAATTTATTTCGGATTTTATTATTGAACCTAGATATTTTTCAGACCATTCAAGAATCTTATTAAATCTCAACATTACCCACAAAATTAAAAATGATATTAACTCAAACAAGTGGACACTGAACAATAATTTACTCTTAAATAAAGATATTTGTATACAGTGCTCAGAAACTATTCAGGAAATGGAAAATTATCTAGACTTATCAGGTATTCCTTACGATATACAATGGGCTGCATGCAAGGCGAGATTAAGAGGAATGTTTATCAGTAAAGCTGCGTACCTTAAAAAACATTACAACAAGAAGGAAGAGTTCTTAAAATCTAGAATTCATTCTCTTGAAAATCAGTTTAGACTGAATCAAGACTCTAGTTTTGAAAAGCAAATACTAGATTGTCAAAAAGAATTAATTTTGTTACATCAAAACAACCTTTCTTTAGTAGATCAAAGATTGTTAGCAACGTATTCAGAATGGGCTCAAGTTCCTTCTAAAGTTTTGGCTAGAATATTTAAAAATAATTTTGATAAAGCCAAAAATTTCATCTTTATTGCACAAGAATAAATTATACAACACAGATGAAGAGATTATTCATCTCTTTACACTACTTTATACAGATTTATACTCAAAACCATCTAATACGTTGGATGATAATCATATAAAAAGCTTTCTAAGTTCTTTAAATTTCCCCAAGTTAAATGATAATCAACAAAAATTGCTTTCTGCTCCTCTAACTTATCAAGAGATTTCAGATTCAATTGATAGTCTTAAATCTGGTAAATCTCCTGGTCCAGATGGATTCACACCTGAATTTTTCAAATCTTTTAAGTCGGTAATTGTTCCCTTTCTTTTTAAAGTTTATAATTATATAAAAATCAAGGATATTTCAGATATTCATTGGAATACATCTAAAACTATATTAATTTTGAAAAATAATAAAGAAAAAACTGACCCATTTAATTATAGGCCTATTTCTTTAATTAATCTAGACATAAAGATTTTAGCATCTATTTTGGCCAACAGATTGAAACAGGTTTTACCTTCAATTATTTCTCAAGACCAATCAGGATTTATGTCCCACAGACATGCTTGGGATAACACACTGACTTTAGAATCTATTATCCATCTTATAAAAAATGATCCTAACCCAATATATGCACTGATTCTTGATGCATCAAATGCTTTTGATAGAGTCTGTTGGAATTTTCTTTTTCAAACTATGTCATGCTTTAATTTTCCTTTATCCTTTATAAACTTTTTAAAAACTTTGTACAAAGATATGTTTACCAGACTTTATATTAATGGTTACACTTCTTCCCCTATAAAGATTACCATAGGCACAAGGCAAGGCTGTCCACTATCCCCTTTTCTTCTTAATGTATATTTAGAACCATTACTGTTGTTTATTACTGAAAACACTTTTCATAAAGTCCCTAGGATTCTTAATACAAAAATTTATTTTTCTGCCTTTGCTGACGACCTTGTATTATACTTTCAAACCCCAATATCTGAATTTAGTAAAATAACAAATTCTGTTGAATGTTTCTCTTCTGCCTCGAACTATCTTATAAATCCTTCAAAAACTCATATTTTTCCTTTAAATCATATGGTTCATAAATCGTACTTGTTTTCTGATCAACAAATCCAGATTAATTTTGGTATGAAGTATTTAGGAATTAACATGGAACACAATAATCATTCTTCTTTTCAAAACAACATAAGTAAAGTTTGGAATTCAATAGTATCTGATATTACTAGATGGGAGCACTTAAATTTATCACTTTTATCAAAGGCTGCTATAATTAAAATGAACATTCTACCAAAATGTTTGTACCAATTCAATTCTTCTGATCAGATAATTCCTAGGTCTTTTTTCGAGAAAGTAAATATAGAGTTAGCTAAATTTTTATGGTTTTCCAAATCCATTAGAATCTCATATTCTAGACTATCAAATTCTAAGGACAAAGGTGGTTTGGGATTGCCAAACTTCTATCTTTACTATCTAATTGTTTCATCAAACAAGCTCTTAACTATTTCTAATTTTAAAAATAGTAAAGATATTAATTATCCCTTATGGGTTAAGATTTGGTATAATTACATTATATCTAAAAATATAAACCCAGAGGCTATTCCTTTTATTTCTTTAGAGATGAAAATTACCAGTAAAATTTCTATCTTTCTTAAACAAAAGATTAAAGCTTTTCAAGCTTTACTAAAATTATGTAATCTAGATACATTTTCTCACCTTTTTCAACCACTTCATCTAAATCCTAATATAATGATAGATAACTCTCCTTTTAATCTAACAAATTATCCTCTAATAAAAAATTTGAAAGTCTGGGATATCCTGAAATATAATGACTTATCCCTAATAGATTGGCGTAAAATTCTGAATGTTAATTGGAATTATTCTACAATACTACGCCAATTAAGAGAAGTAATTAAGGGTAAATATGAACCCATAGAACCTATAGAACATGAATTAAATAATCTAAATACGATAATTAAAACATTATCTTCATCAGGTAAAATGATATCAAAATCCTATTAACTAATAAAGAATCTAGTGCTAGATCAGAACTGTCTCTTCTCAAATTGCTGGTTAAATTATAATTCTCGAATAACAGAATTAAAAACTTTTGGCACTCAGATATACTAGGGAATTTACTCCATTTAAGAAATTACTGTACACACAATTAATGATTAACAATGATGCTTACTATACACCATATAAATTAAATTTAATCCTAATAAATCCCCATCATGCACATGTTGTTCCTATCCCCAAGCTGACCTTTTACATATTCTATGGTATTGTCATTTTTCTCATAGATTATGGACCTCTTTGAAAGTAAGACTACAGAGAATGGGCTATCATAAATCTATGCTGTCCTGGGAAATTGCTATACTTCATATTCCGATAATTTATCTCTCAAAATTGGACACTCAAGTTATTATTTTTATTTGCTCTTTAATTAAACTTTACATAACTCAAAACTGGCTTGATCGTACCAAACTGAACTGGGATACTTTCCAAAAAATGGCTTACTTATATATTGATGCTCAAAAAAACATGGTTAAGAGTCCTAAAAAATGGCTTTAAAAAACTTAGTATTAGAGAAGGTTTTAAATATTATTAATAATTAATACCTTTAAATCTTTTTCTGGTCTTGGTGTTTGGTATAATTTGTATTCCCATAATTGAAATATATTAATTCACAGAATTTGTATTTCAAGTTATCATTTATTTTCTGGTTACCTATTGTATATATTGTACATATTGTGTGATATTATTATTTTGATCTCTTTTCCTAATGCTTATATGAGTTGCAATTTGCTTAAACAAAGTTGTTTATATTTATTCAACTCCTAAATTGTATTGTTTATAAATCAATAAAAAGTTTTTTGAGAAAAAAAAAACAACACTAATAATTATTTGAAATTCACTTTTTCTAAAAACCATAAAGGTCTGGCTTATTTAGATACTATTGTGAGTAGAGAAAACAACATGTTCAGTTCTAAGATTTATAGGAAAAGTACATTTACCAATGACTATTTAGAATATTCCAGTAATCATCCTAAGAGGCAGTTTATGAACATATATAAAGGGCAACTTATTAGAGCTGTCAGGATGACTTTAAATTTTAGTGACATGTTAGATGAAGTGACATGTATTACCACATTATTCAAAGACAGAGGATATGATGTTAAAGCTATGTCAAAAACTAAGGATTATATTATTAATGAATGGGGGAAAAATATATACCCCTATTGGGTGACAGGTACAACAACAGAGGAGTTAGTGAGACATCCAAGGATGTTGATATGATGAGAGATGACAGGCAGTTTGACAGGACATGTATTCTGGAATATGGAGTGTATACCCATAAGGTTAAGAAAATTTTGGTCGACAATTGGCATATTATTTTAGCTGATGAGGAAGTCGCTCCAGTTTTAGGGTATGGCCCTAGATTTGTTAACAAAATTGGCATTAATATCAAGCTAATTTTAGAGAGAAGGCACAGCCGCAAGGTCCCTATATACAAGAACACAAGTAAATGTGGAGCTTGTAATCAATGCCACTGTATATTTCAGGGTGACAGTGTGGTGTTGGATAATTACAATCACACTAACATTAGGTTTTGTGGAGGAAATTGTCAAACCAAAATGGTTATCTATCTTGCCATATGTAGAACCCATTATCACTCTCCTCCTTTTTTAATAAAACTGTAGGGCATTTATTTATTTCCTTAACTGTATATTGCTGATCTCTCGCATGCACTGCAGTTTTCTTAACAAAATGCAGAATTTGTTTGACTGAATATTGGTTGTCTCTGTCTGCATTTTGTTAATAATACTATACTGCATTTATTTATTTGTTTGTTTCATTGAAAATTCCTAGTATATGTCTGTGTTTTCTTAACAAAACTTTACTGCCATTACTTATTTTCTTCATTGAATATTGTTGGACCCCATCTGCAATTTCATAGTAAAACTGTATTGCATTTATTTATTTGATTGCTTGAATATTGCTGCTCTTTGTCTCTTTTACTGCATTTAATTCCTTGATTGAATATTGCTGGTCTCTGCATTTTGTAAACAAAATTGCAGTGCATTTATTTGTTTGACTGAATATTACTTGTGTCTGCATTTGTTAACAAAACTGTACTGCATTTATTTGTTTGATTGAAAATTGCTGAACTCTGCAATTTGTTAGTAAAACTGTACTGCATTTATATATTTGCATGACTGAATATTTATTTTACTTGCTTGATTCAATATTGTTGGTATCTGTCTACATTTTGCTATTTAATCTGTACTGTATTTATTTGTTTGACTGAATATTACTAGTTTCTGCATTTAACAAAACTGTACTGCATTTATTTGTTTTACTGAATACCGCTGAACTCTTTTTGAATTTTGTTGATAAAACTGTAGTGCATTTATTTATTTCCATGATTGAATATTGCTGATCACTCTTTACATTTTGTTAACATTAGTGCAGTGCATTTATTTATTTGCTTGATTGAATATTGCTAGTCTCTGTCAAAATTTTATTAATAAAACTTTACTGTTCATTTGTTTGACTATTATTCGTCTCTGCATTTGTTAACAAAACTGCACTGCATTTATCTGTTTTAATGAATATTGCTGCACTCTGCATTTTTAATAAAACTGTACTGCATTTATTTTCTTGATTGGATATTGTTGATCTTTCTCTGAATTTTGTTAACAAAAGTGCCATGCATTTATTTATTTGCTTGATTGAATATTGCTGGTCTCTGTCTGCATTTCCTAATAATACTGTACTGCATTTATTTATTTGCTTGATTGAATACTGCTTGCCTCTGTCTTCCTTTTGTTACCAAACTGTAAAACATTTATTTTTACATGATTGAATATTGCTGCTCTCTCTTCCTTTTTTAATAAAACTGTAGTGCATTTATTTATTTCCTTGACTGTATATTGCTGATCTCTCCCTGCATTTTGTTAAGAAAAGTGCAGTGCATTTATTTGTTTGACTGAATATTATTTGTCTCTGTCTGCATTTTGTTAATAATACTATACTGCATTTATTTATTTGTTTGCTTCACTGAAAATTCCTAATATATGTCTGTGTTTTCTTAACAAAACTATACTGCCTTTACTTACTTTCTTCATTGAATATAGTTGGACTCCATCTGCAATTTCATAGTAAAACTCTATTGCATTTATTTATTTGATTGATTGAATATTGCTGCTCTTTGTTTCTTTTACTGCGTTTAATTCCTTTATTTATTTGATTGATAGAATATTGCTGGGCTCTGTCTGCATTTTGTTATCAAAACTGTACTGTATTTATTAGTTTGACTGGATATTACTAGTCTCTGCATTTAACAAAACTCTACCGCATTTTTTTGGATTAAATATTGCTGGACTCATCTGCATTTTTTTAATAAAACTGCACTGCATTTATTTGTATCCTTGATGGAACATTACTGATCTCTCTCTGCATTTTGTTTCCAAACTGTACTGCATTTATTCTTGATTGAATATTTCTGCTCTTTGTCTCTTTTTAAATAAAACTTTACTTCATTTATTTCCTTGATTGATATTGCTGGTCTCTGCATTTTAACAAATATATTATGCATTTATTTGTTTGACTGAATATTACTGGTCTCTGCATTTGTTAACCAAACTGTACTGCATATATTTGATTGAATATTGCTGAACTTTATGTGCATTTTGTTAATAAAACTGTACTGCTTTTATTTATTTTCTTGATTGAATATTGCTGATCTCTCTATGCATTTTGTTAACAAAAGGGCAGTGCATTTATTTATTTGCTTGATTGAATACTGCTGGTCTCTGTTTGCATTTTGTTAACAAACGTACTGCATTTATTTGTTTGACTGAATATTACTAGTCTCTGTTTTTGTTAACAAAAACATGCTGCATTTATTTATTTGATTGAATATTGCTGAACTCTGCATTTTTTAATAAAACTGTACTGTATTTATTTATTTCCTTGACTGAATATTGCTGGTCTCTGTATTTTGTTAACAAACCTCTACTGCTTTTATTTGTTTGACTGAAAATTAGTTGTTTCTGCATTTGTTTACAAAACTGTACTGTGTTTATTTGTTTGATTGGATATTGCTGAACACTTTTTGCATTTTGTTAATAAAATTTTACTGCATTGAACTATTTTTTGATTGAATATTGCTGATCCCTCTATGCATTTTGTTTACAAATCTGCATTGCATTTATTTGCCTGATTGAATATTGCTGGTCTCTCTTTGCATTTTGCTAAAACTTTACTGTCTTTATTTGTTTGACTGAACAGTACTAGTCTCTTCATTTGTTAACAAAACTGTACTGTATTTATTTGTTTCATTGAATATTGCTGGTCTCTGATTCCATTTTGTTAGTAATGTTGTACTGCATTTATTTATTTCCTTGATGAATAGTGCTGGTATCTGTCTGTTAACAAAACTGTATTACATTTATTTACTTGCTTGATTAAATTTTGCTGGTCTCTGCATTTTGTTAGCAAGCATGTACTGTATTTATCTGTGTGATTAAATATTGCTGAACGCTCTCTGCATTGTCTTTAAAAATGCAGTGCATTTGTTTCTTTTCTTGATTGAATTTTACTAATATCTGCATTTCGTTAACAAAACTGGACTGTATTTGTTTGACTGAGTATTACTAATCTCTTCAGTTCTTAACAAAACTGTACAGCATTTGTTTTTTTGGATATTGCTGTACTCTGCATTTTTAATAAAACTATACTGCATTAATTTATTTTCTTGATTGAATATTGTTGATCTTTGCATTTATTTAACAAAAGTGCAGTGCATTTATTTATTTGCTTGATTGAATATTTCTTGTCTTTGCCAGCATTTTCCTAATAATACTGTACCGCATTTATTTTTTTTGCTTGTTAATAAGACTGTACTGCATTTATTTATTTGCTTGATTGAACACTGCTTCCCTCTTACTTCAGTTTTCCAAAAAGCACTACATTTATTTTTTGCATGATTGAATATTGCTGCCCTCTTTCTCCCCTTTTTTCATAAAACTGTACTGCACTTACTTATTTGCTTGATTGAACTTAGCTGGTTTCTTTCTGCACTTTGTTAACAAAACTTTACTGTATTTATTTTTCTAAATATTACTAGTCTCTGCATTTGTTAACAAAACCAAACTGCATTTATTTTTTTGATTGAATATTACTGATCTCCCTCTGCATTTTTGTAAAAAAAATTCAGTGTATTTATTTATTTGCTTGACTGAATATTGCTGATGTCTGCATTTTAAAAAAACTGTACTGTGTTTGAATGAATATTACTTGTCTTTGCATTTTTTAACAAAACTGTACTGCTTTTATTTGCTTGAGTGAATATTGCTGCAATCTGTCTGCATCTTTTAATAAAACTGTACTGATTTTTTTTATTTTGTTCATTGAGTATTGTTGATATATGTCTGTATTTTATTAACAAAAGTTCAGTTCATGTATTTATTTGCTTGATTGAATATTGCTGATCTCCTTCTGCATTTTGATTAGAAAAGTGCAGTGCATTTATTTATTTGCTTGATTGAATATTGCTGGTCTCTGAATGTTGTTAACAAACCTGTACTGTATTTTTATGTTTGACTGAATATTACTAGTCTCTACATTTAACAAACCTGTACTGCATTTATTTGTTTGAATGAATATTGCTAAACTCTCTCTGCATTTTGTTAACTAAAGGTCAGTGCATTTATTTATTTTCTTGATTGAATATTGCTGGTCTCTGCATTTTTTGTAACAAAACCGTACTGTATTTGTTTGACTGAATATTACTAGCCTCTGAATTAAAAAAAACTGCACTGTATTTATTTGTTTGATTTAATATAGATGTACTCTTCAGTTTAATAAAACTAATGCATTTATTTATTTTCTTGACTGAATGTTGTTGATCTCTCTTTCTCTCTCTCCATTTTAACAAAAGTGCAGTGCATTTATTTATTTGCTTGATTGAATATTGCTGGTATCTGTCTGCATTTTGTTAACAAATCTGTACTGTATTTATTTGTTTGACTGAATATTTCTAGTCTCTGCATTTAACAAAAGTGTACTGCATTTGTTTGATTGAATATTGCTGAACTCTTTTTGCATTTTGTTGATAAAACTGTAGTGCATTTATTTATTTCCTTGGTTGAATATTCCTGATCTCGCTCTGCATTTTGTTAACAATAGTGCAGTGCATTTATGTATTTGCTTGATTAAATATTGCTTGTCTTTGTCTGCATTTTATTAATAAAACTTTACTGTTTATTTGTTTGACTATTACTCTTCTCTGCATTTGTTAACAAAACTGCAGTGCATTTATTTGTTTGATTGAATATTGCTGCACTCTGCATTTTTAATAAAACTGTACTGCATTTATTTTCTTGATTGGATATTGTTGATCTCTCTCTGAATTTTGTTAACAAAAGTGCCATGCATTTATTTATTTGTTTTATTGAATATTGCTGGTCTCTGTCTGCATTTTCCTAATAATACTGTACTGCATTTATTTATTTGCTTGATTGAATACTGCTTGCCTCTGTCTTCATTTTGTTATCAAACTCTAATGCATTTATTTTTTGCATGATTGAATATTACTGCTGTCTCTTCCTTTTTTAATAAAACTGTATTGCATTTATTTATTTCCTTGATTGAATATTGCTGATCTCTCCCAGCATTTTGGTAAGAAAAGTGCAGTGCATTTATTTATTTGCTTGACTGAATATTGGTTGTCTCTGTCTGCATTTTGTTAATAATACTGTACTGCATTTATTTATTTATTTGCTTCATTGAATACTCCTAGTCTCTGATTGTGTTTTCTTAACAAAACTATACTGCCATTACTTATTTTCTTCAGTAAATATTGCTGAACTCTATCTGCAATTTCATAGTAAAACTGTATTGCATTTATTTAAGTGATTTTTTGAATATTGCTGCTCTTTGTCTCTTTTACTGCATTTAATTCCTTGATTGAATATTGCTGGTCTATGTCTGCATTTTGTTAACAAAACTGCAGTGCATTTATTTATTTGACTGAATATTATTTGTGTCTGCATGTTTTAACAAAACTGTACTGCATTTATTTGTTTTCTTGACTGAGTATTGTTGATATATGTCTGCATTTTATTAACAACGTGCAGTTCATTTATTTATTTGCTTGATTGAATATTGCTGATCTCTCTCTGCATTTTGATAAGAAAAGTGCAGTGCATTTATTTATTTGATTGACTGAATATTTGTTTTCTTTGTCTGCATTTTGTTAATAATAATGTGCTGCATTTCTTTAATTGATTCATTGAATATTGCTAGTCTCTGCTTGCATTTTGTTAACAAAACTAAACTACCTTTAATTATTTTCATCATTGAATATTGCTGGTGTCCATTTGAATTTTGATAGTAAAACTTTACAGCATTTATTTATTTGATTGATTGAATATTGCTAGGCTCTGTCTGCATGTTGTTATCAAAATGTACTGTATTTATTTGTTTGACTGAATTGTACTAGTCTCTTCATTTGTTAACAATGCTCTACTGTACTTATTTGATTGAATATTGCTGGTGTCTGTCTCCATTTTGTTAATAATTTTGAACTGCATTTATTTATTTCCTTGACTGAATAGTGATGGTATATATCTGTGTTTTGTTAACAAAAATGTATTGCATTTTTTTCTTTATTTGATTGAATTTTGCTGGTCTCTGCATTTTGTTAGTAAAATGTATTGTATTTATTTATTTCTGTGATTAAATATTGCTGATCTCTCCTGCATTTTCTTTAAAAATGCAGTGCATTTATTTCTTTGCTTGATTGAATATTGCTAGTATCTGCATTTG